>NC_079535.1:11718143-12018143 GCF_003711565.1 Takifugu flavidus
AATGGATCGAGAAGGAAATAAAAAAGAAAACAAGAGACAAAGAAAACAGAGCGGGGGGGGGGGACAGGATATATAGAAATGAAAAACACAGGAAGAGGAAGTGAAATATGGCCTGAAATAAACGGGGAGAAAAATGAGAAGGGAGGACGGATGAAACAGAGGGCGAAAAGAGACAAGAAGTGCGAGGTGAACAAACGCCATCCATCTCAGTTCCTGTCCAGCTGCTGGGGAGGGGCTGCAAGCGCACGTGGCCACACACACATGCACACACACACACACACACACACACACACACACACACAGAGGAGAGAGAGAGTTCTGATGATAGTGGACACAGATACTGCAATGCAGAGAGACAGAGGGAGGGAGAAGGGAGGGAGGAGGATGAGTAGCAGGAGGAGGAAGAGGAGGAGGGAGGGAGGAGGATGAGTAGCAGGAGGAGGAAGTTGTGACGTTGAGGCTCAGCAGCAGATTATATGAAGAACAGCGTTCATGTGTGTTTGTGACCAGTAAACAGGTAAACAAGCCTGACCTGAGCCTCCCCCAGAATCAGCAGCCTTCAGCCAGATCCATCACAGCGACCCCCCCATCCATCCATCCATTCATCCATCCACCCATCCACCCATCCATCCACCCATCCATCCACCCATCCACCCATCCACCCATCCATCCATCCATCCATCCATTCATCCATCCATTCATCCATCCATCCCTCCACCCATCCATCCCTCATCCATCCATCCCTCCATCCATCCATCCATCCATCCATCCATCCATCCACCCATCCATCCATCCATCCATCCATCCATCCCTCCATCCCTCCATCCATCCACCCATCCATCCACCATCATTATTTTGGGTTATTATGGGATACGAGTGCAGCAATCTCAGAATTGACACATCGCTGTTAGCGTTCGTGTTGGAGAAGCTAAAATAACCCTCGACTAACTCCGCGTGGACGGTTACAATAAACATTTAAAGACTCAACAGAAGTTTAATCTTTTGAATTTGTCCTTCGGCTTTTTTTTTCTTGGTGGAGCTGAGGTCACTGAAAGTTTAGCATCTCAAAGCAACCGTTTTTTAAAATCTTCTGATTGGAAATAAACGCAGACTGAAGCCAGGAAAATTGATGGGATTCAGAGAGGAAATAAAGGAGAAGCAGAAATAACAGGGAGCTGGTGTCATTGGTCCAGGGTTCAGACTGGATGGGACAATCTGAGCGATGAAGATTCTCTCCTGAGCCTCCTGCATCATTCATCTCTGTCCGTGCGGCTGTTTTACGTCTCTTTTTCATATTTTTCTTTCAGATCTCACATTTGTCTTGCAGCATTTCCTGTTTATTCCTCCCTCAGTGAGCTCGTTTGGACAGTTTTAGCAGTAAGTAGCGTTAATAATAATAACAGTTAATAACAGCCTGAAATATTCAAATCTGGGGCCGTGTTGGACCGAGCTGAGCAGATAGTCGCACCCGTTTTTGCTAACCGCATAATGGGACCTGGGACTTTTTGAAGTCCCATTTTAGTCTGATTAAACCCTCCTTTGACTCTACCCGTCCCCCCTTTCCTGTGCGAGACGTGCACCTGCCAGTGGCGCCGTTTCACCGTGACTCTCATTCTGACTGGCTAATAAACTGTTTGCGTCCTGCCCAGCGACAATGAAACCGGCTTTTCCATCATCGGACCAAACAAAGCTCTGCTCTCGCCCAGCATTCGCTCTGCTAGCGTGCCACAGTCCTCCCTTGTCCTTGGAGTCCAGCTCTATTGGATTTCCAGCTGAAGCTGTCATAAATGATCAACAGCCTGGCAGCAGACTCTCATTTACATGCAACGCGTTCACACCCGCCTTCCAGCTTCCTGTATAGATCTATAAGCTGTAATTCACAGGGTGAAGGACAGTCGAGGGGTCGCTGCTCTCGCCGTCGACATCTGCCTCGTTAGCCTATGAGCTCGCTGCTATCCCGCTATCCTGCCTGTAGCTCATCAAGGCCGTCTCCCTGTCAGGATGTCGGGCAGATCGCCGAGCAGTCTTGGGCACCGTGGAGAACAGGCGAACCGGCTTCTTCTCCCGCTGTGGCTCAGGTTAGCTGCTCGTCGGCTCCTTGAGTCATTAAAAGCTCGGAGAACCCATCTGGTCCAAAGCCTGGGGCTGCGACAGCTTCACGTAGGCAGACGGGGTTTGTGACACAGGTAACCGCGAGCACAAATCCCAGTGTCACAGCCCGTTGATGCATCCTCAACCCCCCATCCCCCCCCGTACGTCCCTTTCATTAGCGCAAAATGGCCGCTGGGCAAAGACATTAGCCCGAGCTTCATTCTCCATCTCCCATGAAAGCTGAAGCTGAGCTGGAGCCTGTCAGCCTCCACACCGGTCCACACGCACCGGCGTGCAATTTGCCGCTCGAAGCCTCATTTATCTTTTGTCCGATTGTCTCCGTCTGACGGAGGCCTTCTCCTCCACTGTGAGACGTTGGCAGGTGATGTTCAACAGCCCAGGTGTATAATTTCAACCAAAACATCTACAACTCTAAAGTCGTGTCCTCCTCACACCTTCACACCTGCACCGATGGATCAGGAAGACCCTCACTTTTGAGCTAAACCTGACGCCTGAGTTGTGGATTTGGATAAGACAGTAACACTATTCCCTCACTACACAACCATTTAGGAAACGGTCTAAGTTTCATTTATTTTGCAGCGCTGCCGGCGCCGTTTTTCCCTCCGTTCGCTTTCATCGGGAACACGCGCATCAACAAGGCCACACGGACGTCGCCTGGATGGAAAATAAAGGCACCAATTAGACACTTTACAGAGCATTATCCCAATTATAATGATAAACATGTGGGCGCCCACTCGTTGGTGAATACGCACAGACGCGAGCCGGCGATGGCGAAGAAGCGCAACGAAGGGAAGAAACACCAAATTAGGACGGACAGACGGGGGAGGCAGCTTGAACAAAGGAAGAAGAAAAAACAGCTGCCCACACAAGACAAGATGCCCCACTCACTAATGAGGGGCTATGCTAATTGAGGTCAGGAATTAATCAGGCCGGCTTCTTAATAATCCAATTTGAGTCTCCGTGTCATGCTAACTTCACACACACACACACACACACACACATATACACACACTGCAGATGAGCTGCTTTTCATGTATAATACACGTCTAAAAGTCATTATTTAAGAAACAAAAGAAAGTGACCCCCCCCATCCACTCATATGCACTATTATGTGCACGCTGGCGCTAGCTGTTTAAGGGAAGAAGCTAAAGCTACCAAATGCCCAGGTGCTTCGTGCTTCAATGTCCAATAAAACCATGAACTGTCCGAGACCATTGGACAAAAGTCACGCTGCTTATTCCTCTGCTGAGGGACAAATTTGAGACCCCGTTTGGAACCAGGATTGGAACACAGAAAAAGTTCTGTTTTACAAATGAGCAACTGAGAGAAAAGAAAAGAGGAAAAACCTTCAGTTTGACTAGTTGTGTTGCGTTCTGCTGGCTTTTCCTCCCTTCAGTGGAATATTCCCATCACAGTGGGTAACGACGGTTCGTTTACAAGCCAGTAAAATGTGACTCAACATCGCCTTCGAATTTTTTCTCTTTTCAGAACTACAGTAACGTTTATTTTTGTATTGTTGTTTGAGACGGGACGACACTACTAAACAACGTTCGGCATTTAATTGGCCCCCGAAGTGGCAGAAATAACTCGCTAAAATCATCTCAGGCAGAACGCAGACTCTACAGTGCAAATCCCACAAGAGCCACTAATGATTCCTTTTACACTTTCTCAAAGTTTTATGGAAACTTTCCAGTGTTGGTGCGACAGTGAGCAGCTGGAGGAGGCGGAACGCAGCAGAGGCGGCAGAGGTGCTGCTCATGGGGGGTCTGATAGAGCTTAATCAATCACGAAAATCCTGTGAGTAACTGAAACATGGTCACTTTTGAACGATTGTATTTTTAACAGGAAGAAACCTTGAGCGGGACCCAGCTGGGTAAAGGAGGAGGAGAAGGGGTGACAGAGCAGGAGTTTAGCGAACGCAAACTTGCTTGCAGCTGCTCTGCCATTGGCTATTGCTGAGCATCTTCCTGTCATCCCATTGGCTAGGAGGGACGTCAATCTGTACAAGTTTGTGTGTATCCCAGGGTCGCCTTCGTTTAACTTTTATTTATTATGGGTGTTTGTATGTTTGTCCATTAGATGGCGGTGTTACCATAAGTGTTAGCGTTTGTTGCCAGTAATGACGGCTAATGTAAGATTAGCCTGTAACAAAGTTCATTTTGTTCCTGGGGAAGCCTTGCACTGAATTCCTACATTTATTGTGCGGTAATCTAATTGTAACATGTATTTTTTACATGTTTTGATGCATTTTTATGATTTATAAAAAAAAATTATGTCCGAATTTTTGGGAGCTTGGAACGGATTAGGGCATTTACATGGAAAACACGTTTCTATTTTTAATTTTAATTTTAATTTTCAGGCTACAAAACAACTTCCGGAACCAATTAATTTCGTAAGTAGAGGTCCCACTGTATATAGAATATTTATAAGTTGAGAGCAACTAAATGAAATCCACTATTTCGTACTCGCGTGTGACTTTTTGCATCCTTCATTTGTTGTTGCTGTTGTCCACATTAAAAGTGAGATGCTCCCGTGTCACGGTTGCCACGGTGCTTCTAAAAGCTCTTAAAGGTTGCATGTATACGAAATGTGCAACACGCCGTGTTCCCCTCTATATGTATCCACTCTGACATTACTTTAATATTCTATTACTCGTTGCATCCACTTCAGTCAGGAAACAACCACAAACAGCAAAAAAAAAAAAGTAACGGGGAGCCAGCGGGAGTCGTGTGTCAACACCGATCCGTCATCGTTGCGCGGCTGCTAATTTGTCCCGGCGAACATGGCGGAGCGGCGTGACAGAGACATTTAAGGTGGCGTGTAGCACACGCACATGCAGAACGTACACACCCGTTATTATTACTGGTGCTCTCATACGCCAATAATTCATCCCGCTGCCGCTCCACATTATGGAACCTGTGCGTGTCTTCTGTCTCTGTAGAAATTGTCGTTGTCGCTTCCAATCTTTTCCTCTAACTATAGTCGATCAATAATGCAGCAGCTTCAGACGCACATGAGCTAAATGGCCTCAGTCAAAGTCATCTAACTCCGGGCTGTTCTCTCAGACATCCCAAACTTTCCTCCAGAGCCTTCTTGCTGCCTGGAGTGCACATTTGTGACAAGTCATTGATCCCTAATTCATTGATTATTTGTCTTCTTTGGAGCATCAGGGACATGTTAAACATGCTAAATAAAATGGTCCTTTTTGTGTGTGGAGGACAAAGACGGAGACTGACAATGCTGAGATCCCAGGGGACACAAGAACCTGGAGGAACACCAGGTTCTGGTTGGAGAGCACAAGGGGAGTGACGACATCGGTGATCCCCCTGGTCGTCGAGTACTTGGAGCAAGATGGAGGACTGGCTCCAGCAGTCCCCAGGAACATCTGTCCAGAAGAGTAGGAACAGCTAAATAGGAACAGATAAGATCAAGGTGCGACAAAATTACTTCGTTATTATTGTTGTTATTAATATTTGCATCAGAAAGCGTTGTGATGTCCAGTCTTTCCTGGTGTAGGGGGCCAGGGTTCAAGTACTGGAGACAGGATGGAGCTGGTTATGGGCCTGACCTCGACCCTTGAGCCTCTCACACAGGAGAAGGAGACAAATAAGAAAAGGCCAGAAGAAAACTTTCAAACTCGGCAGGTGGAGGGATTATAGTGCCTGTAATCACCTATTGGAGGTTACGCTTGGAACACCTCTTTCATGACTGGGCGATTTATCAGATCCGTTTATGGCCACAGTAAAGCGAGTATAAAATAAGGGAAGATGTTTCATTGCATTTTAACAATCGGCTCTTTGAAACTGTGTCTGGGACACGCTCGTGTATGGAGGCCTGTGGTTGTCTGGTTTTTCCCTTTAGAAGACCCGATGGTCCTTGGACTGGCTCTTCAGGTGTCTCAGATGGTAGAATATTGAATATTTGGGTGGAGGTGGAGACGAGGGGGGTTTAGGTGACAGAAGAGACAAATAAAGAGGTAATCCAGACGGACAAGTGACAAATAACTGAAGCCTGTGAGATTATGGCTGTCGGAATAATCCGGGAACCAATCAAGGCGCAACCTGGTTCATTTCAGTCAAAAGACAAACATTTGTTTTTGATGTTTTCCAGAAGCAGGTGGGATTAAACAATGTTTGATGTGGCAAAAGAAAATCAATGATGCGGAGAAACAGATGGCCGCTTCCCGGAGATGCCGGGCGATGTGACACAGGATACCTGGTGCATCGTCCCATTTTGGTCCACAGCACAAAATGAGCGGCAGGCATATGGGACACACGGGAGCAGAGATGTGGGAGTCTGCACTGTCAGATCGCTTTTCCCATGATGCATCACTGACAAATGCTGATGGGTCTGTTGTGATCAGGACGAGCGCTACATAAAGCAAATGAACTCATCGAGAGAAAGACATATGTTGATATGGTGTTGAGGCGGATGAGAGAGTGGGGAAGTCGCTGTGATGGCGTGCGCGTGACGGATCACAGCAAAGGTGATTTCGTTTTATGTTCTTTTTACTTCTCCACGCGAAGAGCCCTCGGATGACGGGACTGTCAGACGCGCTCCTCACCCGCTACGCGGAGATGGATAGATAAATGACTGGGTGTCACACGTTGAATGGCAGGCGGATGAATTCTGAGTGGAGTGGCAGGAATTAAGCCTCCTTTTTTTCCCCTCCGAGATTGATCCTTTTAACTTTAATCCCTGTTTTAAGTGAAAGCAGGTCAGACAAATGTGACAGACATCGCCGAGAGTGCGGCTTTATGGATGCAAACAGCTTTGTAGATTTTAAAGGGATGGTGTTTGTTTGTGACAATGACATTTCAAACGGGAGCACCTGTATTCTCATTAGGTTAACTCTTAATGGCCGACATTGACATCCTAACCTACAGGTATCACCGACCACTAGCCGTGCACTGACCTGCTGACCCCACTGACCCACTCAGCTCTACAGGAGTATTGATATTTTTTATTCGTCCCTGTTGGGGTCCAGGGTTGTGTCTGGTATTTCCTGCAGGGGACGTGGAGGAGCTCAATTAGCAACAGCTGGCGCTGTAGGCAGGCGCACCTGTGGGCGATTATCATCTTGGCCACCTATTTAAGGAGGCAGCGCCTGCCTATCAGGGTCGGAGTGTTCTGTTATGAGAGGGGGTTTTAGGGTTTTAACAGGACCTGAGAGCAGGCCAGAACATAGTGGTAACAGGGTCCAAATGAGTTTTATTGACTGGGGCAACACAAGAAGACAGAAGCAGTCCTCCTGGACTGCAGAGAACTCGGGAGTCGGGTTCAGCACGCCACCGGTCCAGCAGATGGCGTGGAGACCTTGAACGTGCCGGGAAACAGGCAGGGCAACACAGTAACACTCCCACCCTGATAGGCAGGCGCTCCCTCCTTAAATAGGTGGCCAAGATGATAATCGCCAACAGCTGAGCCTGCCTACAGCACCAGCTGTTGCTAATTGAGCTCCTCCATGCCCCCTGCAGGAAAAAACAGACACAACCCTGGACCCCAACAGTCCCTGGTCCTCCTCAAGGTTTCTTCCTGTTAAAGGGGAGTTTTTCCTTGCCTGTGTTGCTTGTTGGGGGTCAGGCCCTGAGTTCCTCTAACAAGTGACGTAGAGACCCGAGCAGAGCTGGAACGAATAGTTTAGCCTGGCTCTCACAGCTACAGTCACAAGTATGATTCACTTTTAGTCGTGATGCAAAAAGCATAGTCCGTGTCAAAAAGCACGGAAGGGTTTGGAGGGACGTTGATCTGGAACACTCGCAGCCACAGCTTAACTTTGAGATTTAATGATCCTCTCCTGTAGCTGTATACACCTCGCACCCACTCACCAGCGATCAGTGCGATCACTGTGACGCCACGGTGAACTTTACGATGGCCTCCTGCTGGCGGGCGACACATGGCGTCACAGAGGTGGTCGAGTAATGCCTGCGAAATAGCGCAGGGGGATGTAAAAATCGGCCCAGACTCCAGGGTCTAGGTCCCACTTTTAGCCTTGCGTGAAGTCTCAACCTGCTCGCTGCAACTCCGCAGGGTTCTCTCCACTTCATCTGCCTCAGCTGTACAGTACTCAGGAAAAAAGGACAAAATGAGGACACATGGCTCAAAGGTAGAGGAAGCCAAAACATCCACCGTGGTGGTCACAGGCTTTTCTGATTATCGAAAGAAAAGTGTCCATTGCACAACGTGGAATCCCTCTGCACACACAAATGGGTGGAGATCAATTAAAGGATATAATATCCATTCTAATTGAGCACCATTTAGTTCACATTTAATTTTCCCCTCCTATCAAGTACGCTGAGAGGGAGAAAAGAATCATTATATGCTCATCCCCACTAAATAATGCTTTCATTTGTGTGCAGAATGGGAGGATTTAACGCCAGTTCACCACTAAATGAGACTGGTGTGTGTGTGTGTGTGTGTGTGTGTGTGGTGTGTGTGTGTGTGTGTGTGTGTGTTTGTGTGTGTGACTCAAAGTCATGTGAACTACCCACTCATACCTCATCCTGCAATGGTCTTTGACCATAATTAATTTCATTTACACTGACTTCACTCTTCCAGAAGGATGATCCTCTTACATTCTGGCAACTGGACTGACTTTAGCTGTTAATTTACAGCACTTTGTCTATAATTCAGTCATGACATTTGATGATCATGTCTATTTATTTGTTATATCATCTGTTCTACTATTCAGTTATACCATGTGTAATAAAAGAGTCTGTTTTTCTGGGTGAGGTTGGGGAGAAGGAACAAAGCTCCTTCTAAAACTGGTCCTTTGTGTGGCCGACACTGAACAGTCATTGCAGCGCCCTGGCGGCACTCCAGTGCTGTTGGTGGAGGAGAGTATTTGCCCGTCTACAACAAATGTCACTGTAGAGGAGGCACGTTGTCCTTGGAAGCAGAGTGTGTGAGTTCTGGCACACACAGGTGATCTATAGCTGCATTATTCACGGCCTATTGAACACACTGTTCCTTTAGGAACAGCAGGTCTGGCCTGCTGCAGCTCTCCCCACTAGGAGAGGACCACAACTGAACCACGCTATCTGTAATAATCTGTGTTAGGGCGCCATGTCTTATCTGTAAGCTCGACGCCTTGCTGCTCATCAAAGGAGCAAAGCAGAATTCTGATAAAAATCCCGCTCCCCTTGAGACACAGAGCAAAGTGAATTTTAAAAAAACAAGTGAGTGGCATTGATGCGGGCAACCCTGAATTGGAGTGGCGGTGACAGGAAGTGGTGGATAGCTCGCAGGATAGAGCTGTGACATGGAGGAGGCGATCTCAGCGCACCTAAAGGGAGACGGGAGAGAGGTGGACGTTTCAGATGACAGATTTACTCTGGGCTGATTCACTGCAACATCCTCTCATGTCATCTGTAATCCTGCGGTGCTGAGCGACTGTTATGGGGGACAGTTCCCGCAGACAGAGATCCAAATCATTTCGTCCGGGGAACGAAACAGCAGTCCATAATATCCTCAAAAGCTCTGAGAGAATCTCGCTTGTTTGGATTGAATCCTGGGGAATTTGGAGGCCAAGCCGGCACCTAAATCTTGTTGTTGTCCTCCTCAAACCATTGCTGAGCTTTTGTTGCTTTGTGGTCGGTGCCTTTTTCTGCTGAAAGAGGCCCCAGCCCACAGGGAGCATGGTCCCAACGAACGGGTGTAGATGTTCTGCAAGGTTTCCCAGCAGGGCATGGCCCAAAGCATCGCAGCGCCTTCATTGGGTTGCCTTCTTCCCATGGTGCACCCTGGTGCCGCCATGTGTTCCTCTGGTACAGAGATGTAAACAAAGTGTGATTCCTCGCGTGAGGCCACCCTGACCCAGTTCTGATGCTCACATCTCCACTATAAAATTGAGTTTCATACAACTTATTAGTCACCAACTAGTAACTGTAGCTGCTGACGTGTGCCGGAATGTTCATTTCATTTGATGAAGCTGGTTATATAAAGTCATAGGAATTAAAGCAAATCTCTGTCAAAATTATGATTACATAATCTTCTATTTGCTACAATAAGAAACACTTAAAACCTACTTAATTCCAAATGTAGCAGAGCTTAGAACAGACTGCTTAGACTGTAGCTTAGAACACTTGCTTCGTGAAGTTAATAAGCAAACATCTGGAAGTTCCTCATCCTCTTAGATATCTTTTCTTTAGTGTAGAACGCTGCCTTCCCTGGTTTTCAGATGCCTTCAGGCTCTTCTGTTGCCACGAAGCCTTTAATCACATAAGTCTGTTTACAGCACATTTATCTGACCTTCATCTGAACTACGAGCTCTATTTCAAAGCCGAATATGAGCACCAGCATTTATACTTTGGAATTTTCAAGATTACAAAGTCTATGTTAGCGCTTCCACCTCAGCGCACACATCATTAAACTGCCACTGGACCTGTTGTGTTGTGCAGGATGGAGACAGAATAACAGAATAGCAGCAGAAGAGCCCTGCAGGCCCTACGAAAACACCGTCTTTGATCTTCACCGGCACAGTTCACTTCAGCTGACTTTATCATCACATATTCCTCAACTTGCGTTGGAGAATTTGGTGGCTAAATCTGGTACTGCAGTCAAATTCATAAAGAAACAACTCCCCCATCGTAGGGTGCTGGATCCAGCTAAAATGTGCTCTAAAAACGTTATCCTTCATGCCTGATGGTCCGTGCCTACATCCATTAGAATTAAGTTAGCCAGACTTAGTGGAATCTTAACTGTCTAGTCGAAAATTATGCTTTCCTCCATCAAAGGCATCTCCTACACCGGTCTTTGATTTGTTTCTCATGATATTGTTATTGAGGCCTTTAAGGTTTAGTAACACCAGACACTTGTGACTCAAGACGTTCATTGCAGAAGGTCCGTGGTAGCTGCATGCCGATACGATACTGCTTATCTGACTGCAGCTACAGATCTAAAACACAAAAAAAATTCCTGCCTGGACTTCTGCTGTCAGTGATATAAGTATTTAGGATGATTCCTTAATGTCTGCGGATTTTAAAATACATTTCCTACATACTGCTCCTTTAAAGCATGTGAGCAGAGCCACGATTAGAACACTCAGTGATACTGTGGCATAATCTCAGGTCTGCGTCAGTATCCGATCATCTGGATGGATGGATGGATGGATGGATGGATGGATGGATGGATGGATGGATGATGGATGGATGGATGGATGGATGGATGGATGGATGGATGGATGGATGGATGGATGGGTGGATGGGTGGATGGGTGGATGGGATGGCCTGATCGCTGATCTCTCCATCCCTGCTCAGCTCAATGTCCCCTCCTCTCCAACATATGAGAACAGCGAATCATCATTTGCAGGACAGAAAATGGTTGATTAAAAGACTATCAAGTCCAGGAGAGGGGAAAGAATGGAAAAGAAGCAGAAAGAAGAAGCAGCCAGTGGAGGGGAAAGTATCTGAGGAGGAAGAGAAGCTGCGGGGGGGGGGCACGATGGGTGAAAGGAGAACCAAACAACAAGAGATGGAGGATTAGAGCTAAAATAAATGACATGAGGGCAGGGAAGTAAGGAGGAGAGACCTTTCAGATTCAGAGGATTTACCTTTGATGGATCTGGTAGATCAGCTCATCTCGCTGCCTCTGCGTGTGTTCCGACACGCCTCCCTCGCTCGCGTTCCCTGAAGGTGAATTGATGTTCCCTACGAGTCGCAGCGCTCTCCTTGGGCCAGAGAGCACTCCTCTCAATTATTCTTCATCCTTAATGTTTGCACATGTGTGCGTGGACCCTTTGAACAAAATAGCTTCACCTGCTTTCCTTGTACTTGCTAGTCTCAACAAGCCCAGAGAGGAAATTAAAGAAACGCACTTGTGATGAAGAGCGGAGCTCCACCACTTTCACACTTTTATGAATAACCTGAATCAAGCTTTGCTTTTGAAGCAAAATATCTTCTAAAAGCTCCATTTTACTCTTTAAATATGATTGATGATGCGTATGGAGCATGTCCAGAGCAGCATATGGAGCATGTCCAGACTCTGGGGTCGTCGTCGCCGTGACCAGCGTTCACTCACACGTGTGCTCCTGTGTTTCCACATGCTCGTGAAATCTCAGGAATGTCGTTCCCGTTCACCTTGCATGGCTTTTGGTGGGGTTCCTATAGGAATTCCCACAGTCCGAGGTGTTAATTGGCGTTAGCGTGTCAACTGTGGACAAGCAGGGTTCAGATTAGCAATTGGGGCACTTGGGGAGAAACAGCTCATTGTCGATGAGAGGTGGCGTCTGTCAGATGTTCGGTTTATGGGGTTTTGGGCCAATATCTCATTAAGTCATCAAATCCTGTAGCCACACTGAGCCTCCTTCAGGGATTTTGTCTCAGCTCACACGCACGTGTCAGCTGAGTTCAGATTTTTAGTCAAATTACTCAGTTTGGAGTAAGACGTTCATTTTAACAACCCTAATTATTCTGTTACTCCATGGTTAGATTCAGAGGCAGGACCACCATGAGGAAAATGGCCCCTGTGTGCTTAAGGTATCCCAGTCATTTTGAGGGGCATTACTTCAGTACTATTTTTTTTCCCCAAATTTTCAGACAATGGAATATTTGATTTTAGATGAGTGAGCAGTTGTAACACTTGCAGGACGTCCACTGATGACTCAGAGCAGAAGAGTGGAGACAGAAGGTGTGGGATCGTTTCCTTCTGGGCTTCACAGCCACCATCATGGAAATGAATCATCCTAACCTCATTCTTTCAGAGCCGCGTCAGGCCTGGACTACTTACAGTGTTTAGAGGAGGCTTCCCTAAATCTCTCACCATGTTTTAGTGTGGTCTTAGTCAGAGAGGAGACACTTGTTGCCCAGTCCTACATAATTCCCAGGATTTTCACTTACAACCGAGGGTTTGTATCATTTAATCGTTAAATGTGAGCCGGGGTTTGATTGACCCCCCTATGACCTCTGCAGCCATGTTAGACTGTGTTGTGCCCCAGGTGGCGTCAGGGGCCAGACAAAAGGTTGTGTCTAGCCCTTCACATGTGTTGGGATGTTGGGGGCCAACCAAGGACTGACCACTCACAGGAGGTGGGGTGTTTTATGGACCAGATACAGGACTGGCTGGACAGATGAAGGTGGATGTCAAAGAAGCACCTTCTGATCAAGTAAATCATCAGGGAACCTTTAAAGGACACAACTTGACACAAAACAGGCCTCAACAGGACACATTATCCAACTGAAGACTGCCTCACCCACCCAGGTTCCCAGGTGCTAAAGACCCATTTTAGGTGCTTCGGTACTGAGTTCAGTCCACTCTTCCTACAAAGAGAAATGATGTCAACAAAAATCTAAATTTAAGAGTGTGTTAAGGGTTTTTTAAGGGGTTTATTGCTCTTGAGGGAAAGGAATCAAGGTTCCGATATGTTGTATTCACTAAAGCAGAATACAGGAGCGATACCGATGTCAGAGGAAGCATCATTCCTGAGCGTTAAGACCCAGCAAACATCCGACAGTATACTTGACCTCTTGACCCAGCTGGTGATTGTGGCCAGGGACGGATGAAGCGACCACGCTGATTCTCATAGAAGTTTGGAAGAAACTTCTTCATTTTACTCATCAAATCAACTTGCCAACAAATCCAATGAGGGGGCTCGGGCATTCGTTTGGTACGACCAGGATTTCTGATTGTCGTCAGTGGAATCGGGGTTGACAGGTCCAGTTATTGGGTCTGTAGGTGTTCGTATTTCTGTTGTGCCACATCGGAAAGGCCGTAACGAGCTGACCATCTATCTTCTCTGTTGAGAAGAGAGGTGAAAGAAATGGAGAGGAAGGGGGAAGAAAGAGACTGAAACGTTAAAGTGAGCCTGAAACGACACTGAGAGGAGATCAGAACGAAAGCGACCAACGTTAATCGATGAACGGACCATTACGTCCTCCTGAGTTTGGACATGAATCTTTACAATAACTCTCTCCCAGCGCTGTCTCTTACGTCCCTGGAGGGGGGCAGTAAGTCTGCTTTCAGATCTTTCCGAGTCACGGCCATGAAGCTCTGGACCAGTGGGTCCCACCTTCCTGTGAGAGGCTTTGTATCCCACTTCTGTGAGTATTCCAAGACTCTCGGACCTAGAGTCTAGGTACAAAAAGCAAACTGGATGAAAAATTGTTCAGCGTAGCTCCAACGGAGGAGGTGCTCGATCTCTATTGTGTCTGCACCAAAGCTCTATCTGTAATCAATTGTTCTTTGTTAATTCCAGAAAACTCACAATAAGACAAATGTGGGATTTAACGAGGTGCTATTGGCAGCTTCTCTGGAATACGATACATTCATCTTTATAAAGCCCAAGAAGGCTTTTCACTTTTTAACGACACTCATCTTTTTTTTTTATATTGGTAACCTTGCAAAATGTAATGTTTAGCCTCATCTATACCATCATAAAACCAGCTAACTTGTGCGGGGCCTTTTATTGTTTATTGGATATGCGGCCGCACCAAAGATCAAGGCAGAGATTTATTTCCGAAATATTTATAGCAAATAAAAGGCTGCGCTTTTCTTTTCATGTGCTCTGAAAACATCTGAACAAAACTTTTCCCCTCAAGTGAAATGGAAGAATTGTGCCAGTTAATGAGAAATGAAACTGGAAAATTACACATGGAGGAAAACAGATAGTCGGCATCTCAGAAGTGAAGGAATATTTATTCATTTATCTACCCTGGAAGTTCCATTGAGATTGCAGAGATTGTGTGTGTGTGTGTGTTGTGTGTGTGTGTGTGTGTGTGTGTGTGTGTGTGTGTGTGTGTGTGTGTGTGTGTGTGTGTGTGTGTGTACATATTTTGCATTCATAAGATGACAGACAGGTCGCTCATATGGAACCTGCAGCTATGAGGTCAGGAACCTAAATGTTACCCTCGTTAGCCAATAATGTCGACTGTCTGATCCGATCAGGATAATGTTGATCCACGTCAAACCAACCTCACGGTGTCACGTGGACGTTACGCGGCTGCACGAAGTCCTGTGTGAATGCACTCGTTATTATATTTAATGAGCTGCAACAATCAATAGAGCCATGCCGTGTGACTGAACACACACACACACACACACACACACACACACACTCTGTAATTACCTGACCTCTAAGCCTGACAGTCAGGCCAGAAGACACATCCGGTTCAGAGAGGAGACCTGCAGAGCTCACTGCCACGGATGGTTAAACCATCAAGATTATGTAGCTGTGGACGCGGTGATATTTGAAGATCTGCCGTTTCACTGGGCAACCACAAGATCAATCAGTGCATGATGGGATATCTCAGTCACACTGGAAGGATGCAGCAGAGCAAAGGCAAAGCAGAGGAGATTAGGCTTGTTTTGGGCGCATATCAGACCTCCGGGTCATCCACCACACCAGCGTGCAGAATGAAGATTTCCATAGTGATTTCCATCCACGGTGAACGTGCCAAAAGGCCAGATGGATCTAACCGGCGTGGCCTTTTAAGTCATTTAACGTTCTCTCGCACTTGAACCCATCGCACCGCCGCTGCTCCGGCCGTCCCCTGAAGTGATATTTATTTGAGACTTCAGGGAAAATCTGACAAAACGTGGATTTAAATTCGTGTGACTTGCAGTCGGTGAGGTGTGAAATAGTATAGTAGTCTAGTATAATATATAGTATAATAGTATAGTATATCGCACATCTACCATATAAATGGAAACATATAATAAACAGAAGCATATAATAAACATATAATAAACAGAAGCATATGAAGCTGATGCATTTTTGTACCACTGAGCCGAGGTGGGGCAGAATTTAATTGGGGAAGACCTTTTGTGATGTAAATGACTCTAATAGATGTCAGATTTCAATATTCCATGCGCGGGGGGGGCTCCAAACATGTTGCCTCCAATTATTTTAATTCAATTATTTTAATTTTAGGTGATTAAGTGTTTGCCATCTCCCTCATAAATCACGCTGCCGCAGCGGAGGCTTGTGTTCCAGGAGGGGAAATGAAAATTCAAGAACCCAAACCCTGAGCCCGACGTCTTCAGTCCTGCTGGTCTGCCGCCCGCTGGGCTACCTGTCCCAAGAATTAATAAGTGCTGCTTTGGTGCCGAGGCAACAGGGAGCATCTGTGGCTAATTGATGCTCATTTATTTACCAAAGAAATGAGGAGAAGAGATAATTACTGCAGCCTCATTGCTGTTTTTCCCCTCCTCATCTTTCATTATATTGTTAATATCTTTTTAATGCTTTTAGTTTTCACCCACGTCTCATTTCCCGTTGCACTTTAGTGTGACTAATCAGCAGCCCGGTGTGAGGCTGCGTCATTCAATGATCATTATTGCACAGCGTTCGAAGACAGAAGCTTCTATCAGTGTGACTCCTGTTGAATCTGAAGACCTCTCAGCATTTAAAGTCTAAAAGAGTCTAACAGGAGCTGAAAATCAGACATTTACAAGCATCACCAAGCATGAACGAAGATCCATGAGTGGTTCTAAGATCTCAGCGTGATGGTAAAGAAAAACACTAATTTGCTTGAAATATTCCAGATGAGGCACTCTTTATTTAATTTACTGGAAGTGTAATAAAAATAGACCAGCTGCTCCATAGCCTGAAAGTGTACCGTCCTTAACACACTGTGTGGTTTTAAAGGTTTATCAGATGCTGAGCTGTGTGACGTGGACCTCAAAAACGTTGCTGCCACATCGAGTTGGATGTGTGCAGCTGTGGGATGAGCGCTCACGTTCCAAGGCTACGGTGCACGTCGGTAGCGTGCCTGACCAGTCCACGCTGCCCCCTTGTAATTTTGGCATTATTATTTTTATTATTGTTATTAAAGGGCGTTATTAGGAACCTGTCTCAGTGCGATGTAAGACCACCCTTTTAGAGCCACGGTTCTACCACGATGGTCATCTGGAGCTACGGTGCTGACTCGGGACAGGATGGTGGGGCCACCCGTGGAGGCACCACGCGGGAATCCAAAGGGCTTCCAGGGATCTTGGCAGGGGGAGATGTCACACCTGGACACAGAGGATAACGTTTATCCATGATTTTAATAGTCTCTTACCGCCTGAATGATCCTCTCCCCGGGTGAATAGCATAATCTGGCGAGGTGTAAGAATCGTGTGGGGGCGAAGGGATCAGAGCAGCGTGGAAATGCAGCCACGGGATGGGACAGGAGGCAGGACGGCGTCTTCCCTCTCACGAGTCTCATGAAAACTCAACTAAATCTAAATGATCCCACTACTGACAAACGAAGTTACCCAGTTCAAATGTGTCCCACACGCAACGTCCACTGGGTTTAATGGGAAGCGGAGGTCTTCCCGTTGACTCCAGCAGACCGAAGGGTGACCTCGCTTCAGAAAGTGTCTCACCATCGGCGAGGGTGGAGAAAAAGGAGCTCTCGTTAAAAGCAATCTTCAGGAGCAGCCGCTTCGTTCATGTTGGAGTAGGTTGGAAATTGTTAAACTGCTGTAAAGGAAATTATTTTTGTTGTTGTTTTGTTTAGCATAGACAATTTAAACCAGTAAGGTCGAGCAAGTTCATCTGATGATGCTTGTGCAGGTGTACGAGGTGTAGAACAAAGACTCCTTAGAAAACGATGAAGATGTGCAAGTCAGCAACCTTCAAAATGCTACGGTTTATCACGCTAACCTTGACCGTGACTGCATGCTGTTGTTGCATGTGTTCTGACTGACCTATTAAACTCTTAAAAGCAGCATTTTGACTTTGTGTTAACTGAAGAAAATCCTCGACACTGCTCACTTCAGACTTAACTGATAAAACTGGAGAATCCAAATCCCAGCACCAGCAGTCCAACGGCAGCATCTGGTTTTGTAGCACTCAGACAGCACATGCGTTCACGTCTCCTCAGGCTGTCAGCGGAGGACGTCTTACATGTCTATTCTCTTTGTGGAATCAGATTCAACACAGAGGAGGAGAACGTTGGCAGCCATTAGTGGAGATGGGCTCCTTCCATCAGACGCGTTGATCCACGCCCTCACAAGCTGATGTGTGTTTCCCTAAAGACGTCAAACACAGTGAGACGTCCTGCAACGCGTAGCAGCGAGACAATTATCGGGACATAAAATATGCGTGAAACTAGATTTAAAAAGAGGTTTTAGGCAGTAGATTTTCTCCCATCAGATCAGCCACCAGGGATCCGTTTGGCCCCAGAACACTGAGAGCATCACTACTGTCAGGTCCATTTCATATCAAAGAACAAAACAGCCAGTTGAAGCACAGTTATTTTAGGTTCCCCTGTACAATTTTTCCTAAAACTAAAATGAGAAAACCTAACAGTCATGGTTCGAGTTATTTGCGGACGCCACCATAAATCACACTTGGGAGGAGCGGAATTCCTCGTTTAGGGAAGAACCGTCCTGGGAAGCAAGGCGTTTAACAGCAGCCGACTGACAACCTCAAGTCACCCAAATGTATCGGTTGGTGTAGCTGGTGTATTAAAATGTGCAATAATGAGAGCAGGCGAGTGTTTAAGAGCGATAAAGGAGCGTTTTAGATCACAGCCCTGCTGGAATATGATGGCAGACCTTCAAAGAAAGGTGGCTTTTTTTAGGGTGTCACTGACTTTGGTTAATTACGCCGTGATCAAAGTGGTTCCTCCTGTCTTGGTGGCATTGAAGCTTGAGGAAGGCTCTGGATATCCGCTCCAAGGTTCCCTCTTTTGTCTCAAAGGGTCATTAAAGTTTCTAGCTCCAAGACTAGAGGATTTTTAAAATAAAACCTAATGGCTTCAGAATGATGGCTTGTCATTGCTGTTTAAACTTTTATGACGTTACTGAACTTGAAACAGTTTTTTCTGTGCATGCAGACTCGACACGTTAGCTCTCTGCCTTCTCTAAAACACACCCACACACATACAGGTTTTGCTCACTATATCCTGACTTTGCTTGTAGAATGGGAGATTTAAAAATAAAGAATATTTTCATGAAAACACCTTGTTTTAAGGCAGGGGTTTATGGTTTGCCTTAAAGCTTTTGGCCTCAGTTCTGTACCAAGAGAACCAACGCTCTTTTAATTTAATCATGGGTTAAAACTGGACTCATTGGAATCATCCAGGCTTGCAAGGGCTAAAATATTTATCTAGGATGGGTTTATAACCTCTACTGTATCCCACATCTGGGCACATTTATTTAACCGAGCATCCATTTTTAACAACATCCGTTAACTGAAAAAAAATTCTTCAAAGCTTTTTGTGTGTGCCTAATAGAACAAAGAGGGCTTCATTAAGGCTTTCAGCTTGTGTCTGTCTTATTATTCAATGCAGAGTGATGAGGAGCAAAAAAAAAAGCTGTTTTAGCCTCAGAGATTGTCCATCCACACCTGATGAGGACCCTGCTGATGATGTCACGATATGAAGTGCTTGGCGGAGGTCTGAGCTCTCTGATTGCTTTCTTTTCTAGTTGTAGCAAAGGTTTTAACACGAGGCACAAGAGTTTTCCCCTCTTTGTGTTTTCTTTTATGTGAGGAAAGAAATGGAATGGAAAGCTAGGCTGAGGTGCACAGGGATCAAGACAAGGAATGTTGGGATTTTAGGACAAGATGGAAGGAGGCAATTAGGGTAGGAAGGGCAACAGCAAAGAGGAGGAAAGTGACAATAGCTGCCAGCATTCAGGACGAGGAGACAAAGAATAATCATCATGAGACCATCAGCAGGGAGACTCCGGATGGACAAAGGTGAGCAAAGAGAACAGAAAATGAGTAGTGCAGGAGATAAAACCTCCACTACGGCCAAGAGTGGAGGGGAGAAGTCTTATGGCAGTCTTTGTTGAGCAGCTCCAGGTGGTGCACACCTTGCATGGGGGGAATTCAGCTATTTCTAGCTACCACCAAGAGAGTCAGACTTCATTCAACAACATATAATTTATACTATCCTTCTTATAATTTCCCAGTTTTCATGCTAAAATTACACGTGTTCCGTTTGTAACGTCGGCTGGTGAGGCCCTCGTTGTGGGATCCCATTAGCCTCTACAGCAGTAAGAACCCTCCTCAACTTTGCCTTTAGCTTCCCCGTCCAGCAGATGATGACATGACCCAGATTGTTGGTAGAGCTGCTGTAATAATCAAGGACAGACACAACAAAGCTCCTCGCACAGTTCGGAGAAAGCAGCCGCTGATTGTTTGCCTGATTTCTGCTGGCTCCTCTGTGCGTGTTGCTCCATCTCTCCATCCTGGCACCGGTCATTTGCCTCCCGCGTCCAATCAGCCTCAAACCTGCTTCCCATCGAGCAGAAGATCTCCTCCCGTCTGCCACGTCCTGGCCAGTGCTGCATTAAGGCTGCGGCCAATTTCCAGTGCAATCAATACTCTCATTGTGTGTTTGGTGCTGCCCTGTGTTTATCTCTGCTTTACTTTCTCAGGGGTCATTCCGAGTGTTTTCCCTCCCCTTCTGTTTCTTGTCTATTTCCAGGTTGGGCGGGGCTACTTCCAGGTTCATTCTACACACCTGCAGCTCATCTCCTGATGATCGTCCACACCTGCCTCCGGCTTTAAAAGCCTGGTCCTCTCTTTAATTGTTTCCAGCTTTTCATTCACCCCCTTCCCCCTCAGCCCCGCCCCCTACTCCTGAAGGGGCGGGGCCATACAATTCTTATGATTATACTCCGAACTGCTGAAACAACCATCAAAAGCTCTCGATCTTTTTTAGTCTCAGTGTAATGTTTCCTAAACTCCGCATGAATTTTTAACATCTTCTTTAATGCTTTTTTAACAACTTACCACAGTATTTTTTTTTCAGTAGCTCCAGTGACTTTTATTTTTCTTTGACTCCAATTTCTGTGAGTTTAATAAATGAATAACTCGCCAGACTGTCGGAGTCTTCAGATCTTGGTGTGAATAACACTGTGGCATCATCATGTGCATGCAGATCCAAACTTTAAACAATAGTGATCATAGAACCATGAGTCTGTTGATGAAAAGTCCATCCTCTCCAGATGTTTAGCGCTCTTTCTTCTGCTATGTTTTCTTCTCATGACAAACTTCCCCTGAAGTTCTCTGCCCAGAGGTCGTTTAGAGTCTTTAATCTGTCTTTAGTCTGACGCGTATTGACTTGGACTATCAGAGGCAACTGGAAACACCCCGCGCAGCCTCAGGGTGGACATGCAGCCACATGCATGTGGGACTGCGAGCCTTCATGTTGTGTTTCTGTTGTGGGGGAGTTTAAATGTGCATCATTTGGGCTGCATTTGTGCTTTCACAAAGAGACAAACAGCTGTTGGACTTATTTGGTCCTTGCTTGAAATGTCCAGGAAGATGGAGGTGATAAAGCCTCTCCTGGAGGACCATTACAGCTGCACTCACTCAATCTACAGCTCGTTTTTGAGCCCTTTATAATAGAGACAGTCCCCATATACAGCTGCAGAAGTGTGTCCTTTATGCCCCCCCCCCTCCTGTATCCATCTACAGGTGTCAACAGCTTCATAGCAGTGTGTTGACCTCTGACCCCGCTGACCCACTCTTATACTGACAGCTTGTTGTAATTAGTGCATTTCCATGATCTCTGCCAGGCAATCAAGGATGATCCATTGTGGAATCCAAATTTGAACGTGAGCAGAAATCTCCTGAGGACGTGTTTCAGGATTAATGGCATGATTAATGCAGCGTTTGTCTTCAACTATAAATGCATATAAAAGTTCAGCTGCAATGAAAAATTAAAACCCCTCTTAGCAGTGAGAATAATTAATGTTCCTGACTAAAAACAGCCATAAAATCTCTCTCATTTCAAGCTTGTTGTTGATTGCCTTCAAGGCCCCAAAGTTCTGGTCACACAAGCAAAGAGGTGTAGATTTAGTGTGAGTTCAACTCTTTCCGGTCCTTAATTAGCCTTTAAAATAAAGAGCTTTGGTTTCTAACATGAAGCTGAAGATCTCCTTTATGTTTGCATCCCTGGATGAGTTTAATAATAGGAGTCAAAAGAAAAAGGTCAAGACTGAACCCAAGACTTGCTCACATAGCTAAAATAACTAAAATCCTCCCTCCGTCAGAGTTCAAATCCGAACCCTTCAGTGTCTCGGTTGGATGATATTAGCGATACGCTAGCAGCCTAGCTATTCAGTGTTCTGTTTAAAGCTACACTCTCATAGAAAAGCTCAGAATTTAACGTGAAGCACATCAACAATCACCAAGTGATCTCAGACATTAAAGTGACGTGTTAAGCAGGATTCAGAAGAGAAATGCCCAATTTCTTTCCTTTGATTAGTGTGCCGCCATCTGCCAGACGTCCCAATATGGCGCTGAAGGTCGTATTTGAGGAGTTGATCCGTATTTCATGCTTATTTAACCCGCGTATTTGCATTTGCTGCAGAATCCCACCCGCTCAGCTTCAGGGAGACACGTAGAAGGTGACTTTCACCACTTTTAAACAGCAGAAAAGGTTAGCCTATTGAAGCAAAGGAAGGTCCTCCTGGTGTTCTCTTTTTTCCTTCTATTGGAGCAACAGACTGGTGTAGGTGGTAGCTGAAGGGAGCCGGTAGTCCTCGTTACCACCCATCACAGACCCTCTGCTGTTCTAACAGACTGCCAGAGGCAGCAGAGACGACTGACTGGCTCCTGTCCGCTACCATTACTCTGAACAGGCTCCAGTATGATGCGTTCACTGACATCAGGAACACGGGCTGCAGTGGGTTACAATGGGTCAGGCCCCTCAACACACAACAGTGGCAGGGGAAGAAAACTTTTAACAGGAAGAAACCCTGAGCAGGACCAGGTTCATATGGGGACAGGGCAGGAGGGGAGGAGGAGGAGGAGAAAAACAGAGATACAAAACATCCTATGAGGAGTGAACGTACTTGATGTTCATGTTGAATGTGTAGAGCTTCTATCATTAGGATTTCTGATGCCGAGAACCCGGCACACTTGTCTGTTTGACGGTTTTTCCCCTGAATGATATTAAGCTAATGAATCCCAGTGGTTCCTGTTATTAGCGAAGGTTAATGAGGTCTCCACAATGTAAATAGAACTTCTCTTTCCATTGTTTAGGTCCCTCCTCTCATTAATGTGACTCTCCATTGACTGCATACGTGTAATTAACCTTGTCAAATAATTACATGCGCACATTAAAGGCGCCAGGCCCACAGTGTAAACAAACATTACCCTCAGAATAGTGTAACCGTTATTTAGAATATGAATTTAATTATTTTTAAATGACCTCATCAGGTGAGTAAGCCATCCTGCTATTAAAGGGATAAAACTCCAGGCTTATATGTGATTTGCATACAGTAAATCCCAAAAACACAGAGAGATCAGGAAGTGGTAGAGCTCATTGAGGCGCCAATACGGGTGTTGCGCAACGTCTTTGTTTTGGTTCCAACAACTTCCGAGACCTTCTAGCACTGACAGCATCCTCAGACGCAGGACGGCCTGGCATCCAACCTGCACTGACCTTCATCTAAACAGCCACCCGTCCCAACTCTGGGCAACAACATCACGACACGCCGTCTCTGAAAGGTCACCGCCATCCTGACGATGACACCAACAACCTTGTAACTGTGGACATCTGTGAGGTTCCATTAAAGGCTTCACAGCCAGGCTGAAAAACAGCTTTTTTTGCCCCAGGCGGAACATCCCTGAACACCTGAACATAATCTGTGTAGGATATAATGTGTTTTCATATGAACATTTTACGCGTGACAACACGCAGAGCAACGAATCCATTACGTCTGACCGTGACTTGTGCCTTTGATCCCAGATAAGTGAGCTAAAGCCCACAAGCTCCGATGGTGAAAACAACATAAATTCCACATAATTGCCCAACGTTAGCTATTTGGTTAAACAGTCCTTTTAAAATATTTACTTTGCACCACCGCTAATTGCAGGAAAACGGCTTGTGTGCCGCCTCTGATGATCGCGTTCCCTTTGTGTCTCAGAAAGCACGCAGCCGTCCAAACCCCGCTTCAGTGGGAAGACCAAAGCAAACGACTGGGTCACTGGGGAAAACAAGTCAGTCCGTCTCCATTTCTGTGATCTTCCTCCCTTTGCTTTTTTCATTCCGTTAGCAGAGCATAATCTCGGGCTGCGTTGGACGGAAAAGGCCTTCTGAAGCCGAGCAGCGTGGAAAGTCTTCCACACGTGGCGCGACTTGCTGCTTTTATGTCTCGCGAGCCCCGACGTGTTAGAGGAGCTGGCATTATCTGACTACAAAGGCTCGACCCCTTCAAAGAGTATCATCCACAGAGGTACAACAGCATAAACAGCTTATTAAACTAAGATGGAGACGGCAGAACTCGTGCCTGGGCATTGTTATCCCACTACAAAGGCGGCAGGCTGAGCAAGGCAGACTAGGAAATGAGAACAAACAGAGATTAGAGATGGATATGAGGAAGCCAGCAGCACGGCCTGAGTTCCTCGCCACTCTCTCCGCCAGTTGGCCGGCCCGTTTCACTGGATCAGCCATTGCTGCGTCCGGAGCTGCCACGAATTAAGGAGCGTGAATGTTTCAAAGCATCGCAGCTCATACGAAAGGTTAGCTTGCGTGGAAAACTTGCCAAGGCAATTATCTGAAGAAGCACTAATGAAAATGTACCACGGCACCACGCAGGCCAACAGTGTAATCAAACAGAACTCGGGGGTAACATTGATTTCTGACTGGTGGGTTGGACATTTATCAACCTCCTGACAGCAACACATGGATCACAACACTTTATTGACTTTAGCTTTGCCAACAGAAAAAATAGCAGCTAGCTCACAGGATGGAAAACTGTCCCAGAGTCAGAGGGATGTTTAGGATTGCAAGACAAAGTTGGATGCTAAAGTTATTTACATTCAGCTGTAACGTCCCACTGAACAGGAAATATGTAAAAGGCTCCTATGCTAACGGTGTTAGCTGTGATTATCAGGTGCAATCTCTCTGAAACCAGCAAAACAGAAGGTGTGGAGCTCACAGATTCATGGTTAAATTGAAAGCTAATATATAAGTTACTGTTATGCATGTGTAATTGTCAACTGCATTGGAAGCAACTATAAGAGAGCTAATTTTCACTTCATTCCTCAGCCAGTTAAGACCTGTAAATCATCTAGTGCTATTTTTGCCACTTAGACGTCTGTGTTCTTGGTCTAATCGCACCTTGTCCAACGTCACCTTTTTTAAATAGACTCATCTGCCAACACGGAAAGGCGTCCGGCAGAGAACAATATAACAGGACGTAAACGGAGCTTTTAAAGGGTGAGTAGCCGATGAAGGCCGAGGCGGGAGGAAGAGCGGCTCTCTGACAGCGTGGAAACCTGAAGGTTCAGTTCGGGCAGGTTGCTTCATTCAGCGGTGACAGAACGTGAGGTTCGTGCTTATGAACTGGAGCCAACCCAAGCCAGGCCCGGCCAGGCGCCGTTATCCCCAATGTATCATATTTGAGTGACATCTCTAAATCATCCGTGTGATTTTTGCTGTTGCTGTTAAACTGGAGCAGTGATTTGTGTGAAAATGCAGGACGTCGCGAAGGTTTAGAAATGACGACTCGTGTCCAAAGGTTGAATAAAGACACGTTTTCCTCTAAAACAAAGACTGCGTTTTTCTGGCCAGTCATTTAAAGGGGGATAAAAACGGGTTTTTTCTTTTCCATTAAATGGCGTAGCTACAGAGGTGGTAGCCAACAACAGTGGAAGAAAAGGGTGCACAAAAGAAATAATTCCAGTTTACACCCTGGTGTGATGGATTTACGCTGACTGCCAGCGCTCTGAGATTTTCAATTAACTCTGGGAGTCGGCTTTTAACGAACCCTGGCGGCTTTCATACAGAGATGGAGGCAATGTGTCGAAAGCCAGTGAGGTGCTCATCAAAGGCCGACACAGAGACACCAGCGGGCCCTAAATTAGCCCCTACCATGCTAATCAAAGCTGGCAATTGACTTGTTACCAGGACGGCTGATCAATAACTGAGAGTCGCTGAACATCATCAGGCTTCCTGTGCACACGGGAGGATTTTTAACGTCAGATACCGAAAATTTGTTTGATTTCTGCTGCTGTATAAGTCGATACACTGTAATAATCTACTCAGATGCATCTTCCTGTGAATGAAAAGCTGATATAATTGTTATTAAGGCCCTTAAAGTGCATTGTGATGTTTCAGAAACAGCAACTAAATTCAGAAATGATAGTGTGATTTAAGTATTTTTCCTACTGTATTATATCCTATATTGCACCATTACGGTTGCTGTTCGTACTGTCGACACGGCGATCGAGTTTTTCGGTTCTGTGCACTTTAATTTGCCAGGAAAATGTTAAGATATCTCCTTGTTTCTCTTTATTGTTCTCCCAGCCTTCCTATTAAATTTCCCCAGCCTTTTTTTTTTTCTTTTTTTTACCTTTATGTCTGTCCGAGCGTCCGCTTCTCGGGAGTCAATAACTACGATCGGGCTACACGGCGCAAATCCCATCAAGAAAAGCGCTGGAAACAAACAGGCTGCCGAGAACGCCCAGACAATGGAGGTAATTTAAGTATCTAGTCAGCCTGCAGGAAACAAAGTGAGGCCATAAATCAATATCAGTTGTGAAAGCAATGAGGCAGAGACCGGGACACCAGGAGGCTGGGGACACACACACACACACACACACACACACACTGAAAATAGCTTTTGCTTCTAAGAGACAGGGTATTGTTTGATGCTCTGGAGATGCTTGGGTGGACACAATCACAGTCAACACCATTGTGCCCCCCTCCCCGGTTGACAAAGAAAATTCCTCACACGGGTCAACCCTCCACTGTCAAAGCCCAAACGTGTCTGAGGCAGAGTTTTGAGGAGGGTCACCGATCCAGGGCCGTATCGGAGCAACCCCCTCCCCTGCCAGGTGCAGGGTAGCGTGGAGCGGATAATGACTACGAACTACAGGCCTGAAAACATGCCTGCAAACTTTGCTCCCGTGTTAATGGCTAACAGCAGCACGACGGTCCCCACAAGACTTGTTCTTTACGATTTAGCATCATCCTGTTTCAAGCTCCGAACTCCTTGTCTGTTTGTCCTGCAGGTCGTCCTTCCAGATGCCTGCTCAGCTGAGTCTCCTCAGCTTCCCCACCCCAAGTTGTCTGTAGATTGCTAATTGCTAAACCTTCAGTGATGCCTTTAACTGTGGTGTGTGTCTCTGCCTTGGGGGGTCAGTTAAGAGCCCTGGCTGAGGTGCTGCCCTCCTGCTGCCTGTTCACAGGAAACTGACCCCTGAACGATGAGCAGCAGCCGGGTGCTGGTTATCCTGATCCCTGCAGCCAACTGTGCTGGGCTTGTGTCGCGTTCTCCTCTGACTCCATCAGTCCCACGTCTTCATCAAGGCCCGTTTGCAACGGTCACAGTCAAAGCATCAGCAGGAGGCTCCCCTCATACGTGCACGACACCACTGAAAACAAGTGTTTTGGGGAGCGACAGTCAGCCTGGGGACATCTGGGGCAGATCAGTTCTCCTTACCTCAGTACATCCCAGAATAATGTATCACAGTCAGCTGGGAATCAGCGTCCAACTGTGCAGGACTGGCGGGAAAATCCATCCCGGCCGAGCTCTCCAGGGTCCTCGCACGCCTCCTACCATCAGCTCTCGCAGGAACTGTCTCGTCTCTGCCGCGAGGTTACATCCACATTCTGAATTCCGAGCATGGTTTTTGTTTGATTCGATTATCGAAACGGAACCTTCCGCTCAGCAGCTTCCCAATCAGTTCTGCTTAAGATGCTAATTTTCTACATTAGCGATCGCAATCATCTCTGGCTCGCTCCCCTCTCGGAGCGGTGATTTGTATTCCTGTCATTCCTCCTCTGTGGCGGCGACGATTATCCCTGTCTCTAATCAAACAAGAAAACAGGCTATCCAATGAGGGGAAATCTCATTAGACAGATTTGGGAAGGCCTCAGTTGACTGTAAACACTGCAGAGACCGTAAACACGCACGCATGCCGCTAATTCTCTCAGCTGTTCGGGATTCGGTTTAGGGCCACGAGCTATTTCTGACATCTTATTATCATGAACAAAAAAAGGGAACGGCACAGGGAAAAGCCACAGCACATGCTGTAATAATTACAGTGGCAGATCCGGTTTGTGTTAGCGTTCGTTATTATATCTGTCGCGGCAAAAACGGCGACAATTCTGGTGACAATCTGAAGTCGCACTGGGATGTAATGGGGCGCTAATGGTTCCCACCAGTTTTATTCTAGACAAATTTGTTAATCAACCAAAAAAAGGTGATTCATTCAGAGCTCGCCAATACCCAGAAGAGGGAGGGGGGGTCTGCCAAACCAGGATTAGCCCACCAAAGAGGGATTCAGGGATTGAGAGTGGGGAGGTGGGAGGTGGGGTCCCTCACCGTTATATAGCAGCTATGAACAGGATGAAACCTGATCCGAGTCAGGTCCTCCTTTTATTTCACACTTGAACAGAAGAAGTTGCACAGCTGCCGTTCCAGGATGTCCCTTCATAAACGTGGAGGGCGTTTTATACGTTCTAACGGGTGTAAAATACTGAACATGTCAGAAAAGTATAGAGCCACATTTGTAAGGGGCCTCGAGTGAATCGTAGAGACTAAAGAAGATTCTAATAAATATCACCGACACAAAAAGGCGACTGTCATTAACCTTATACCTGACATTTCCACTAATGTGTGCGATTCTTTCCTATGGGATAGCAGTGGAATTGGCGGTCAGCCTTCCAGCTGTGACAGATGAATGCACCAGAACGCTTCGCAGCGGTTGATGCCAATAACAGCGGCTGATTGATGTGCTGCAGCAGGAATGAAGGAGTTTTGATTGAAGAAGCTTGTAAAAATCAAACTGGTTTGAGCTCAACAAAGCCGCAGCTGAAGGATGGCCGAGGCCTTCCCAGAACTCTGCTCCGACCTTTTCATTTCTCCCCTTTTAAACAGCTTTTGGATTTATTACGCAGCTTTCCCAAAATCAAACGTCCTTCAGCGCTCCCGCAGTCTGATTCATGTCGGAAAGCTAAAGCTGCAGACGGATGATGTGTATTGATTGGCGGGCCCGGCAACCTTTACGTGGAGTCAAACCTTCAGTTTTCTAATTTCTTCATACCCTAAAGTCAGAAACTTTGCCTTTTTGCCAGGGCGATGTTTATTCACAGTCTAGAAGTGCAAGCGCTCGTCCTCCGGATGGTGGAACTGACGCTTTACACAGATTTCCTTACGTGAAAAGGCCTGCAGGCCAAACAAGTCAGCTCAAAGGAGATTTTCAAGTTCTTTAATGTTTGATGTTGCTCTTTTTTTAAACAACTGTGTGACCTTTCCCACAAGGAAATAAGAGGAAAAGAGCAAAAACAAAGAAGAACAGAGTTGAACCTAACAAAGATCCTTAAAAACAGTGCAGAAGGTCACTCCACATGGAAGAGGAAGGACTATTTAATTTACACTTTCTCCTCTTGCCCATTCATTCATTCACTCATTCATTCACTCATTCATTCATTCATTCATTCATTCATTCATTCATTCATTCATTCACTCATTTATTCATCACTGTGTCATTGCTGTTTCCACAGTGCATCAAACCACAGTTATGTAATGTCAATGCCCCACACACACATTCACATTTGCTCAGGGTTCAAATTTAAAACTGTTGTTAATAACGCTTGTGAAGCTCCCACACACACACACACACACACGTCCATCACAGTTCCCCAGTGGATCAAAACATGGGGACACCAGCAATGGAATCATTATTTATATTAATATCAGGAGATTCTGTCTGGCCAGAGTCCAGCAGTGATGGAAGGAAGTGTGTGTGTCCTCCATGTACGTGTCAGTGCAGAAATGCTTTGGAATGTTCTTTGCGGCTGGATCGTCTCCTCTGATTTGGAGCTGAATCTTGGTGCTGCAGATTATCCGGCCCTCCGGAGCGTGCTGAAAGACAGCCTCCGACCCTCCCCTGGAAGAAATCCGTGCGCACTGTCTTGCCTCTGCAACAACCTCTCTGGAAAGTCGGGGACTAACAATAAAGTCACAGTCCCCATTAAGGGTATCCATAGCAACGGCAGTTGCATTGTTTCGGTGTGTGACAGTCAAGGTCATGAGGAGGCTCGGCGCCACTCTCAGGGTCTGAAGGCTCCTCCGAAGGCTCCTCCGAAGGCTCCTCTGAAGGCTCCTCCGAAGGCTCTTACAATGTAGCTGCGTCAAAAAGCAGCTGAACTATCCAGACGATTGTAAAAACACCGAGCGGGCAAGAATTAACTTCCCCGAGTCCTTTTGTTTGATAGTAACCACGGTTTATTAAGGTTTATTTGTTCAGCATTTGTTCGAGAGGACCCTCTCGAAGGGTCTGGACCTCGGCTGCACCACTTGTGGATTGTGCTGCCCCCCATCCTGGCCCCATACTTGCACTCGTTGCTGAATTTCTTCAAGCTTCCCTAATAAACCCTGCAGGTTCATACATGGAGTCACCTGCGTGGGGCGTAAACCCGTGGAGACCCGGTTCAGAGCCACAAACCTGGATGTTCTTCTGGTGAGCTGACCTTCACTAACAACGACCAAACTGACCTCACGAACAGCGGGCTGAGGAACAGCGAGGAGTCCCTCCGGGGGCAAAAGGAAAAGGAAGCTGAATGAAATCAGCTGATTGGTCCCTTTGCTTTGCAGCCGGCCTGATTGCGCGGCGTAGCCCAAATTGCCGTACGCGTTCCAGCGCCACATGTGTGTCTGTGACTGGTGAAAGAACAATATTGTCTGATTAACACATTCACGGCTCCCTATGGGTCCCCTCTCCCTCACCCCCATGCAATCATATCCAGTCCTCTCAGACTCTATTATTTTGCCTTTAACGACCACTAATCCTCTTTTTTTGATAAAGTCGTCCTGACCTGACCCTGAACAAAGGAGACGACGTGTTAGTCACGGTGCTTACGGGTGTAATCTCCTGTGTCGTTGTTATTAAAAGAATGTTATCAACTTAGACGGAACGAGCTGGAACTGCTGGAGGAAATGCAAATGTCGACTTCTTCAGTCGCTCAAGGGAAGGCTTCTCTCGCTCTTTCTGAGCGGTTTGTACGTCCCTTATTATCAGATCAAGCAGGAAACGAAGGGAACGCTCGATAAGTTACTAAAAAGGGTCGAGACTTTTAAATAATGATGCTTGTTCGTGTTGATCAACGTGGAAATTAGCAACAAGGTCATGTTTTTAGCTAATAAACTGATTCAAGGCTTTTGGAAAAATCACCTGAATTTCTTAAATGCACGAGCGGAAACAGAAATTGGCCCCTTGAGCAAGGCTCTTTACCCCCTATTGCTCCCCACACAGTGCCAACGGCCGCCCACAGCTCTTCAAAGAGGGGTATGTACAAATATTTACATACCTGTCTGTATGTTATATCGATACACATACTGTACATATTTACATGCAGTGATTAATATATTTATTCATGTTCTATAGAGCGTTGTTTTATCCCCTTGCACATTTTCCCTCGTCCGATACCTTGTTTGCCAGGCTGCCTCTGGCTGTTGTGCTTAGCAGTGCTAATACCCCTGATACCACATGGCTTAAATCTCTGGTAACACATTGACATTGTCTCTCCTGGGTTTATAGTAACAAACAAGGTTCTACTACGACACATCAAACAAGCACCATTTTAAGGTGCACTTGAACAAAACAAAGAGCTAATTTTCTGGCTAATTTTGGATATTTTTTTAGCACTTTAGTGTATCTTGTAAGGCTCGTTATCTTGGTTCCTGTCGTCTTGTTGAGTCAGTTTTTGTCATCAATTCAATGTCGCTACGTTAGCAAGGACAGTAGTTAAGTCACATAGTGTGAGTAGTTTCAGGCATGCTGGGTTTTTCTATGATATCTATGTATATATTTTAACATCTTAAACGCGCTGCACTCTTTAATAAATAAGCAAACCTGTGATTCATGGTGCTCCTGACCAGGTCGGAGAGGTTAGTGATATCAGCGTTGGCCTGTAAATGCCTGAATAACTTTTAAAACAATGCAATGGGGTTGATATTGATTAAATAATTAGGTACACAAACTATTCCTTTATTCTTACTGTGCATTCTATTAAAAAGAGTGGAAATAAGCTGCGGTCAGTTGTGTCAGAATGATGTAGTGGGCGCTCAATGATGCTAATCCCAACACAATGTTAATCACACAACCACAGATATCCTCATGTTTACATATTTCACATGTCCCAGTAAGGTTGATCAATACGATGCCATGTGTAATTGAAGAAACTCCATTTTCTTTAAACCGCAGGTATTGTAAATGAAATCAATACAAACAACAGTGAGCAGCCGAGCTGCAAATGGGGAGTTTGGGCTGCTGCCGCTGGGCCACCGTGTAGTGTCAGACTCAACTTTTCCCCAGTCCCTGTGAACTTGTCTTTGTCCACTGTTTCAGCTTGACTGCCAGCATAAAGGTCAAACAATTATCAGCCCACCTCTTGGTTTCACACTGCTCTTTTCAGCGTTGCGGTGAGTGCCGCTGTACAGTCAGACCTAATGTCAGCCTGTAGGTCAGGCAGTGCTGGTAAAACCCGCTCCTTCCACTCTGGCATACGCAGATCTCCAATTCAGACATCTTGCTTCTGTGGCAACACAACAACAATGACAAAGTTGTTTTTATTCGAACCATTTGCATCATGTTCATCTGAATTAATCAAGGCCTTTGTTTAATCATCCTGCATATTTCCATCAAGCTTCTCACCACTCTTCCCAGGGCAAAGGTGCCAGAGACAGGGTGCCCCTTGATGCGTCCTACAAATAGCAAGTTAATTTTAATAGCCAGGAATAAATCCTAGTCTAGCAGCCTACACCTGCTCCAGTACACCTCCAAGCCCACTGCCTTGCCTTAAGAAGCAGAATGAACAAGAATGGTTCTATTCTAGCGTCTCAGAAATAGTGAGTCGTATCGTGAGCACTACCAGGGTGCGACACTTTTTTTTCCATCTTACTGTGATGTAACACACATTAATGCTAATGATAATGAGGTTACAGTATATGGGCCACTAATAGACTCCCACTGGTCCTGCAGCAAGGTCCCACATAGCCAATGCAGTTTTCACCGTGATGACGTTGGAGATTATCTTTTTCGACAGCATTTTTGTAGCTGCAGGTTAGATGTAAACGTCCATAGATCCATAGATCAGAGCCACACATGGCCCTCGTCTACGAGGGCCTGAAAAAAGATGCAGCAACAGAATTTATTCTGCTGCAATATCACGAGCGTTTGGTGAGCTAAACTGCAAGGGAGGGTGAAGCGTGCGCTCCTGAGCAGGTCCAAATTTATACGAGTATTTCTGGAGGGCGAGGCGAGCACATTTTGTGCCCGTTGCTGTTGCGCTTTATCTCTGTTTTACAGGGCCCTGCGGCGTGAGCATTCATCAGCGTCTGAAAGCTGCGCAGCACCGTGGCTACTGCCCCTTACACGCTCGGGGTTAGGAAACTACATTGAGGATGATCATCAGTGAAACCAGTCAAGAGGAGCATCCATCACTGCTCTTTGGCAGACGCCCCTGCTCCCCTCCACCCTATCAGCTGTTCTAAAGGCAGAGAAGAAGCTGAAGGCTTTACTGCAAAGTATATTGCAAGTGTTGCCATAACCTTTGTGTTTCTCTTTAAAGAATAGTGTCAATTTTATTGACCTGAATCCAACTATTGGTACTGCTGCAGCCAAAACCGCCTACCTGACCCTGCCCCCTTCACATGAAATACTTTCATGAATCTTTACTGAATCAATATTTCCACAGGCGTACAGGAACCGACTGTTGCTGGAAGTGGGGTGGGCAGGAACACCCACTTCTTTCTTGCATCCATCTTGCCTCTTTTTGCTTCTTCTGTATTGTAACACCTTGTCTCAACTTGTTTTGCTTTCACGCACTTAATCCAGAGTCTATGGTGTTAAGACATAATCATGAGTGGAGGCTCAAACCACTGATCCTGACCCTGAAGCACCAGGTTATACCCAGCACAGAATGAATTAGCTTTAACAATAAAATCTGAGAAACGTGTAAGCCAACCATATGAGTGTCTACTTTGTAAGGTACTTTTACAGGTGCATGATAGTGTCAATGAGTGTCATCTCATTTAATGCCGTTTCAGGCGACTGGTTCTTTCTCTGACCAAAAGGGTTCAGACTGCTCTCAAGAATACTGTATTGACTACATTAGCTGCCCTAGTTATACACTGAATATGGTATTAACCACACGAATAGTGACTGTGCACCTCAAGCCCTGGTCCATCCCTCCCCTCTGGTTCTAACAGGCCCACAGACAACAAAAAGTGGTTTAAATTTGCACTTAAATACGGGTGGGTTCTGTGCTTCTAGGTGCCAGTTTAGCAGAAGTTGCTGAACGTGTATGAACGCTAGAACATGGAAAACACCACAAATGGTGAAACACCATTAAGCCTTGAAGTCTATAATGTTCTTCAAAACATTTTGTATCAAAGCATAACAACGTGATATCACATGTTTGATGTTTTGAAATCAAAATATGGACTTGGCAACGCGATCGCATATCTGCACCCAGACGATATAATGCACACAGATGAAAAAATGAAAGGTCTGAACCTGAATACTTCTAACTGCACAACTCTGAAGTCAGTCCTCATGTTACTTCCTTCTTTAATATATACCAAACTGAATAAAAATGTCACATTAAGCATTATTTTTTGCCAAGAGCAGATTTCAGTGGTGGGTTCGCGTCCATGCTCTCCCCCCGTCCTCACAAAAGGCAAATTCATGAAGATTATGCTGGACTGATGATAGTGGAATAATTGCCTTATTTGTCAGATGAATCACAGTTTGCCAGTGGAAACTGACCAATCATCCACAGGCTGGGATGCACCTTTGTTTTGGCACCCAAAGAGGGGACAGAGCATGAATGTGAACGAACAACAAAGTATACACTACTGAAATTTGCATTTATGACATCAAACACTTTGAGCATAGAAAAAAGAACTTTGGTTGAAATCTGTGGGACTTTTTCCCAAAGGGTAACGGCATATTAACCTTCTCTCTAAACAGCAGCGTTGACACGAATCCTTCCAGTCTGACTGGATAGTCCATCGTACAGCTCTTCTCAGCTGGGAGCAGTTTGACACACACAGACAGCGTAAGAACACGTTCTGGACGCAGGGACCTTGTCTGGTTGTCTGAGGCATTTCCCCTTTCCAACAAACAGTGAGTGAAGAAGAACAATGCGAGGAACCTTCTCAGAGTGGAAGTATTAGGAGCATCCCACTGCTGGATTAAAGTATAATAATAAACCCCTGGAGTAAAGAAGGAAAATGTGACAGAAGATGAAGAAAGAAGGTATGACGAGAGCAGAGAAGCATGAAGTTTAAAAAAAATGTTGCATTTGATTAAGAGTTGTCAGTATTTGTGCTTATGAAAACAGAATATTTTACGGCACTTCTATGGCTTCGGGGCTTAAAAATATTAATCACAAATTTGTGTCACTGCATGTCAACAGCCCTGTGAAGGAAGAGGACAAAGTTCTCTCCTGGTGGCGTAATTCATTTTTGTTGTCTGTGTAGATTCTCAATCATCCAGGTCATTGTATCCAAGGTCGTTTTCTATGTCAACTGGACTGGGTTTCTTCTCTTGAAGACGTTTCGCCTTCTATCCAGAAGGCTTCTTCAGATGTGAAATCGCTGGGGAGAGAGCTTGAAAATATATAGCCCCTGTGGACCATCTGCATGCTAATGATCTGGGTGGTCACCTGAGAGTCGTTTTTGTTCAAGATTTCTGTGTTGCCATACTTCAAAACAGCTGTTCTGAAGGCGGAGGAACGGGGTAAAACTTTCAACTGGTGGCTCAGTAGTGTTTTGCAGATGAAGAACGATGAATCGGAAGACGCAGGTGACACATGTGAGCCATTAGTGGAACTCTTGGCGAAGAGTCCTGACGCCAGCTCAGCTGCTCCCAGAGCTGAGGAAAACCTGGAGTAAAGTTTCATGCAAGAAGGAAAATGTGACAGATTGCTTTATAAACATGTTATTTCTATTTCCACCTTCCCATCGAAAAGAGCAAAGAGAAATAAGATGTGGAATCTTCTCAGAGTGAAGGTGTTTGTTCCTTCCCTGAGTGAGGAGCTACGGTCCAGCCCTCAGTAAGAGTCAGAGACAGGGGGGAGGTTTTAGATGTGAATATGGACCTAGGCTGTATTAACATGTTGGGTCTTTTTCCAAGACACAGAGCGAAGGGTGCACACAGGAATGTAAAGGAGACAACGAGGAATCACGGGAACAACTTTTATCAAGCAACATGAGCAATGCTTCCAGATTCATGTGTAAAATGTTTGTCATGGGGGGGCTGCTGCAGAAAGCAGTTTGTTGTTTATTGGTATATTTTGGTATTTGCGTATTATCTTGTAACCATAAATGACTCGTCTCCACAGCCTTTGGTTTCAAATGTCTTACCAGAGAGCACTTCTATATTCTATAAAGCCTGTTGGCAAGAGGGAGCATAGGTGCACTTTGTTTCCCCCCTCAGCAAATCTGCCAGTGGAGTTGTGGATTCAACTTTCTATTCAATTCAACTTTATTTATATAGTGACTGTTGCAGTCAACATTGTCTCTAGGGGCTTTACAGAAACCCAGGGCCCTCCAAACAAGCAACAGTGACAGGAAAACCTTTTAATAGGAAGAAACCCAGAGCAGGACAAGCAGGATAATATAGGAGAGAAGAAGGGGACATGAGAGGAGTGAAGAGCTTTGGCCTATAGCAGTATAGCATAGCAACCCTATTCTATAAGCATTGGTGTGTCAAGAATAATGACTGGCTGCAGACTGACTGACTGGAAACATTCTCAAAAAGGAAGGTTTAAAGTCTAATATGAAACAGTGGAAATCAGCCTTCCATAGCCGGACAACAGGGGGTGCTGATGGGTAAACGCTTGGCTACTATTAAAGGGAAGCCTGTGTTGTTGCAAATAGCCTCATCATCTGCTGTAAGTAGACTGTACATCCCTCTCACCCAGCGACAATGTTGGGGTCCAGGGTTCCGGGTCCTGTGGTGTTTGGTTTTTCCTGCAGGGGGCATGGAGGAGCTGATGATTTGTTGCAGCTGGCACTGCAGGTGGGCGCACCTGTCGACAATCTACATCAGGCCTCCTATTTAAGGACAGAGCGCCTGTCTACCAGTGTCAGAGAGTGTTGGTGGTTTCCCCTGGTCTCCATGTTGCCCTGTGGGAGTGGCAAGCGTGTGGGACCTGACTCCTGTGTTGGCTCCGCTCTGGAGCTCGCTGTGTGCCCCGGAAGACTGGACGGGTGCCTCTCTGTGGTCCAGGAGGACTGCCAGTTAGATCTGTTGATAAAGATTAGTTCTTGGACTTTTTGTCACTGCGTTTTGCCTGCTTTTGGGTCCTGTAAAACCGAATCCTAACATACAAGCCATGATTCACCCACGAGAAGCATCCAGTTAGGTAACCTTCCATCAGAAGTTCACAAATTATTCAACAACTATGGATCAGCTGGGGATGTTTTCATTGCAATTTCCCACCTAGACCTTAAAGCTTCTGCTTCTAAAGATAGATAGATAGATAGAACAGCAGACTGTTACTTTATGTTCACTCAGAAACACAAGCACTCTTCTTAAAGTCTTTTCATTGCATTACCTGGGGGGGAAAAAGTCTTTTATCCAACGTGTTGCCTCGTTGGGCTGCCTCAGTTTATCCGTGCGTGGTGTTTTTCCATTGGCAGCATACCATTTGAAGAGGATCCATTTTTCCTATGCAAACTCGACAAAAGCTTCAGCATGAGACTTTTTGTGGTTCCTAATTTTTTGTCTATAGGCTTCAGGCTTTGCTCAGAAGCATGCAAAAATGGCCACTTTAATCAGTCCATATTGCAGACTGTTCTCCATAGAGAGATACCACCTCCTGTGCTTTAACTACTAGTTTACATTAAAACAAAATAGGCCAGGAGTGCACCCTGTGTCTTTTGGCCAATTATGCTGTAGCAACACACTCAAAAGCACTGAATACAAACTGCCTCTTGAATTTAATAAAAACAGGCACTAGGGAAATATTCTGACTCACATCAAAACCCTGGTTTCTTTAGACTGTTTGGTAAGATGCAGATTTTTTTTAATGTTTAAATAAGATATGTTGAGAGTTTCATCCTCAGGCTGTTGTATTCTCACATCTGTATCTACTTCTTTCATTGATTTGGGCTCTGAAGCTCCAGCTGAAAACGGGCCAAACTACCATTAACTTAACATCCAAACTAGACTGCATAAAATCTTGGCGGACAACAATTTTTAAAGAACGTATGTGAGGTGGGTGGAGGATGATGTAAATTGACCTCTTTCTTAATGTGTTGGTGCGGATATCAGTGGTGGTGGTTGGGCCGCACCCCACAATCCTTAGTCCAGCCTTAACCCGCCTGTGCAAGCCCTGAGCCTTTGAATGTCTTCAGAGTGAACAGAAGAGAATTTAGCGCAGTGTTGGGGATCCTGACAGTTGGTGGTCTGATGGGCAGCCCCAGCTGAGGGTGTCTGAACCGGGGACTGTGGGTGGATGGTGTTGAAAGTGGAGGTGACACAATGAGTGGCACTTTCAGCAAACAGACGAAGACAAACTGATAGACTAACAGTCCAAACACAATGTAGAGCTCTTGCTCTTCTCAGGAAAGCCAAAGCCCTGCACCCCCCCCCCCCCCCCCCCCCCACACACACACACACACACACACACACACACACTATCCTTCAACAGACCGCAACTTTTAAAAATGTTCGTCCACGTTTGGATTAAACACTTACATGTGTGAGCTGCAGCTACATGTTATTGGAACATAAACCATGGCTTTAGTCCGTTAAATCAGTTTCATTAATTGGGGGGACACTCTAACCCATAGAAGTCAGATAGTCTTAAAGAGGGGGCCGGATTCCAGCCAGGTTTTCTATCCTACAGGCCGACAGTGCTTTCAGCTGGCATTCCACTTCCCTTGGTAGAGGCATTTCCTGCCTGGTAGAGCACAAAACCTGACCTGACTCCAGCCATGGAGGACTGGATTTGCTCAGTCCAAGTGTTTACTGCTCTTTCTTGCAACCTTGTTCAACTTATTAATTTAGTGATGTCTGAAGTTTTTAATCAAGGAAATGTCAGAATCAAAAGGGAAATTAGCAAAACTGAAATTATTGGCTGTTATACATTTCTGTTGTGTTTGTTGGACTTTTTAACCCTATTTTATAACTACTTGAAAATCAGGATTAAATAAAATTCTGAACCTCAATGTCTGATTCTGTTTTATATGCTTATATGCAAAATTATTCGCAAAAATTAACATCTGTATTAGCGATTCCTTCCTACACCGTCTTCATTTTTAAACAAGTTAGAATATCGCTACAGTAAAAATACTAAATAGTAAAGAAGTGAGGTGATGCATTCATATTCTATTTTTAAAAATCCTGTCAACAGGCGCACGCCCCCACCCTTCCTGCTTCCTCCTCTAATTACAGTAGATCAGTGGAGATTAATTGTGCGTTTACTTTTGCTTTCACTTTTTATCTTTCTTTGCAAGGGGGGCCTTTTAATGGCCAACAGGTGTTTTTGAAACTCTTCTCATCAAATTCGAAACCCTTGACCATGAATATGTGTTGATCATGAATACAGATGAAAAATTACCTTTAAACTGGACTGAAATTCAGAACAAAACCCCACGCCAAGAGTTTGTTAGATGCTTTTTATTGGTCTTTGGTCAAACAGAAACATGTCCAACCCCTTCCTCTTGGATTTCGCAGGTTTCCCTGGGTTAAAACCCCATGTTGCTTTTGTACCACTGAGCTCTGGCAACGACATCATTGGAGTAGTCCTTCCCAGTTGTTTTGGCATCGACACTTTTATAAGACTCGACATTTTTCTCACCCTTATTGTAGGCAGCTAAAGCTCCTGCAGAGAGAGTTACACATAAGCAGGTGACAAATAGTGAGCAGTGGTGTTTTGTGTCCGTCTGTCAACAAAACCTTTCAGGTGTTGGTCTGCATTCCAACGACGAAATTTAGTCTTGATCCTTTCGATAAACTCAACCAGGATTTCGGTGGCTTGGATCAAGTGTTCCAAACTGTCCCACGTTCCAACTGGTGTGTGACCGCCTCCATTTGGAGGTGGAGTCACATCAATCTGCAGAAACCAGATTAACAACGTCTAAAGGTGAAACTTTGTCTTGGAAAACTCTGACGAATCGGCAGCATTCGATTCTACCTGCATCAGTCCAAAGGCTTTGCCCTGATCTCCCCAGCCATTAATCAGCTGATTTCCAGCCCTGGACTCTCTGGAGATGATTCCAGCAATGACAGCTGGATCTACGTCACACTGCCGTCCGGCTAAGTTGATAATGGTCCTGTAATTTTCCATTCTATTTGAGTCAATCTCTGCCATTCTGTGTGAGCTCTTCCAGCCTCCTGCAGAAAAGACAAATAGCATGTAGTGACATTTGAGATTTTTTTTCCTTTTGTTCAATAAAGAAGTAAAAGGATGTTTATATACTTTTATAAATTAATAGGATTATATGCTCTTACCTTCCTTTAATCCATCCTGTGCAGCCGTCACATCTGAGGCCCCACTAGTTTTTATATCCTCTATCTTTCCGTAAGCTGCAAGAGTTTAATTAGATTCACAATGTCATTTTATCAAGTGGGTTTTGTTTTTCTGGGTAAATTTAAACGCAATCTTTCAGACGGTACTTTAGGATTCGCCCAGTAAATATAGACAGAAAGAAGACCGACAACAGATGTCTCTTGCTTTGAAAGTATAAATGATCATTTTCAAGAAAAGAGACAATAAATACGCACGCATTTTGCTGGTTCCTCTTCTTGTTGTCCTCTTAGTTTTCTCTGTGCTGTTCGTGCGCAGGAAGCCCCCCTTTATAGCACTGGTTACTTTCACTTTTTACAGAAAGTCAGTTTTTCCTGCAGCAAAGTGAAAGCAAACAATAATGAGTGAATAAAACCGTTAAGTGTGTCTCCTTGTTTACTTCTCCCAGCATAAATCTTGTTCCGTTATGTAACTTTTTCAACTTTTGATGTAAAAAAGGTTCATTCACTTTCATTTTGAGGATTTGGAGCAAATCCAAAAATTCCACATGAAAACATTCATATACCAGTCTTAATTTTATTTTATTATTTATAATGGGAAGAATTGATTCTGGGTCATGATAGCACTTTAGTGCCAATCCGCTTCAATTCTAAGAAAGTTCATTTCACATCTGGACTGAAACAATGTTCCATTTTTCACCCTGTCCATCCCTGTCACTCCCAGAGAGAACCTCAACACCTTCTTCTCTGCCACCTCTAGTGTGTCTAAACCAGACAACACGGCACCTTTCATTCCCTTCATTCTTGCTGACTCTTCTTCAGCAGTCCGGCCGACTCTCCACTGGATCGCAATGGAACACTGTGGCTGAATGAGAACCTACAAAGACACCCTAAAAATTAGTATAAGTGGACAATCCTAATGGACACCATCAGCATGATATAAGGCTTTGAGGCTCAAACATATGGGGGACCCTAGTTATTAGCCAAAATAGCTAAACACACCAGAAAGTGAAATTGAGCCATTAATGAGTGAGATTTCGACAGATGCTCCTCATGACACAGCAGTTTCTTTGTTGTTAGTGTGCGGGTGTCACAGAAATGTAGGTTCATTAAGCAATTTTACATTCATTTCAGACCCACTCAAGTAATTTTCCCCAATCGGTGTATGAATATGGTGAAATGTGCCATTAGGCCGAGTGGCTGTCGCACAACACGATACAAATATTCACAGCTGTCGCGCAAAGTGTCAAGAGCCGAAGACAGACCGCCACCAAGCAGAACCGCAAGAGAAAAAGGCAGCTAAATCCCTTCAGTTGAAACACACAGCTGTGTTGTTGCTCCCTGTGGAACCAGCGCCGCACACCACAAGCATTTCCGGCAGGAATGAGACGGGAATAATCGAACTTTCTCCAATTTAATAGAAAATGTAAAAAAAAGAAATTCAATTGTATTTTAAAAAAAGAAATCCAAGTGTGTGCGCAGACACAGCACGCTTTTAAATCTGGCATGAAGGTCAGCTCACAGGTGTCAGGGTTTTATTCTGGATATCTATTATTCAGGTTAAAGTTTCACAGTTTCTGAACAAAGAGAAGCCGCATTTGAAACAGAAATGTCAGAAAGGCCTCGAGCTGTTCGTTATCACCGATGCATCATCTACGCTCATATTCTATATGCGTCATAGTCGCCGCTGAGAAAAAAAACAACAAAACAGCGGCTGTGTCCCTGGCACATCCGAGCGTTCCCTTCCACATCGCTGGTTTTACTCCTCCGTTTGACCTGGAATCAGGTGCAACAAACACAGCACAAACACATGTTATCTGACAGAATGAGGTTATATCATACAGGCAAACACTTTTCAGGAGGAAAACACAGAAATGCCTCGTCAGTTGTATCCTATTAAGCTATTTATTAAACCTACCGGCAAGGCCAACAGAGAAATTTGGGTTTTCTTTGGTGATGTCATTTTTTTCCTAGCTGGCCCATCCAACCAGAGGTTTTTTTTCGTCTGATGTCCGAGAACTATCTTTTGGTTGGTTGGAAATTTGGGGCAAGTGTATTTCATTAAAAAAAACTAGAAATTTTGGTCTTTTCCGCTGGTGCAAATTTCTAGCCAGAACGAACTTTGCTCCTAAGGTGGAGAGAAACAAGAGCAAGGAACAAATTTGTCTACGGAATATGTAAGAGGCGTCGAGCAGCAATGCTGAGGCAGATCTGTGCTGAGTCTGTTGTTTTCTCAGGGAAATTTACGACTTTAATAATAAAACTACTAAATATTCATACAGGCCACTTCTCCTCCTACATTACTTGGAGTTCCATTACATAAAGTTGCTCTTGTGCTGTGACAAAAGTGGATTCATGGTGACAGACTTCAGGGATCCTACCGTGATGCCTGCGAGCTAGCCGAAATATTCACATCCTCCTCCTGACAGTAATGCATGAGAGAGATAATCCGCTCGAACAGTCGAGCTGAACCACGAGGCAGCAGCAACTTTCTTATGAATCTTTAGCGAGAGCGTCGGGAGCTTTACCAAGACAGTGGCGAAGGAACAAATATCAACAATGGAGAAAAAAAATCCTCCTTTGGCAACATGAGAAAAGACCACAAAGACACAAACAAATGGTCTAACCACTGAGGAATTGCATACGAAATAACAAAAGAGTTCAACAAATTCAGAGTAGCGTCGAAAAGAATGGAAATACTGCAAGAATGGAAATACTGATGTGATAAATTTGGCTAAATGGTTGATATTTAATTCACCTACCAGACTTTTCCCTCAGTATAATTTACAAGCCGTTACAATATCCTTCTCCTTGAGATTAACTGGATCCTCGTCTGTCCAAACCCCATTTTTGTTCTGGGAACAAAACTTGGACTCAAACATCTGTGCTTATAGGTTAGGCCCTGGGATTCTGGAAAGCGCCTTGAAACAATTTTGATTGTAAAAGACGCTATATAAATAAAGATTGATTTGATTTGATTTGATTTGATTTGATTTGATTTGATTTGATTTGATTTGATTTGATAGTTCTGCTCCCTGAGAGCACTTCTATTCTGAAACTTGCAGTCTTGTGTTGCCACCGCGGGGCGTTGGGCAGTACAGTAGAGACGCCTGCATTTCAACTCTGATGCTTTTGAGGCCTCAAGAAGACTTGAGGAAAGTAGGCGAATCCTGCTAGATGCCAACAACCTCAAAGAGAGAATATCTGTGTTGTTCTCTCCTCACCTTTTCCCCTGTATCTGTCTGTCTGAGCGCATCGGCTTCACTGCAAACGTCTGCCTCCCACACTCACACGGCATGTTTGTCTTTTTTGTGGCTCTTTTTAGAGCAGGTCGTGGTATTAATGTAGATTTGGACCTTGTTGATTACAGGTTAGTGACATTCCGTGCACTCCTAATGTTTACATCCTTTGGTGATCTTGTTTTCATCAGTTATTGTGATTTTAGCCTATGATGAATTATGCCCATGTTCCATAAACAGGGTGATCCACTTGATTACTCTTATTAAGGGAGTAATTAAGGGATGTACCACAAGGGGGTGGGGTGGAAAAAGGCCCGATGGAACAAAAGAGCAACATGTCAAATTGTTCAGATCGAGGTACACTGAGCAAATGAGACAGGAGAGCAGAGAGGAGCAGCAGGACGTAAAATGAAGCAGACAGGAAGCTGAACGCAGCTGACATTTTATTGATCGAATCAGTCGGGTGACTGGACGTGGCAGGCTGAGAGAGTGAACTGCGTGGTAGCGATCGCCTTGAGACACGGCCACGTGATCCGTCTGTACCGTCCAACACCAACGAGCCATTTTCGCGCCTTACTAACCCAAGCACGTCTGCTTCAGGTGTTGGCAAGCAACTCTTGTCTTTTAGTCAGTACCTTCAATCGAGCTATGCTCAGAATTTGACTTTGGCGTCTCGACAGAATTGGTATCTTGTCCCAGTTTACACCCAGTGGAGAAAAGTGAAATAACTGATGGAAACATTTCCTCATCTTCAACACTAGGTGACGGAATACGTCTTTCAGTAGGTTTTCTGTTTGATCTTTTACGTCAAGTAGGCGTTGGGCAGACCGCCATTTTGAAAAGCAGGAGAAAGGCTAATCGTCTTAGATATAGAGAGCTCCAATATTAATCAGACTAATGTATTTACATGCACTTCAGTTGTCCAGTTATAGTCGGATTAAGGAATAGGTTTACAAGTGTTGTGTAAACGTGCTAAGTGTGACTGGACCTAAAGCGGTTGGTTCAATAAATCAAAAGGTAAGCATTTCACATTGTTCATTCCTACTCATTTTTCCATCATGTTGCCTCCTGGAGTTGTTAAGTTTTGGTGTATCTTCTCCCATTGTTTCAGATTGTTCTTGTTGTTTACAGTGGGGGGTTAGGGGTTTTTGAGTCAGTCAGCCACCTATTTATTAGGCAGTCATTCCAGAAACCATTTTCTACGACACACTAAAAACAACAGGCCCACAACACATTATAGCACTAACAAATAAAAAGACCCTGAACGGTATTTTAGCAGCGCTCTCCTGGGATCTGTCTCACATATTCATGTTAATCCACATTTATTTGCCTGTACAAACAGTAAATTATCATCACGTCTCAACTTCCAAATTGAGAACTTTTTTGCTTTTCTTCTTTTGTTGTTTTTTATCTCTTTCCACAGATCTCCCGTGATGTGTTTGATATTCTGCTCTGAAACAAAAGGAGTCAAGGCAGACAGGAGCCAAAAGTTTGCACATCAAACAAACCCAGGGAGGTTGTCATTCCTTCTCTCTTTCTATCTCCCTCTTTCTCTCCCACTCTCTCTCCCACTCTCTCCCTCTCTTCCCTGATTTGAAAGGTTTTATAAGATCTGTAAATCATTTTAAAAAGGATGTCTTTTCAGAGCAGGAGGTCTATAGACTCAGAAAGTTGGTCACCAAGGCCAAGGCTGCTCTGATCCAAGATGTTGGGTCGTGCTTTTCTTTTTTAATGATGATGCCCTTTTTTATTTGCTCTCTCACTTCATAGGTCATCATGAACATCAATATTGGGACTCTATATATCAACGGTGTCACTGCCTGCTCTTCTGCTCTCGTGCTGAGGTGGAAAATTCCACTCCCTCTGTCATGCCCCCCCCACACCCATCTGATCAGCCTTCACCATTTTCACCTGCTGCTCCCTCTTAGCCAGGTGTTATTGCGCCACGGCCTTGGACTTCTCTTATCTGTTGCTGCCCTGGTAAATCTGACAATCTTCTGTCCCTGTTCAAGAGTTTTGGCCTTCTTGTGGTGTTCTTTGCATGCCACAGAGGTTTGTTTCCTTTGGTGCTGTTACCCGCATGCTTTTAATAAAGCCATTTATTAGAACTGTACAGAACTGCTGTGTTGTGATCCCATCACACCCGTGTCAAATAGAACTCGCTCTGATACGAAGCGAGCTTCCCTGCTTCAGCTGTGCCAGTTGAAAAAACTGGATGTTTTACTAATTCAAGAGACTCATAGCGACAGGAACAATGAGGGGGATTGGAGGATTGGAGGAGGGAGTGACCAGGCAAGGTCTTCCTCAGCCACAAACTGGCTGACAGTGCTGGGGTGGGAATTGTGGTCTCTCTACATTTTAGGCCTCAGTCAGTGGCTCTGCACAACATCATGGATGGACATATTTTAATGGTATCCAATGCGCTAGCTCTCAGGGAGGTAATGGCAGAGGTCATTCATGTAGACCAGAATTACTGTGTGCCTGGCAGGCAGATAAGTGATAATATCAATTTGATTTGGCATGTTTATGCATCTCTGGCTCTTTGGGCATTGACACTGGTCTTTTTTCTTTAGACCAGGAAAAGGCTTTTGAGGGGGTTGAACACCAGTACCTGTGGACGATGCTTGCCGCGTTTGGGTTCAGCCCAGAATTTATTGCCAGGGTTCAGGTTATTTACTGTGATGTGAGGATACTCAAAGTTAAATGTGGTCTGGCTGCTCCCTTCACTGTCCAGAGAGGGGTGTGTAAGGAGTGCTCTCTCTCTCTCTGAATGCTCTACTTTCTTGCCATCGAACTGCTGTCACACGAAATAAGGAAAATGTGGTGGGGTGAGTTTCCTAGGGTGCCTTACAGCGGTGAAATTAAAGGCGCATGCGGATGATGTCATGCTGATTTTAAACATGCAGAGAGAATTCCGGTTTCAGAGGAGATTTTAGGAGATGAAGTGTTTTGAAGAAACTGGAAAGGGGTGCTAGAAGCCGATGAGGGCCGTCTGAGGAGCTGGAGATGGCTGTTACCCTGCATGTCATATAGAGGTAGGACATTAGTGATAATCTGGTGTTCTCTTTTTATGGCACAGGCTCGGTGTCATGCCCCCCCACCCCCCAGACCTGCTCTCCAGGCTCCAGGGTACAGACTGTTTTAACAGATTTCTGGGACAGACTCCAATGGCTCAAACAGGTGGTGCTATTCCTGGAGGGACAGGGGTTGGTGCACTTGACCAGCTGCTGAGCTGTTTTAAGGCTCCAATTCATGTAGTGGCTGCTATATGGCCCCCAAGACCTGGTCTGGAGGCCAGGGGCTGAGCTGACCCTGCATTGGCGGCCTGGGATTACAGGAGTCTATGTTTTTACTGGATTTTGAGAATGTGAGTATTTTTTTTCCCCCTCCAACTTTTTATCGAGGTCTTTTTAGCATCTGGAAGCTGCTGTGGAAACAGAGGGTCCAACATCATCCTCGGTCTGGCTGAGGGAACTGGTGGGCCATGGAAGCCTCCTGAGTTCCCCTTCCAGGGCAGGAGCAACACTTCGCATGGCTGGAGTTACCGCCCTGGGAGCCCTGCTGGGGGTGACTGGACCTGACCTGCAGGAGACAACAGAGCTCGAAGCGCATCTGGGCTGGAGATCGAGGAGGAACGTGGAGCATCTACTGAGCCACTGGAGGGCCTGTCTGATGGGGTGGGAGCGGCAACTGCTGAAGCACCATAGCCAGCTGGTAACCTCTCCCTGCCCTGAACATCCTTTCCCTTCCCAACATTTGACCAGGACCAGATCGAGAGCAAAGCTCTGTCTTGACTGATGGTGAGGGGACTGAACAGACAGAGGCTGGAGCTCTGGTCCTGGTCACCTTGGAGGGCCAAACTGGCCCTGCAGGAAGAGGTTCTGTCTGAGTGGAGGCGCTTCTACAAACCCCCTTTCTCCAAGAAGGTGGATGACCTCCAGTGGAGACTCTTTTATGGGATTTTAGCCGTTAACAATTTTATGTCAATCCTAAACCCAAACACCCGTCTGTTCTGTGGAGCAGTAGAGACTATGGTTCATTGTTTCTCAGAATGTCCTCTTCTGGTCCCTTTGTTCACCACGCAAGACACTTTGTTCAGGAGAGTAGATGAGGTCTTTTCACTCAGAACATTTGTGTTTGGTTTTGAATACTTAAAAGTGAAAAAAGACCATTGCCAATTGAACTTTGTTCTGGGCCACGGGTGGGTGTACGTGAGCAGGAAGAAGGTTGAAGACGGCGTGGACTGGGATGTGGTTCTGCTGCTGAGTAGAATGATTAAAGCCAGAATCCTCATTGATTTTAACTTTTATAGAGAAATAAAGGATTTGAAGCATTTCTCAAGGACATGACCTATGGGGCATCCTGTGCTCCATCCAGGAACTTGTTTTTTCAGATTAGCCAGTGTGATCTGTTTTCTATTTACTTATTTTTTATCACTTAAGCTGCTTTTTTCCTATGAATTTATGTTAATGTAGAACAGAATGACAGAATGTCCCCTCTTTTTCTCTCTCCCTCTTTTTTCCTCCATATCTCAAATTCTCATATCTTCATTAATGCACCAGACAACAGAGAGCCTGCTGCTGGTTCTTTCATACCTGCTTTCTTTGAGAATGACAGATCACTTATTTCCTCAAACAAAATACCACCAAACCAAAGAGGTTGTCAGAAAAGAGAGTAAGCATAACTAAATAAAAATAAATGGCCACAACAACTGGCACTATTAACAGGTGGATCTTCTCATTTTTTTTAAACTGCTGTCACAGATTCTTCAAGTTCTTCCTGTTTGGGATGGTTCTCCTGGCTCAGTGGTTAATTGTTCCACCAGAGGAGCTGAATCTCATGAAAACCCACCTCCACCTGGAGCGAGGGCCGCCTGTAAGTGACCATATCCTGTTTCCTGTCATTGGATTCACTTATTATACTCATGCATGAAGCCAATGCCAATAGAACTGTTGCTGTTCTGGAATAAGACATCCTGGACCCTGGTAGTTCCTAAAAATACATGAGTGGAATATGTTTACATAGCTTAGCATGAAACACTGTCTACCTTTCCTCAAATCCCTGAATTTTTCTTGTGAATTTTAAAAGCTCCTCTTTCCTTCCACACAGGGAAGCTGATGCCAGCAGCTGCCTGCATTCTAAAGCTAGAAACCACTATTAAATATAGAAATACACATTCTAGAAGCAGTTGTCTGGGCTTCCTGCATCCTCAGCACTTCCACAGATGTACTATGTAAATGAACGCAACGCACGTCTGCGTTAACGTGCAAGATGTAGTGTATTGAAAATGATTCTAGGCTGGACCAGACCACCCCCCCACAGGAAACTCGCTCCAGCCGCTTCCATTTACACTCACAATATTCCTGCCACTACGCTCAGCTCGGGACCACTGCTGAGGGTGGGAGCGCAGAGTTCAGAAGCTGACACCCCGGAGAAAAGCTGTGTAACGGATAAAACGTTGGGGGGGTGGGCGGTGGTAGGAATGATTTTAAGGTACCAGTTGGGCAAAGGTGGTGCTGACTACAGTTTGTCTGTTCTTGATGGGTCAGGGGACAGATCGGGGGTGTAATCCTAACAGATCTGTGTTGTCCAGCCAGGGTGGGCAATTCAATCTTTTTGCACTAAGAACAGATTTTTTTTTTCTTGCGAGACAAAGATCACAGTGCGAAGAGGAACAAGCCGACATAAGAACAGACCCTCTCATGAGGGTCTTGATAAGCCTGTGGGGGCCGTTTTTGCAGAGTAGTTCAAACATTGGGTTGTTCCGCCTCGACCGCACTACATTTCAAGTGGTTTACTCATCACTTGTGTTTAGATGAGTCGGATTTTGATACCCTGCATAAAAAACGTGATTTCGGTATCAAAGCCGAGCAGCTTTTGTTTTTGGCTTGAACCACGAATTCCATTCATATTCATCGCACCATCCAAAACGTTCACTACTGTTTGAACAGAGCTCAATGCAACTGGAGTGGAAAACGATTCCATCTGCTATCCTGCCGCAGAGTTGGCGTTTGATTATTCAGTAAAGTCGGCGCCCGCGACATCGTCATGGATTAATGGCTCGACCGCTGCCCTGCAATCAGGCGATACAGACGTCATTTTGAATTATTTATGGGGTGGTGTATACCGTAATCATGTTCTGTTCCACCTTTGTCCCGTGGAGGCAAAGCCATTAATACTAGGTGGGGAGCTACTCAGTGAAGGTCACCACAGGGATGGGTTTAATCTCCACTTTAGTGCGATTATAGGTGGGAAAACTTAGGGGAGGAGGAGAGAAGACACAGATGCAGCATCAAAATGCCCTAGATGTCAATGTCGAGGGTTTGAATCCTGTCAGGTTTCACACTGGTTTACACCTGAGCATGTGGAGCTTGTTTTTGCACCAACGGAGTCTGGAGGCATTTCGGAGAGAGGCCGCCTTTATCCTTCCGCAGCGATTGAAACACCTCGTCGGAACAAGAGCGCTTGTCCTTGAGGTCCTTCACCTTTTGAAGCGCTCTTGGCAATGCGCCGATCCATGTTTTCATACATTTCGCACCGACCTCTTGATGCTTTGTGGCCGAAATCCTCCGTAGCTTTGGCCGAAGGTTGCGGTGCAGTTTGAAGTGTGCACTTGCGCCTTTGACGTGTGCAAATAAAATATTCATCACACACACATGGCTGTCTCTCTATAGTTTCTATATGTGTTCTGAACAAATACCTGTTACTTTTAACCCCTAAACGTTTTAACCTTCCTCTTTAAAGTAAATATGTTGTCATCTGCATGGCTGTTAATTCAGAGGGCAACAGATACATTCAGTCACTAAAGACTGGTGAAACATGGAATGGACAAATGAGGCCAGATGATGTGCAGCTAAGACAGAACATTGTGCTGTTTAATATTTCAGGAGAGGCAGCCAGTGAGAGGATCCAGAATATCACCATTGGGATAAATATTGCAAAGGATGCTTTGCCTCTCCTATAAATAAGTTAAAAAAAAACCTTTAATAAATACATTTCTGGTCCACTGTGTGCTAAATTTAGAAGGTCTGGTGACGGTCAGGATGAACAATCCACGGCTGGGTTCCTTCTCACTCTGGGAGTATCGGGAGGAAGGAGCTGCTCTCGGTGCTTCACATGGGGGAAGACGTGCACGTTTGAAGTCAGTTTAGTTAACGTCCCTCTCCGTCCAACCTTTCTGGCTGAATCCAGGGAACAGGGCAGGACTGAACCAGCCTTTGTAGTCAGTTTTTAGATTCCTTCTTGCACTGCCAGACCACCTGGGGTATAAAAAGTTGTTCACGTGTCATAAAAAATGGAGGCAATCAAATATAAATGTGTGGTATCTGCACAGATGTTACATGTGAAGTTATGAAACTAAAACAAAAAGCTTCCCTCTTTCTCTCTGTCACTTATTCCTTCTCTTTAAATATTTAAATCAAGAGGATCAGATTCATAAACACAGTATCGCCGCCTACTGGCCAAAACCCGGTACTGCTCACCAAAATCTTCATAAATGAAATGATTCACTTTTGAATAACTCATTTCTGGACACCTTTCATTTGACTGTAACCTTTTCACAGGGTCCATTTCATGGTCTGTTGTGGCAAATACAGCTTTAGAGTCAAAGTGATGACCAGTAAGGCATTTTAGCTTAGGAGCAATGATACAGCAAGGGGGGGCTCAGCCATGCGGAGAGAATTCAGTTGCATCAAACACATTGCAAAGGGAAAAACAAGTTTAAGGGCAAAAAAAAGCATCACTATTTCATACATGAGGATCTCTCCAGCTCCAGCTCCTCTCAACTGTTCCTACCTCTCAACCTCTCACCCACCATCTCAGCATCCATCTGTAGTCTGTGTGTTTGTGAAGGAGGAGATTGATCCCTTCCTGCTGTGTTTCTCGAACTCAAATATCTTTCTTTGACACCAATCAGACTGAAGTACAAGAAAGCATCAGAGTCGAACACAGAGAACAGCTGCATACGCACGCATAGTTCTGCAGCTCACGTTGATGAAATGAGGACACGACGTGTCAGAGTTCTGGACGCACATCTCAATTACTGTGCTGAAAAAACAAGGAAAAGCTTAACTGTTGTTCGAAATTCAGGCTTGCTGGTACTCGTTTCTTGAAACACAATTAAATTAGCTATAAACTTATTACAGGTGTCGACAAATGAGTCAAACTGAAAGAAAACTGCCAGATAATCTTCCAGAATGTTCTTTCTTGACAAATGTAACAAATGTCCACACCAGATGGACTCTGGGTGTTCCGTAAGGTGATTCTTTATCTTTTCTCCGAGACAAACCGTCCTCTGGGCTCTGAGAGAGAAGCAGCAGGAAGTGCCTACGGCTGAAAGGATGTTTCAATCTTCAGGCCACAGCGAGACTCCATCCAGCCGCCACTGTTGCCGTGGTGATGATCAATTGTTGCGACAAGAAGACAAAAAGTAGGAAAATTTCCCCCTAAAGTTGAAATACGAAGGAGTTTCAGACGAGTCCGTTCTGATTTGCTGGGGAGAGAAAGAGCGCGCTGCCCTCCAGCGTTTGTCTTATACAGCAGATTCACTTGGTATCAGAGCGAGTCGGGCAGAGCAGGAAAAGACTCCAGAAGAGACGGAGTCGCAGAGCGACTTTAACGGGAAGTGAACACGATCGAGCCGGAAGCACAGCGAGAAACACAGGCTGCATGAGCAAACAGGAGCAGGCGTGGCGGGAATACCTCAGGAAGGCTCCTCCCTCCATTATCTGCCTGTGGCTCCATCCATCCATCCATCCGTCATCCATCCATCATCCATCCATCCATCCATCATCCATCCATCCATCATCCATCCATCCATCATCCATCATCCATCCATCCATCCATCATGTATCCATCCATCCATCATCCATCATCCATCATCCATCATCCATCATCCATCATCCATCCATCCATCCATCCATACATCATCCATCATCCATCATCCATCCATCCATCATCCATCCATCCGTCATCCATCATCCATCCATCCACCCATCCATCATCCATCCATCATCCATCCATCATCATCCATCCATCCATCCGTCATCCATCATCCATCCATCATCCGTCATCCATCCATCCATCATCCATCCATCCATCCATCCATCATCCATCCATCATCCATCCATCCATCCATCCATCCATCCATCCATCCATCCATCCATCCATCCGTCCATCCATCCATCCATCATCCATCATCCATTCCCCATCCATCATCCATCCATCCATCCATCATGTATCCATCCATCCATCCATCCATCATCCATCATCCATCATCCATCATCCATCCATCCATCCATCCATACATCATCCATCATCTCATCCATCCATCCATCATCATCCATCCATCCGTCATCCATCCATCCATCCATCCACCCATCCATCATCCATCCATCATCCATCCATCATCCATCCATCCATCCATCATCCATCCATCCATCCATCCATCCGTCATCCATCCATCCATCATCCATCCATCCATCCATCCATCCGTCATCCATCCATCCATCCGTCATCCATCCATCCATCATCCATCCATCCATCCATCCATCCGTCATCCATCCATCCATCCATCCGTCATCCATCCATCCATCCGTCATCCATCCATCCATCATCCATCCATCATCCATCCATCCATCCATCATCCATCCATCCATCTATCATCCATCCATCCATCCATCCTAATCATCATCATCCATCCACCGACTCCGCTGGTACATACAAAGCAGGTGGAGATAATCTTGGGTTTGCGCCACAAAAAAGTCAAATGAGCACAACAGTATCTGGACATCGATCGGTGGTGACAGACATCGTTATTGAAAATAGAACCCAGCCGAACTGCATCTAGAGTGGAGGAGCGAGGGAGGAATAAAGGGGAGGATAAAACAGGAGGTGCTCAGACACGTAGAAGTAGAAGTTCTCTTTGTAGATCAATGTGTGTGTCAGCAGATATCAATGCCCCCCCACCCCCCGACCAACAGGACCAAACTACCCTCGATATGTTGTGGAGCTGGTGACGGGGGAGCTGTTCAGGCCCGTTGAACCCATTTGTTCGGTCTTTATTACGTCTCAGGCCTGTTTTGAACATCCTTCTGAGCATCTGAAGTGCTGGCGTGCGTCAAGCCTGATTCAGTATTGGGCGTCAGGTTGCTTGTTGTTTACACCAGAAGCCCTAAACCCTCTGCTTGTACTGCTGATGGATCCCTCTGAAGAAGCACAGGCCGCCTCCCTGCGTCACGCTGCTAATTAAACTCCTAATTGTTCTGGTCATAGCAGGAGCACAGCAGCAACCACAGACGAGCAATCAAAGAGGCTGTTGCAGTAATTAATAGGCTAATATTGTGGTTCTGTTGGGGGGGAATGATAGAAGAGTCGCTCTTAAAAAAATGCAGAGATGAATGTGAATTATTTTATTTGAAGTGATTATTTTATCTCATTAAGATGCACATCGCACAACGTGATAATTGGCTGATGTCATGACGGTATTGTGTTGGCGCTGTGACCCAAACCCAGTTAGTGGATTAATAAATAAAACCTGTCAACGCTAAACGCAGCCTTTTAGCCACATCTTTTTTTGTCCAGTGAAGGAAATATTGCCTGCGTTTGCATTTGTTTCATTATTTAGCGAGAGAGACACCGATATGAGATCCTGGTGGTCCGGGATCGCAGATGCACGACCCAAATGCTGAGTCAGAACTGATTTGGTGCGGCCCGCTTCAGGAAGGTGATGATCCAGAAGCGGAGGTTGCGTAAAGGGCAGTCAGGAGGGTGAGAAGTGACGGTCACGGCTGTCAAAACTTTAAAATTACAGCAGTGGAAAAGTGAAATATTTTGAATGACAATAGGAGACCTGAGCTGACCGAGGGGTTCCCGTCCGAGCGCTCGCGTTCCTGCAACACGACAGGGGCAGGAGTTCGGTTTGAAAAGGTCACCCGGCATCGGGGGAGTTGAAATCAGCACAGAACAGAGTGAAAAGGGTGAATAGATGAATAGTTTGTTGCTTTTAAAAAAGAGCTAGTGTTAGCCTAGCATCCGGCGCTGCAGCTCAGCCTGATCTGTTTGCCCAAGAGAGTGCAGAGTGTTGGTCAAGACCAGAAATGAGCACAACCAGTCGATGGAAAGCGGATAAAGTCAGGAGGTTCAAAACCATCTGAGATGGATTGTTTTGAATTGTTTATTTTTGGGTTTGTGAGGACTTTAGCTCTATACAGAACCTGAAAACACGAGCCCATCGATGCTGGTGGGAAGTTCTGTGAGACTCCATCTCAGTCAAATCGCTCGTGTTTGGGCCCAGGTGACCATAAGGTCACTCACCTCTACCTCACGGTCTCCTCCCCTTTCTGTTTGCGTGTTTAAGCCCCTCCCCCTCGCTGCTTCGGTGGCCGCACACCAGACGTCTCTGCCGTTATTGTGTGTGAAGCCAAGTGTCTGTTTTAGTGGGAGAATTCACTCAAAGGATTAGAAAGAAGGAGCAGCGGCCATGGCCCAATAACAGTGTGGCAGCTGGCCATTTATTACTTTCTTCTGCAGGCTCAGACGCGCACATACACACACCCACGCAGACACACACACACTCACACAGAGCGGGTCATTTTCGGTAATTGTTTGGCCCGCTGGGCCGCCTCTGTCCTCTCAGTTTAGAAGACACGGGTGAGGAAAGGTGAAGTTATGAGATTGAACAAAGAACGAAAGGAGATGACCCCAATATGTCTTTGTCTGGAAGGAGCCTCTTTAAAGGCTCGTCACACCTTTATTACCAGCGATGAGCCGATGGTGGCCAACACACCACAACAGGCCACGTTTTAGCTTCCAAGGACCCTGAAACCGGGCCTGCTTCTGGAAGCGTCCACTTTGAAGCAAAGGGGATGCTGGTCATACCGACGGTGACCTTTCCAGGTCCCGGTCGGCAGAGACGGACCCTTGGGTGCAGGCGGAGCAGCGCCAGTTTGGCATCGCATCTCCGTTAATGTGTTTTCTCCATTTGTCACAATATCTCACATGATGTAACAGTAAAAAAAATCTTCCTCTTTTATACAAACGGCGCATTTTTAACACAATAGCAAAGAGAACAGGTGCATCCTTTGAGTTCTCAGTGTGTCAGAACTGAAGTGAATCGAAGCAGGTAAAGAGGACACACACCGCCCTCCACACAAAGACTTGAGAGTGTTTTAAACCGTCTAGTAGGAACCAACTAGGTTGCTGTAGGCACTCAAGTGCTGTTGATGCCTACAGCAACCTGAGCAGCTGGCAGAGAGAGATAATGGAAATGGGCTCTGTGCACGCGCGTGCGCGCGTGTGTGTGTGTGTGTGTGTGTGTGTGTGTGTGTGTGTGTGTGTGTGTGTGTGTGTGTGTGTGTGCTTGCTTTGCTACATGCTACTGGATTTTATGAGCAGAGTGGGGGTATTTTTTGCGAAGCGAGCACATTTATGGCTGTTGTAATGTGTAAAATAGTAAAAGAAAGACCTTTTTTATTTAATAAATGAATAAATAAACAGCCCAAACTCCTCTCATCTGAGGGAGCCTCGGCTTGCTCACATAGCGTGAGGAGTTACCGTAATAATGATTTACAGATTTACAGATCAGAGGACTGAGGACAAACCTTCAGGACCTTTTTGGTGAGCTGCTGGTTTTACCACATGTTGCTGTCAAGAGAGAGTAAAAAGTTGTAAATGTTTCCTTTTTAGCCCTGCAGTCCCACGGGGGCTAAACTCTGGTTTAATATTCATTATTTGGGAGCCCAGCGTCAGCTTTAGTCAGCCTGCTGACAATGTTCTGCATAAATCATGAGGGAAAACTCATCCCGGACAAACATGTTGCTCCAGCTGAACCACGCGCGCCCCGTACTCACTCCGACATCATTTACGGAAGCCTCTTCGCCACATGAGGTCGTTTCCCCGCGGTTGTTTATCGCATTACCCAAACACAGCCACTTCCTTGGTTCGCCGATTCACTCGAGATTTGAGGATTTCCACGTTTTTCATGAAGGTAGAAGCTCTCGTATGGAGCAGATCCTCATCATAAACTCATCCCCTGCTCTCAACGCTCCCGCCCGACCTCCCCTACTGAGGCCACACCTTTAGCAGAGGCTGGTTCAGACTTGCCTCGCACCCTCTGTCGGCCCCTCGCCTTTCCTCATCTCCTTCCCTCCGCCTGCGTCTTTCAGCCCCTCTTCATTAATTCACAACCTGCAGCCATTTGCAGAGCAAGAGAGAGTAAAAAGCAGAAAACAAGCCGAGTTAAAATGACACGAAGTGCGCCTGCCAAGGGCGCACCGACGCACTGCGACGTGTTTGTTGGACGTCTGCGAGCCCGCAAGGACATGGCAGCTCTGATTTACTGAGCCGGGCCGAAGAGAACCGTTCCATAATAAAAGTCTGGCTTCATTTAGCCGTCCACACGGCACAATCAGGCCAAAGTTTGGACCACTGAATGCAAATATTGGAGCAAATGATAACCTTGATGAGCTTTTTTTGTCATATTTTGAACTTTTTCGTGCCAGAATGATTTTTTTTTTTCTTATTTGAAAAGGATTTTTCAACTCAAAATGCTCCTGTTGGCTGTCTGAGAAGCCAATGTGTCAGATCAGAGACTCGTTGGGAAGGGGCCCGTGGTTGGAGGCACGGTTGGAGGACAAATCACAGGAATTCTGATCACAGCTATTCAAAGTCTGAATTATCTTGCACAGGCTCTGATGCCGCTCCGCCGCCACCGTGTCTAATTTGCAAAGAGGTGCGAGCCAAAGACAGGATGAGATGCAAACTCTGGCGGCGCATTTTTATTAAGCTTCTAAGTTTGGGGGCCAAACCTGTCGAGTGTTTTTGCTGCAGGAGGCTTCAGGAACTGCAGTCAAATCATGCTGAATTTCTAAAACAGCACAAAAGCAGCCGTTCCTCCCACCACGAGGGGGCGCTATTGTCCCCGTGGAGGCCACCGTCCCAGCTGCTGTGTGTTTATGTTTGCTTGATGACCTGTGTGTTGTACTTTTAGCAATGAGCATTGTCAGAGATGTCAACACAAAACGAAGATGTCTTTTTAAAAAAGAAATGGTTTAGATTTGGTCTGTTTCAGTCCAAACATCCTGCAAAGTAAAATAAAGTTAGCGGATTCGTGAGGAATCAAGATTCAGCTTCAGCTCCAGGAATACACGCGTGAGTCCCTGGATTTTATTAACTCCTCCATTCAGTTGTTGCACTTTTGTGCCTTGAGCCTTAAAATTGGCTGTTTTGATATTTTGGTGCAGCCAAAAAAGGCAAAAATCAAATTCATTGATCTCAAGGCAAAATTGGAAAAGCTCCAGGAGCAGCTGGGCTCTGGCTTCAAACATGCTGTGTGTGTGTGTGTGTGTGTGTGTGTGTGTGTGTGTGTGTGTGTGTGTGTGTGGTGTGTGTGTGTGTGTGTGTGCGTGTGTGTGTGTGTGTGTGTGTGTGTGTGAGATAAGTGCCAGTTTGCACAGATATTGCAAGAAAACAAGATTTCAGAGGGACGTCGGCTCTGGTTGTGTTTCCTTTGTGGTTATTTCTGGTTTTTAATGACACACAAACTTACAGAGGATTTGCATTTTCTACAAGTTCTATGTCTTAAAAAAGTAAATTAGAATCGATTATAGAATCATCTTGTCCTGAAAGCGTGCTCATCATACCTTTCCTTTCCTTACAACTCTTTTCTTTTCTTCTAATTGCTGTGGGATATTTCTGTCAATCCTCCTCATTACGATGAGTTTACAGCTAGTTTCTACTAATATTAGCTGACTTTGTTCTACATTTGAGCCGTGTGAGGTTGAATTTCGCTCCGGGTCTGTGTGTTATTTTCTGTTCTTGTCGCCTGTGTTTTCTTATATTTAACCACTTCATCATTGCCCCCCCCCCCCCCCCCCCATCTTCCCATCCCCGTATTATTAACGATTTACAGACTGTTTCTTTCACTTTTCACTTAACAACCTCTTCAAATCAGCCAGCAATTTCAAAGAAATGGAGCCTCGTCTCCTCGTGAAATTCTTCTTCTTCCCTCTCCAGGAAAATTGAATTCTGTGTCCTCCTGGTGATAAATATCTGTTCTTCTTTCCACTGGCCCTTCAGCACACGCGCCAGATTTCTCAGAATGTTCTCGCAGCCTCATCTGCGCTCGCTCTCAGACAAAGGAGGGCGTCACGCTGCAGGGCGGCAGCACTTTATTGCTCCAGAAAGCTGTTGTGAGGCCTCTTCCTCTTTCTCGGCTTCCTCGTTGGCGTCCTCTGGCTGCACATCCTCCTCTGCTCAAGTGTCAGAGGTCATCCGGGGAGGTGACGAGCGTCCAACCTGGGATCATTTCCTTTACTTGCATCCTGCTCTAGCCACCATTGCTGTCTGGGCGACACACCTCGCACGACGCCGCAGATTTAACTTTATACCCCTCAACTGCCTCTGAGAGGCTCTGATCGCAAGTCTGAATTGGGTCCTACTTTAACTTTAAATAAAGCATCAAAATAACACGCTTTTGATCCCGCCAGCCTGATTCTTTGTGTTTCTCTCCACCTCCGTCTGGCTTAATGTTGGTTCTCCACTCTTGGGTCCTTCAGGACCGGGATCCTGTGGGGTCACGTCCACATTTGATTTTTTATTTCCTTTAACCACTGAAAGCTCCTAAAGAGTCGGTTTCCCACCTGCTGACTGGCTTTTTCCCGTGCACAGTGCTGGAATATCAGGCCTGTTGCGCAACACCTAAAGCTTGAGGGAAACCCCTCTGGGGTCCATCCGCTTGGAGGTCGAGTTTGAACAGGAAGGTGGGACAAAGAAGGAAAGGATGCGTCCAACTCAAGGACATCTTCATGCACCACCCATTCATCTCATGTCTCTCTGCAGCCTTTCCTCGACCCTAAGTGGAACATATTTCCTGTGTTCTTTGTCCCCCTCATTACATAGTAAAGCTCTCTCCATCCATCACAGCAAACTAGATAGAATCCACGCCATCAATCAGGCTCTGCTCTGTACATTCCATGTTTGCTGAGACGGTTCACGTCTTCATTATTGTACGCGCGCGTTTCCCCTCGTATTCATCATCTCGGTGAGCGTAAAAACCTGCGCGCGTCTTTATCACTGTTTGATTGTAACAGCCGCAGCATAAATCAGTGCATGTATGTAAAGGTAGAGCGTGCACAGTCGATAGGAGTCCTTCATCATCACTAATATGTTGTGCAGCCTGTCGTATTTAAGGGCCCTGTGGTGATAAAGCGTCCCGCGCCGTGTGTAAAGTCATCCGTCATCACCAGTTACAGATTCTTTCTTTATTACGTGCATATTTTACAAGTCACCATTCTGTTATACGCGACTTCTCATTAGTTTATAAGGAAAAGAGGCGTAAATGCTAAAGTGTGACGTTCACGATAAACGTTCGGGCTTTTTTTGATGCACTTCCTGTTTCTAGGAGATGCAGGATGAGGAACGCGCTTCCTCTGGATGAACGTGTTTGTCTCCAGAGACACGGAAACGTTGGATTATTGTTGAGAAGGACCTGGTTTGGACTCTCCTAACGTGTCTGAGCAGACACAGACAGACCTGATGGAATACATGACTTATAAATCTCATTCATATTTGCCAATAGAAACAGCTCCTTTTGGTTCCCAGAACTTTAACGCTGGTTTTGTTTTTTTATAATAAGGCCTAATTTGGTTAAAATAAATAATTCCCAAATTTATATAGAAGAGCTTCCAATCATGACATGCGTGGGAATATGTGCACCTTTCCCAAGACTTTTGTGACTATAATGGAATCCCTGGTGATAATGTAGGAGCTCAAGAGGAGCACATACACTTCCAGTCATAATCCATCACATGATGGATTCAACCGAGCGCCCGGAAAATTATACCGAGCAAATCCGACGTCCTGGTGAGACGGAGTGGATGAATAATTAAGTGTTTGGACTGTTCGACGTTGCCGTTGAGGTCGTTTTGTTTCCACAGCCATCCTTCACAGCACGAATGGAGAAATTTTAGATGGTTTTTTTAGATGTCGGTGTTGTCGTGATCACACCAGCAGGTTTCACTGCAAAGCAAATCCTGGACCGGCCTCGTCAGGAGGAGCCGGAGCGCCGGTGATTTATGCTCCCTATCAGGATGTAAAGCGGTTACCTTAAGTCCCAGGAGAGGAGCTGCTCATGTCCCCGTATGGAAGCATCTTTGAACAACATGAATAAAAGGCGGGGGCAGAAGCGTCTCATTTCGGAACACACGCTGTCACAATTTACAAACATTCCACACAGAAAAGCAGCACAGTTGTGTTAAAATGTCCGGATGATTCGGGTTTGTTGATCATTTTGGTGGATTTCCGTGTGTCCCGTGGAATGTTCTATAAAGCAAAATAATGTAAATATAATTACAACATGCAACAAAGTGCATGAAAAGAGCCAATTTTGAGTAAGTCTGAGTCATTTTATTTTATAATGTGACAAAGTCTGAGACTTTTTTAATTAGTGAGCCAACAAAAGGTGTAATTAGACTGATGTAACTCTGTTTTTCAGAGTACTGTAGAAATGTGACTCTGAGACAAAATTTCAATAAAACACGTTTCTAACGAATTATTTTGTCAACAAGCAAAACGTGCACCACACACTCTCTGTTTTGCCTTTTCTTTTTGCCCTTTCCTGTCCCTCTGTCACACACAGGGACATTTATCCAAACATCTTCCTTGTGATCCTTTTACAGGTTAGTTGTTTTAAACTTGATGGAGGCTTTTCCTCCAGCTCGGCCTGGGTATAAAAACACAATAACACAGGCGACGTCGTCTTCATCCTTTGAGTAAAGCTAACGTGTTGATTTAGTTAGATGTTCCTCTTTAAGATCCAGCAAAAACACATCAAAATACAGATAAGTGAGACAACGGCGCCACCCACAGGAGCCGTACCACCGCCCTCCTCGTGAATGCTGGGTGACAACACGGACGGTGGCGTGCACATGCACGGGAAGGGTGCAGAGCGCATGGAAGTCTGAGGCCGTCGGCCCACCGTTCGAGGTGAAACAGGAAGTGACACCACAGCACATGTCTGGCACACGGGTCCACGTGGTGTAAAGGTAGGATAAGGTAGTTGGAGCTATTGTTGAGGGTCCACCGACAGGTATTTACAGCGTTACAAAACGAGATTAAAAACTGTCTGCAGAACTGAAACGCATGTGTTCAAACAGATGAGGGTTTTAAGTTTTAAGCTAAAGACAAAGCTACAGCGGCTACAGTGTCACCGCCCTGTCCGTCATCCGTCAGTAGTTCAGAATATGACTCGAAAGCAGGTCGAGCAGACAAAGCCGGGTATTTTCCTGCCGTCTAAACGCAGTCGTGTACATTTTTGATGTGCGTTCATCCTTCAGACAAGAGCCAGAAGAATCACAGCTAACATCGTGGTGCTCAGAACGCTCACATTCGAGGATCTGGTCGGTCTCAAAACGATTCCATTCATGTACGAAATGAGAAATTTTAAAAATGACAGAAAAATAAATCTTTTGTTTGGGTACATTCGTGCACGTTCTGTCTGGTCCCAGTAACGTGCCCGTGTCCTCAGAGGGGGATGATTGGATGATTAAAGTGTCTGACATGGATGGAGAAGGGAGTGGGGGCATTAGCTCTGATATGGACCTTGTCTCAGTCCATCATGGTGAAGAAGGACTTGAGCCAAAAGGCAATTCTCTGGATTTGTGGCTCGATCTTTGGATCCCCCCCCACACACACACACACACACACACACACACACCACCCCCCACTGGAGCCAGATGTGGTGGCTTGGACATCTGGTGAGGCTCCTGTCTCCTGGACACCTCCCTGGTGAGGTTTTCCCACATGCATTCTACACAGAGGTGACCCTGGGGAAGACCTGAGGCGTTCTGGCTGGAATACGTTCCCAAGCTGCCCTCGGGATCCCCCTGGAAGAGATGGATGATGAAGCTAGCCGTCTCTGCTCAGGCCCCTGAGACCCGACTCAAGATTAGTGGGGATGGAAAGAGGGAGAATTCTAAGCTGTTTTATTTCATTATTGTATTTATTTACATTCCTAAAATTAGCTCCGGAACCTTCCATCACCTTCTGTTTTTTCCATCTGAAGTCGGGCTTGTTGGCAACAGCGAGAACAGCTGCATTAATGGGACCGGGGCTCCTTTAGCTCGTCTGTAATGGAATCAGACAGCAGCACTAATGCGAGCGTGACACTTACTGCAGTTACATTAAAGCCGAACTCCTAAAGAGGCTCCTTAAATGACTCGCACGGAGGTAAAAGTCCAACGCAGCTCCATAATTCACTGCGTGTGCCGGTTCCACTATGCTAATTGGCCGTCACACTCGCTGTTGGCACTGACAGTAACAACACACAGCTGCCAAAAAGAATGACAAATAGAGTCAGAAATAAGAACAGAGACAACAACAGTGCGTATCGCACAGGCGCATCGCAGGGAAATATTCACTTTAGCTCCCAGATTACGGTTTTCTCTTAAACAGTTTCCATTTTTGTGAAAATCAGTATCCTGATGATTTCCTGTCTCTCTGTTTGCTTCTCTCAGCCCCACAATCACAGAGCCGCGCATTAAGCATTCATAAGCAGTGCACGTGCACACGCTCGCACTGGCAAACACTTCTCACACGCACACGTTACACGCACAATTCTGGAATAGCCTCCAACAGAGATGCTCTGAAACTTTAGTACGGATTTACCTGTGTGTGTGTGTGTGTGTGTGTGTGTGGTGTGTGTGTGTGTGTGTGTGGTGTGTGTGTGTGGTGTGTGTGTGTGTGGGTGGGTGTGTGTGTGTGTGTGTGTGTGTGTGTGTGTGTGTGTGTGTGTGTGTGTGTTGGGGCAGTTATTTAGTATAAACTCAACGCTGTCAGGTGGATCTATCTTGCGGAGCGGTTTTGTGGCGCCTGTATTTTACACTCTCTAAATATTTAACAGATTTTCCTCCTCCGGCTAACGGCTGGCCTCACCCTGATTGTGACGCTCGCGCCCGTATCGCCACATCAGGATGTCCTCTACCGCCACCAATCTGCTCCTCACAGGCCAATTTAAAGAAATACTTCAAAGTGTGATGAGCCCAGTAAGCTCAACCCTAATGTGGAATCACTAGTGGGCAGTTCCCACACTTCAAAGGTTTATTAATGACGTTCACACCAAACAGGCAAATCTGGGACGACACGCTGGGAACCAGACTGAAACGCCCAAACCATTATCATGTTACGTCTCCACAGGTTGTTAAAGTGGGACCAGCAACAGGCTGCACCTCTTATGTTTCCATCTGAACCGGACCAGGTGGACCTGGAGTGGAGTCACACAGCTCAGCAGGAATTCTCCAGGTTCATGCTGGACAGTAGCAGGACAGCTCCAGCGTCCCCTCTGTTGAGACCACGCCTTTGAAGGTTTGAGTCGCAGCTTGTTCTGCTTAAATCATCGGAATCAACTCACACCTGAGGGTCAAAGGTGAGTTTGCACCTATTCTTGGAAACAGCCTCAGCGTGCTCAGGAAATTAGGCTAATGCAGGGATATGACCAGGAAAGGGTAGAGATAAGGATACGGGAAGGGTTGGGCTCAGGATCTGGATCTGTAGAAGCATTCAGTCTTTTGCTGTTTTACGTTTTTAACAAACAGGAATTTTTCCTTGTAAAGTTAGAGGATCTGGAAAGATTTTCAACTAAAACTTGATATTCGGAACATTTTTAGAAGCCTGACCTCAAGTAAAGAGGAAGGTTGAGTTCTAAAAAAATGTTTCAGTGTCCTCCTGCTGAAGTGCATTCAGCATTAAAAAAAAAAAAAAAAGAGCCTCCTGCTTGGTTTTGGCAGGCAGTCGTTACTACTGTTGACCTCTGGATGGAGGTGAGCGCGCGCCGTTGTTAGCGCAGCGTATCATTTCAAAAGTGCCGGCTCTCAAAGAGCCGCTGGTTTAAGAGGAGAAACACAAAAGACTTCACATGGTGGTGGTGAAAGATGCTTGTTTTAAATGGAAGGAAGGAAGCAGGACTTGAAATCAAAGAAAATCAAAGAAAGAAGCTTTCAGACCGATATGCTTTATCACCTCAATCCTTTCCAGGCTTAAATATGACATCACGTGTCACATGATCACCAAAAGTCTCCATCGATAAAGGTTAAGCGGCCTGTTTAATGTTTGATTCTTGCCAGTCAGATCAGACCCAGACAGCAGTGGTTTGGTTCTTTCAGCTTCTTGTAGAGACGCTTTGGTACCACGTGACAGCTGGATTTGATGGATTCTTCTTGTCAGACCCGACTCTTCCCCGTTTGCCTCAGTTGTTGTCAGCTGTCAACATGACGGAGCTCTAGAGGGAACACTTTAACCCCGACTCTGAATGTTCCAAATGATCCATCTCATTTCATATCGCAGCGACAGGTTGATTTATTTAGAACACCTCGGCTTGGACACCTGGGAAATTTTAGTTCCAGAACCTTTTTGCTTGACACGACGGTACCACACAGACAGCGCGATGATCCATTTAGTCCACAACCTTCACTGATTTGTTAATGTCTGATCATCTGGTTCTTCAAGAATCCTTTGATGTGTTCGTCACACCATTAATCTGACTGAAACTAGCAGCTAATATTTACAGAAGGCTCTTTATGCACGTTCATATCGTGCAGTATAATTAGATATTATATTATAATTATGACTGAAATAAGCCAAACACATCAAGGATAATTGGATTCTTCCTGCACTTTCTGGGGGGGGGGGTCGCGGCGCAAAAAAAAGCTACCGATCCGGGCAAGTGAGCTAAACTGGGCGAAAGCTAAGATGTGGAATTACGGCAGAAAGCCGTTTCAAGGCCAGGAAGGAATTTATTCCCTTAAATACCAAACGGAAAGCTCCCTCCATTTATATCCCACTCCAAGAAAAGTGGTATAATTTCATCACTGATCATCCGAAGGGTCCGGTCGCTAACATAAGCTGCTCGTGGGACTTGCCTACGTCAAATTAACATCCATAACTTTAATAGATGCTGAGGTCACACAGAGGCTGTCCGACTATGTGCCTGGGGGGAAATGATCTAATATCTGTTGGGTCATCCTGATGCGGCTTAATTCTTGCATGCTGGAGAGCCGAGTCATCGTGGGGCTCTTCCTGTGCAGGGGGTGCCCTATTACACCTGTGGGGATTCACCGGGTTATAATTAATGAAATCTAGATTTGGCAGCAGCAGGAGATAAGCACAGCACGGGGCTTCATGTCTCCACTCTCCTGTCAGGGCTGTCCTGTCTCCAGGGTCCTGTGGAGGCAGAAAACAGATTTTCATTTCAGTCAAGTTCCGGCTATTAAAAAGATTTAAGTAAACGCTGTAATTTGCTCCGAGGTGGCGGGAATATTAACCCAGTTATGGCCTTGCGCTCTATTCTCAGCGGGCGTTGAGCAACCGTGTCCCAGGTTAGGACGCTCAGGCGAGAGCGGATGCTCGCAGCCGGGATTTAAGACAGAACGCTCACGAAAGGCTCGTTAGGAAACTGGAAAACTGCCCCGATAACGTTCCGGAGATCAAAGCGTCCGATCCGGCCAAAGGAGCGAGAGATGTAACCGCAGTGATGTCGTTTCCCGCCAAAATGAGCAGCCGGACCCTCGCGCGTGGTCGTTCTGTTTGGATCAACGTTATTCGTGTCGTCTTTGTTGTTTTTGTCGGAGAAAAGGAAAAACAAGGAGCCGTTGTTCACGTGGCCCCTGTCGCGTGTCGAGAAGCCTCAGAAGGTCACGTGATGAAAAGGTCGGCGGCCAAAGAGGAAGAATCTGTCGGAAGTCACGTGATCAGAATAACAGATGCTTGGGGGGGTCGTTTGAATCGAAGCGGCCTTTGCTTGGTGCATTTGTGCATTTTAAACGGTCTCGCTGTGATTCTGCCCAGTTTGGATTGAGATTAATGCCGTAATCAATTCAGCACTTTTGATTTTGCTGTGCGAGCATAATTAAAAATAAAGAAAAACGGCTGCGCTCAGTAAATATTCTACACGTAAACAATAAAGCACTTTGTAAAGGCGGCCCACATCGTGGGTGTGGGGGCCGGTTCCTCCCAGGCTCAACATATATGAGAGCCTCAAATATTAATTAGATGATGACGCGGCCACAAGTCTGCAGACGGTTGACGGCGGCGCCACGGCGGCTGAGCGGAGGTCAGAGGTCAGACCTCAGCTCTGCAGCAACACCGGTTTCTTATATCCGGTGCTTCTCTTCAGTTATACATGACTCCCACCCTCTGGGAGCACCTGGCACCAGCCGCCTGGGGTGGGGGGGGCTGCCAAGACACATGTGTTCTGTGTTAATGGCTGCTGACTTTGGTTGGGATGGAGCTGCACAGGAGTGCATCGGGCCTCAGGTGATGTGCACCAGTGCCCATTAATCACCTGCATGTGTTCTTGCTGCCTCATCGCTCCCTCTCGCCATAATAACCGACGTGTCAGTTTGCTTTCTACAAAATGCTCTCAAAGGACAGAGAAGCTATTTCCACTTCTGTCCTCAGAAACGGGGAGACAGAAAGAGCGGCACCGGAAACATCGACAGGAGGGGAGGAGAAAGATAGAAGAGAGGTAGACAGAGAGAGCTGATGCATTCCTCTGGGAACTAATTATACCATTACCACAGAAGCTAATAATGCCGGGTTTCTGTCCTCAAACCAAGAAAGCTTCTTCTTTGCCTCCATCCTATACTGCCATCTAGTGAAGAACACAACTCGTAACTGGCTTTTATTTGTGTCCAGGTGTCTCATGTTCTCTGCTGCGTGCGTCATTATCAGATAACTCGGCTATTTTTACAGGCTTGTGTGTTATATTCAACCTGGGTTTGAAACACACTCAAATGTATTTTTTGTTTTTTTTTTTTCTCTTACGGTAAAGTTAATTTTAGTCAAAGCCAGACGTCTGTCATTTCTTATATCGCCACCAGAGGGCGCGCAAAGAAGTCAAATTGACGTTAGCTGGGTATGAAAGGTCAAAAGCCGTGTCCCGTGTCCCGTGTCCTGCTGGACCTTTGAGTTATTCAACATATCAGTGAGGTCTATACTCCAGTGACAGCCATCTGGTCATTTACTCCACTTTCTCAGTGCCCATGGAGCCGTGATTTGATCAGTGCTTCTCCAGAAAAAACCATAACAGGACGTCAGTCGGGAACAAAACAGGACAAATACTCGTGAAAGCACCAAAGCCAGCAGCTGAGTTCTTCCTGGTGACTTCACACATCAGTCGTGTGCACGACAGTGCTGTTGAGAACGAATGTATATTTTCATTGCTGCTGCCTGAGAAAGATCTGTGACCATAGGTACAGCAAGGATAACCCCATAATCTATTCAGCATGACTGCGGCACTCGATCTGGAGGGTTACAGCATCCCAAAATAGTTACCCTGACAACATTTTATCATTCCTGTGAGCTAGGATATTGAGTCTTTGAGCAGCAAATTAAAGGAAATCAAAGTTAGCCAAAAATGTATATGGTCACCTGCAATTTATGCAGTATTTTTAATATTAGTAACAGAAATTTCTAGTAGAAAAGGTATTTGTGGTTGTATTAAGTCCCATAAAATGTAGCTTTTTGATGATTCCTGCTCTATTAGCCAGCGTAGCGTAGCCAGAATAAAGAATCATTTGATTTAAAGCATCAGAGCTTCTTTAGGAAATAAGCAGTAATTACTTCATCTCCGTTAGTCACCAAAGGCTGTGCGTTTGGAGGCGGTGAAGGCATGAGAAGGTGCAGGCTATGGAAATCCAGATCGTAGCTAATGTTGACAGTGAAAGGTCATTCGTATTTATTCAGACAGGAGCGGGGGGGGGGGGGGGGGGGGGGGGGGTGAACCTACTGTTGCTTCATTTCATTTCATTTCTGCTCGCTTCACACCCCGCACATTGTTGTGTAACCATTTAAATTTAATTTAGATTGAAATTCCTATTGAATCTTCATGTTTTATCATATGCTCATGAAGGTTTTCCTACATAATTACATTTTTTATTTGACCTTTCCACAATACAATATAAAACAATGGAGAAAAAATATATGGGAACTGAAACATTATTGTTATGGAAATGGATATAGATTATTGCAAACATACAATCATGTAAATATTCCAGAGATGTTTCATTGATTTCTCTGTTTTGTGTTTGAGGTGTCATTGTTTCTTGTTCTGAACGCTGAAGTCAGGATAGAATATGTCCAAGCCGACGCCATGAGCTCATATAGGCGTAGTCCAGTTCAGTAATCATTCAGCCCCACTTTTCATTTCTCTATAAAAGGTATACAAAGCCACATATGTAGTCTGAACCAACATTCTACAGCTATACCACTGAAAAGTACAATAAAACTGCCTTCATTTAGCAATAAAAATTAGGGAAAAAATTATTACACAAAAGAAAAAACTCATGTATGTTTAACGGTAGCACCTTACGTCATTTAAAGACAATTTGCCTTTGATCGTAATGCTTGTTAGCAGTGATCTGATATTTTAGTACTTTGAGGCGTTTTAATCGTTTTTTTAAATCAAATAACGTGGAGGCGTGTCGCGACCACGCCCCCTCTTGCTATCCCCGCCCACTTCCCTGGGCTTCGGTAACGGTAAAGGCGTTTATTTCCGGTATTCGCTGTCCGGATTTTCTGGTTCTTCTATCGATCGTGTGTAAGTTTGGAGTGCGTGCGCGTGTGCGTCCGTGCGTGCGTGCGTGTGGAAGTACTCCAGCCCAGGTCCTGTCACCGCCTTCCACCGCAGACGGGCATCCGTGTTCCTACATGCAAGTTACCGTCGAGGCTGCACAGTCGTTGTCCAGCAATGACCGAAAGCCCCGCGACCAAGCCAGCCGGGGGGGGCGGGGGTCAGCGTGCACGGAACGGGCTGAAACCGGAGAGGAACGGCTTGCTGAAGAGCTTTGGGTGCAAACATGAGCTGCAGCCGACGCACAACTGCCAGCCCGAGGAGGAGGAGGTAAGGCCCGGGATGGGACGGGAGAGGCTGGGGGAGCATCTGCTCCGCGGACCCGGAAGATGCTCCCCTGCATCGGCTTTGTTTTCCGATCATCAGCGCTGTCATTTACTCATCTAAAACGTTGTTGAGCGGCGCACACGCCCATCATAATTAGGAATATTCCAGAATTTGAAAAAAAAAAAATAGTTTTGTGTCTTGTGTAATATTAGAAACTACAAGTTTTCTTAAAAATTAAAAAAAAAAGCGTAAATTTTGCATTTTCGCCAGGCGTAGGCGCGCCAGAAGCACATTTCTTTGTTAAAACTTCAAGATAAGATGTGCTGATATTCCCTCGCGCCCGTTGGGGAGGAAGTGGTCTTGACAGCCACCCAACGAGTGAAGGGGTCGAGTTGTTGTCTAAATGTCTGCTGAAATGAAGAGGAGACCTTCAATGTGTGGATTTTATGAAATCTGCCACCAACCTCTAGTTTATTATCCCCATGGTTGGCTAAAACGCACATTAGTTGCAGGATGGAGGTGCACCTGTCGGGTTAACGGTCCTCACCAGGAAGCTCTCAGCTTCAAGCTTTGAAACGAAAGTTGCAGGTTTCCTCAGATTGTTGCGCCCCGCACACACCAGACACACAGATGTTTTCACGTTTAACACACATTTGGATCAGACTTTTAGAGACGCTGCTGACGGGTCACGGCGGAGTCGGGTCCTCTGAGGCCCGATCATGTGTGAACCCCGGCTGACTGCGTCTGCGGGCTTATGAGAGGCATGACCCGTCACATGACGGGTCTGATGGCTGCGAGCGGGAGGATGGCGGGGAAAGGGGGGGGAAGGCTCCGGGTCCGTTTACGTTGTTGCTCTGAGGGTGACACAGATTTCCCGGCAGCTTCCCTTATTTGCCATTCAAAGTCTGGCTCATTAAGACAAAAGGAGAAGCTTTTAAATGTGAAACCCGAGTCCAGCTCAGAGGTGTGTGTGTGTGTGTGTGTGTGTGTGTGTGTGTGTGTGTGTGTGTGTGTGTGTGGGTAAATAAAGCCTTCTTTATTGATGCCTGTACAGATCGATCGATGCAAAGTTGCTTTGTTGTGTTTGTTGTACGTGGACCCATCCTGTAAAGGGTTCTGTTGCCATGGCGGATCACAGATGTAATCAACCATCACTGTTGTTGTTGTTGTTGTTCCTTTTTGGTGCTGGAGGTCCGCAGCAGCCTGTACAGGCGACCTTTCGTCGAGTCCTACGAGGAGACGCCCATGCTCGTGGCGGTCCTCACCTACGTGGGCTACGGCATCCTGACCATCTTCGGCTACCTCCGCGACTTCCTCCGCCACTGGAAGATCGAGAGGTGCCACATCGCCAGAGAGAGGGAGGAGCAGAAGGTGAGGGGTCGGCCCCGGGGTCCGAGCCGGGTCCCGGAATAATCCGTAAGGCTGTGAGCTCATAGTGAGGCGAGAATCTGGGCTGGTTTCTGCTATTTATCAGTGTGTGTGTAGCCGCAGCCGTTAGCGGCTGATTACCAAAACGAACCCCCGGGAACGCCGAAGACGTGCCGGCGAGCTCAGCACGTCGGGGTGGTTTCCGAGCCTGGAGATTAGGCCCATTGTTCCCGAGTGCTTGGCTGCGTTGAGGAAAGGAAGCCGGTGGGAAGTTAAACGACCGAGAGGAAATCCAAGGAATGTTTTCACCAAGAAACGAGGAATGTGATGTGATGTGTGGGAATTCCAGTCGGTGAAGGTGAATCAGCCTAATTGTTTCCTGTCTTCGTCCGCTCGTAGGACTTTGTGCCCCTCTACCAGGACTTCGAGAACTTCTACAACAGGAATCTGTACATGCGGATCAGGGACAACTGGAACAGGCCCGTCTGCAGCGTGCCCGGGCCCAGAATGGACCTGAAGCAGCGAGTGTCCCACGACTACAACTGGACATTTGAGTGAGAATAAAAAAATATGTCTTTGTATTTTGGGGGGTTAGCTGGAGGCACCGGCGCTGGTGTTAGCGGGTCCGGTTGAGAGGAGGGAACGACCTCCCTTAGCGGCCTCTCATTATGCCCTTCTGCCCCCCTCCCTCCCTCCCACAGGTACACAGATCAGGTGATACGCGACGTGATTAACCTCGGCTCGTACAATTACCTCGGCTTTGCTGAGAACACTGGACCGTGCACTGATGCGGTGGCCAAGGTCACCCTCCAATATGGCGTCGGCGTGGCGAGCACCAGGCAGGAAATGGGTAGGAGAGCCCGCCGGCTCGGACTCTTTTCAGTCAGATCCGAGGGGAAGCAGCCGGTCACGTCTCAGACAGATGATGTCACATCCAGGTGTAGGCAACCCGGTCCTGCGAGGCTCACGCCCTGGCCGGGTTTTCTGTCCTACCACGTGGATAAAACAGAAAACATGGCCCGGCTATGAGACTCATAGGGTTGCCATAGAACCGGGTTGCCATAGAACCGGGTTGCCATAGAACCGGGTTGCCTACCCCTGCATTGAGAGGGTCATGTTGCTACTTTGTCGTGGTAAATAACGATTCCACGTGACTTTCAGAGCGACTGATTGGTCCGTCGTGTGTTGTGCGCCACAGGCAACCTCGATAAACACGAGGTTCTGGAGGAGCTGACGGCCAGTTTCCTGGGGGTGGAGGCAGCCATGGCGTTCGGAATGGGGTTCGCCACCAACTCCATGAACATTCCAGCACTGGTCGGCAAGGTAAAAAAAAAAGATCTGTTTTGTTTTGACTCCACCTCGGCGGAGTTCTTACCGCTAGCTTCCTTTGATAGATGCTGTGACCGGACAGTCGGTTTTAACAGCGTGTGACTCTGGTGTCCCGCAGGGCTGTCTGATCCTCAGCGATGAACTGAACCACGTCTCTCTGGTGCTGGGGGCCAGACTCTCTGGGGCCACCATCAGAGTCTTCAAGCACAACAGTGAGTCTGAATCACAGATGGTTCTTCAGGGCCCCTCTGTGGGGCTCCTGGTGGGGCTCCAGAGCCGCTCCTGTGCCGCCTCTCTGCTGCAGACGCCAGTTTTCAGTCGGTAACGCTCTGCTAATGTTTCCCCTCAGACATGCAGAACCTCGAGAAACTGTTGAGGGAAGCGATCGTTCACGGGCAGCCCAGGACTCACAGACCGTGGAAGAAAATCCTCATCGTGGTTGAAGGCATTTACAGGTGTTTTCAGGCGTTTTTCCCTCCGCTTTTACATTTCTATTGGGAGAAAGAGTTGCTCTTTTCTCCCCTGAGCTGTCGGTTGGTCAACGGTTTGATGCTGAGAGCGGGAGGAGGGCGAGAACTCTGCGCTTAAACTGGCGAGGAGGCGTTCGTTTTCGACTGTGCTTCATTCCCTTTTCTAGTTTTCTTCATAAAACATGAGAACTTTTCGCTGTCAAAGATTCACCGTTTTTGTTTTAGCCTCTGAATCTGCTGGTTTAAAATTAAAAAAAAGGGAGCAGCTTTTTCATCCTGCAGCGTTTAGAGAGCTGATGACCCTTTTCCTGTTTTGGTAACGTGCTTCCTGCAGCATGGAGGGCAGCATAGTGCGCCTGCCAGAGGTCATCGCCCTGAAGAAGCGATACCGGGCGTACGTTTATCTAGACGAGGCCCACAGCATCGGCGCCCTGGGCTCGAGGGGAAGAGGCGTGGTGGACTACTTTGGGCTGGACCCCTGCGACGTGGACGTCATGATGGGCACGTTCACCAAGAGCTTCGGCGCCGCGGGGGGCTACATCGCAGGGAAAAGGGTGAGCGTGAGGATGGCGGGGGTGTGGGTTTAACCGTCCGGGCTGAAGAGTTCTCTGAAGAGCGCTGTTCCAGATCGGCGGCGTCCGGCGACAGACGCGTGACGCGCAGGGCCTCCGCCAGCTCAGCAATGTGGATTTGCAGCCCGCTCGCGTCTCCAGAACTGCATACCGGACATGTTTACCTGAAGTTTGCAAAGAATAGGGGCGGAAACCTTTTGCCTTGATATGACGCCAGTAGAATTTTGAGGAATCCAAACAAAACCTGGCTGATGGATGCTCACGCATGTCTGTGAGAGGAAGTGGTCACTGAACAGTGTGAATGTGCAGTTCAGATGCTTCCTGTAAGAATGTACCTGAGAGGATGTGCAGGATCCTGAAGGATTTCCTCTCCTGTCCCTGCTAGGAGCTCATCGAGTACCTGCGCACCCATTCACACAGCGTCGTCTACGCCACGTCCATGTCTCCTCCTGTGGTGGAGCAAATCATCGCTTCTATGAAGTGCATTATGGGAGAGGACGGCACGACTGTTGGTGAGTGTTACGTCGGGAAGTCTTTTCTAATGGTGTTCAGTGGTCTGTGCAGTATGATCCACACCTCCACCTCCAAGTGGCAGCAGAGTGTCTGTGTAGACGTTCTATAGCTGTAATTTAAAGCGTTAGTTTTATTAAATGCCTGGTGCTGTAATTACACCGTGTTGCCACTAGGTGTCAGTGCTCTGGCATATTAGATTAGGACACCTCCAGGTGGAAATCATCAGATTTATGACAGACCAGTTATCATAATCATCATTATAAGATGACAATAGCTGCTTGAGGCGTTTAAGTTATTGTAATCTTTTCTAAACCGACTGTGCAGCCTTTATTAACGCCACTTATCTACAGTGTAAAATCCACAAGCTGAACATTCGAACACGCTATGTGCTCAGCGTGTTCCCATCTAAAGCTGACGTTTGAACGATTGAGGGTGTTTTCGCTGTGTGTGCTTCTCAGGACAGGAGCGGATTCGCCAGCTGGCAGAGAACACCGTCTATTTCCGTAAGAGGCTTCGTGAAATGGGCTTCACCGTCTACGGCAACCAGGACTCGCCTGTCATACCCATGATGCTCTACATGCCTTCCAAGATAGGGTAAGTCTGGTATTGTTCAGTCTTGAGGGTCATGGACAGCCGACCAACAGTCCAGGGTTCCTCTTAATGTTCCTGTTGATGTTTGTGCTGCTGCCTCACAGTTCTGAAGTTGGAACGTGATTTCTGCTTCTCCACTCATCCCCACCTTCGTGTTGTTGTTCGTTTCCCCTCATGTGTCAACAGAGCCTTCGGCAGGGAGATGTTGAAGAGGAACATCGGGGTGGTCGTCGTGGGTTTCCCCGCCACGCCCATCATCGAGTCCAGGGTGCGCTTCTGCATCTCATCCGCCCACACCAAACACCTTCTGGACAAGGTAACCTCTGATGCTGCTGCCCATGGGGACCAGAAGCATAGGAGCTACTGTCGTCCTTTACAGGGATGGACCTTTTTATAGTGGCTCTAATGTCCCCACAGGCACTGAGCGTCATCAGCGAGGTGGGAGACCTGCTTCAGTTAAAGTACTCCCGGCACAGACTGCAGCCGTCACCGATGCGGCCGCTAGACGACAGCGTGTACGAGGACGTTGTCGACTGATGAAGCTCTCCTCTGAGGAAGAGACCAAAAGACTGAGTCAAGTTCCATGAGAAGTCTTCCAGGAGGAAGAAGTGCCAAAAACGGTTCCCAAAAGGGTCCAAGCTCTTCATTCTGCTACTTTGCCTTATCTCAAACGTGCTAAACTTGTGGTAAACGCGCTAAAGCGCCGCTCCTGAATCTTCCTGTTGTTTTATTGTGTTCCTTTTGCTTTGATTATTCCATGTTCAAGCCTTTATTTGATTGCACTTCTGTCAGGGCTTTGGTGTTCCCGTAAATATGGCCTGTTGTTCAACCTTGTTTTTTACGGATTTAAAGTTAATGTCGAGTATTTTTTTGGGAACAGTTTAAAAGCCCCGATGGTGAGACGGCTGACCAGGATGTTTCCCTCCAGTCTGTCTAAATTTGCCTAATGGCCAAAAAAAGGGGAGGTTGTTTCATTCCAGACCTAACACTTTTATTAGTTTTAGCTGAAGGGTTAGTAAATGAATCCACTATGAATTGTACACTTGCACCTACAGCATAATGTAAACAAATGTAATGTCTAATTGTAGACCTAATTAAGGGCAATTGGATGGCAAGATGGAGGCATTTTATGTTTTTGGCTGTTGCCTCTTTTTAAATTATTAGTTGCGACTAATCGGAATACTACCTCGCACCCACACTCCTGAGCGAAGGCAGCCGTGAGATCTCGCGAAACATCTCGCCACGCACACACACACGCACACACACACACACGAGAGGTGCTCTGCGCTGTACCCAGTGGTGCTGAACATACACGCTGTCACAAATATCCACGTTTAAGGCTAACTCACCTGCTGGCCTCTTGTTCTGTCCTTCCTGTTGCCTGTTGCTGTTTGTGAGATTTTATTCTGCTTCCTCACGTGAGCAACTCCTCACAACGTTGCTGTCGTCCGTGCTGAATGTCGTTCGCTTTAAATCATTCTTGCACACCAAAAATGCATTTAGAGCAGGCTCAGAATATGTTGACCTTTGCAGCCACGGCACTCGTATCCGAATGATGCCACGTGCACGTTGGCTCTGCCGTGTTCCCGTGGGCCCCGAGGAGCCACGGCTGCGTGTTCAGAGACTGAAACCTCCTGTTACATTAAAGGGCGGAACGTTTTGCAATAGTTGGACGCCTTGTATCTTTATTCAGCATGTGAATTGGCTGATTTGCATCAATCTTTTCCTTTAACGTGCCAGAATGTGCCAATAATTGAGGCAATCATTCCCGTCGAGTGCAATTTACCACACATCAGAGCGATTTCTGATACAGTGCCTTTCAATTTTCTAAGAATACTCCTGCGCCGCCTGGACTGTTGATTACAGCCCGCCGTGTTTTATTCTGTGTTCCGCAACAGTAGAAATGACACTGGATGTTCCTGACTCACTGCTGTGTGCTTGATTATTGAAGATTCACCACTCTGTAATATGTGGACTCACCACGTGGTAATAAAACATGCTATTGGGAAAAGAACTTTTATCTCATCACACTCTCTAAAGTGGGTGGACGGACATTTGAGATGTTCTAATATACTCTGTAGAATATGTAAAGAATCCTTATCTGCGACCATCTCTGACTTTTACTTGTTTAAGCGTTCCATGTTCAAGTGTATTTAGTGATGGTCCAAGGGCACATCTCACAAGTATGCTGCTGAACGAACCTGTCGAGCAGGATGTACTGCGGAAAGTAGAGCAGCACACTACACTGACTGGTGCTGCAGCCTGGCATACAGGGCCGAGAAGGATGGTTCCTTACAGCCTAGACCCCCAAAGCCTGAGCTCCATCCTGAAAAGATGTCCGCACAAAGCGGCCACTGTGGAGGAAATGAATCCAAAGTTTATTAACACTCCGCTCCGACCATCACGAATGTTTTGAGGAGCTGAAAATGAGCTATTGCAGAGGAAGAGTGTCTGAAATACTATGATGCTGGATGTGGATGCCTCATAAAAAGGCCAGGGAACAGCATTGATGCGGAGCAGGAGATTCGTTGCGTTTGGCTCAAAGACTCGGACAGACTGCCAGTCAAGATACAGTAACATGGGCAGAGAAATGCCGGCATATGAAATGAGACAATGCCGTGATTATCGGTTCGTGACACCATTCGCTGTAATAACAGACCACAAGCCATTGGTCACCTGTGCAGCACCACCTTGACTCCGGCGTTTATTGTTCAAGACTCAGAGGAACAACTGTGAAGTGGAGATGGTCCTGGACGAGCACATAGATGGAGTCAACGGTGAAAGAGAAGACGCATAGAGGTACAACACCACCATAGTTGACAGCTCAATCGAAAAGCAGGACTGAAAGAGCTTATCCATCAGGGATGGCCAGAAAACAGAAGGCCTGCCCAAAGAGCTGAACTTGCTGTGGAATCGGGATTCATAGGGCAGACAAGTGCAACGCCATCTTCACCCAGCTCCATGTGGTTGGAAGAGTTATGAAGGAACAGCTCGAGCAGAGAAACATGTTTGGTAAACATGGCACTCAGCAGTTGTCCTGGAAGAGCGTATTGAGCCACAGCGCTAAATTGCCCGAACACTGAGTGGAAACAAGATGAGGCGCAACAGGAGCCATCTGCACAGGCCAGACGAGACGGACGTGCAAGAGACAGAGACTGTAAATAGAATCGGCTTTTACGGTTTAGGCACGAGAGTCACTGTGTACAAAGACAAGATGCATAAACCTGTGCAAATTGATTTAAGGTGTGGGTTGTTTTGTTTGTTTGTTTTTTCAAGAACAGAATAAAAACAGTAGTCATTGTGTCATTGTTCTATAAATTTAATATGAATATAAAAGGAATGTGTGTAGTCCGATTAAATTATAAAGAGTAACAACTGATAATAACAATAAAACCTGCAGTCCGATTACATTTTCTCAGTCGTTTAGAACAACCTGAGCCGTACGTGTTTGCACCACACGGCGGCAGTATTACATATATGGGCATCAAACCGGATATGAAGAAGAAGACGAAGAAGAAGAAAGAGGAAGAGGAGGAGTCTGGACACAAATCTCTCATTTCAACATGGCGGAAATAGAAGGTGAGTGTGCTGCTCGCGCAGTTAAATCCGTGCAACCTTTAAATAGCTTTATATTTAATTGCATGGGTGAGAGAAACCAGACCAATCACTGAGTTACTAAACACAATCAGAAAAACACTGCAGATGCAATGTAAAAATTGAAAGGAGCTACACGATTTCCCCCTTATGCTTTTTCAGGACTCGGTGCTGTTTCACATAAAACGACGTGTTTTTTTTACCATCTTAGATTATTATACCTTGGTTTTAGTGATTTGATCTGATCACCGAACTTCCTGGCAGGTTTTAACGTCCACGAGACTAGATCGAGGTCCACGTGTGCGCCGTTTGATGTGACGTTCATACCTTTTACTGGAAATTAAACGTCAACACAATTAAAAGCAAAGAGACACTGTCTTGAAAGAAAGTCTCATTGTGTGATTTTGACTGCGGATATGGGTGTAATGGTAGATGGAGCGATCAGAGCGCGCTAATGGACTGTTAGCTAAATTAGCGCACAGCTCCAAACCACGTGCCGCGGCAGAGGACACGTGGTCTGGCCTCAGTCTTGAGCAGAACTTAAAATTTACGTTGTCAAATGATTTCACCTTTTCTTATTAGCACGCTGCATTGGAATCATGTTTTACTCTTGCATTTCACGTTCTTAATTTCTGTGTAATTGTTTTTCAGCCTCGTCTGTAAAGAAGAAGAAATCAAAGAAATCTATTGGAGATGTTGGGGTGCGTTTGGTGTCTGTCCATTTTCACAATGATTGATTTTTTATTTTTAAAGTCTGAGAATAAAACCCACTTTTTTTCATTAGGAAATCCAGCAGAGCGGAGACTTCTTCATCAAACCAGAGTCCAAGGTTCCCTCGTTAGACACGTCCCACTGGCCCCTCTTGTTAAAGGTAATTAGAAACCCTTTAATGGCTTTACTATGTGTGCTGCAAATGCAAACATGCTTCCCCCCAGAGCAGTCTTCAGCATGTGAAATGATGAATCTGTTTATCCATTCTCCGAGCAGCTGTCTCTTTGGTCTCTGCCTCGTCTCCCGTTCTGGGGGACGGGTCTCTGCTTTTGTGGCGCGGTTGTCCCAGTGTTTTGCTGGACGATGACCCGAAACTTAAGCGAGATTTGACCTGAGCACTGCCAAGATGAACTTTGAGCTCTGATCAGAAGATGCTGAGACTGAATTTAGTTGTACCCAAAATATAGCTACATCACTTGGCTCAATCTCTTTAAGCTGCTAAATGTGCGTGTTTTAATATTTAGAAAAAAATCTTCTTTTTGTGTAGAATTTTGACAAATTAAATGTTCGGACGGCTCATTACACTCCTCTACCGAATGGAAGCAACCCCCTGAAAAGAAACATCCACGATTATGTGAGGTGGGTCACAGATATGTTTCGACCTCGCACGCCATCCACATGATACACGATGATGTAGAATCACCCAGTATTTGTGAATACAATTGTTTACAGGTCTGGCTTTATCAACCTGGACAAACCAGCCAACCCATCGTCTCACGAGGTCGTGGCATGGATCAGGAGGATTCTACGGGTAGAGAAGACGGGTCACAGTGGGACCCTTGACCCTAAAGTCACTGGCTGTCTAATTGTCTGTGTGGATCGAGCAACACGGTTGGTCAAGTCCCAACAAAGTGCTGGTAATTATATGAAATCAGGACAGATGGTCCATTTTTTAATCTTTTTCTTTCTTTGCCTCGATGGCCAGTAAAAGCCAGCAGCCCCCCTCACTACTCTCTGTGTGTGTTACAGGTAAAGAGTATGTGGGAATTGTTCGGCTGCACAATGCAATAGAGAGTGAACACACTCTGGCTCGGGTACGTTACCGACTTAAGTGCCTGGGTTGATGAGTCTGCCTATATTAGTTGCAAAAATATTCCTGGGGATTTTATTGGTGCATAACATCAGTGTACAAATGACACTGGGGGGAGGGTGCAGTAACACTAAATATCAATTAATTAATCTGTTTTAATGTCAAGTCAGTCTAGCAACATTTCATGAACGGATGATTTTTGCTACATTAGACGCAACACAGTTGTATGTAAAGGTGATTGTGTCACATGACCTGGCTAATTTTAGACAATCCTGGCAGTGAATGTTGGTCCAATGTGATGTTTTTTATGTACTAATACCGTTTTATCCACAGGCCCTGGAAATGCTGACTGGCGCTCTGTTCCAGCGGCCACCTCTCATTGCTGCTGTCAAGCGTCAGCTGAGGGTCCGAACGATTTACGAGAGCAAACTGATCGAGTATGACCCAGAGAGACGATTCGGTAAGGCGGTCATTTATCTGTTTGCTGTTTGGATGAGGCGACGTAGACTGTAACCATGTCATTGTGTTTTAGGGATATTCTGGGTGAGCTGCGAGGCAGGGACTTATATTCGGACTCTCTGCGTCCACCTGGGCCTCCTGCTTGGGGTCGGGGGTCAGATGCAGGAATTGAGGAGAGTTCGGTCTGGAGTCCTGGGAGAAAAGGTAGTTATTACTTCCTGTTTGTTTAAATGCGATTCAAAGTGTTGAGTTCTGTCCTGCTGCTCAGTGCAGGTCTGATAATTAGGCTTTGAAACAGGAAGCTGCAGCAGAGGCACAGCTTGCATCATCTGCACTCTGAGACCTCGGTGCTGCCGACATGACGCCGCGTCATGACTGGCAACGCCGCGTCATGACTGCCGCTGACATGGCTGCCTGTGTGTGTGTTGTTAGGACAACATGGTGACGATGCACGACGTCCTCGATGCTCAGTGGCAGTTTGACCACAACAAAGACGAATCATATCTGCGGAGGGTCATTTTTCCTCTGGAGAAGCTGCTGGTGTCCTATAAACGGCTGGTCATGAAGGACAGTGCTGTAAGTTGCCTCATCTCCACGGCAACCCCAGCAAACACGAGACGTTTGAGTGATTCCGTGTCCTTTCCAGGTGAACGCCATCTGCTATGGAGCCAAGATTATGCTGCCTGGTGTCCTCAGGTACGAAGACGGCATCGAGCTAAACCAGGATATTGTTGTCATAACAACCAAAGGCGAGGCCATCTGCACAGGTGAGGGGAGACGGATGAGGCGGCCGTTTGGAAGGGAAGCCACGTGATGATGTGATTGATGTCAGTAGCCGTCTGTGCTGTGATGACCTCTGATCTATCACCCTTTTCTGATGGCTTCCCTCGTGTTCGGTTATTAAAAGTGGACAAGGACCCGGTTACATGGGCATACAAATGGTCAGATTTTTATGGTCATGTAAACAAGGAGTGAGGGATTGTTTATCATTTATTAATTATGCTCTTTCAGCTGTGGCTCTGATGACGACGGCCGTGATCTCCACGTGTGATCATGGTATCGTGGCCAAGATAAAGAGGGTGATCATGGAAAGAGACACGTATCCCAGAAAATGGGGCTTGGGACCCAAGGTAGGCACGATTTTTATACCCCTTTGATCTGTATTATAGTGTTTTTCACTGGGAATTAAACATCTTCCCCATATTCTCCATTTCTCAGGATGTGTAGATTACTACAGATTTGCTAAAAAAATATCCCAAACAGTGGGACATGTTGGACGTATGCTCTTAGTTGTTCATGTTGATATATTTAATTGTTGCTCGTTTATCAAGAGAACTCTGCTACATTGATCATTTTTGTGTGAGAACACTAAACATTTTTGTTTGCTCAGGCAAGTCAAAAGAAAATGATGATTCAGAAAGGACTTCTGGACAAACACGGAAAACCAAACAGCAGCACGCCGTCCGACTGGAGGAATGACTACGTGGACTACAGGTGGGCGACGTGGCTCGGGTGGATGTTAGGTTAGCACGCAGACAGTTATCCCTCATTTAGCTGTGGTGCTGTTTGAGGGAGTCAGTCTGCTACATCAACACTCAGCTGTCAGCTTTATTACTCTGCTGAGTGCCGAGTTGCAGCTCAGCTGAGAACAACAGTGTCATAACTTGGATATCGATGTGGTGCTACTAACGTGTGTGTGTAGCTAATTGACTGATGTTAAATATGATCCTTTTTTTTTCTTTTTGCTATTTTAACAGCATCAAAGTGAATGAGGAGCAAAATGAAGCAACCGCAAAGGTAAACTGTCCTGATTTGACTGTTTTGTTTGGATTTTTTGATCTTTGAGCTATTTAACTGAATGGGAAGAGATTTGGGATACTGTGACACTCAAATACAAGCAGCTGATCAAGATATCTGCTCTGCAGAGAAAGAGGGAGACGAGCGACACCGACGGGGAATCTTCACTACCCAACACGCCATCTGTAGAGGACTCGAAAAAGGAGAAAAAGAAGAAGAAAAAAGCCAAACATCAGGAGGCAGAATCTGAGGGATTGGGACAGGAGGCGGAAGCAGAGGTGAGAAATTCACCCCAAACTCTCCTTTTTGACTTAAGTCCTTGATTATTGCGGATTGAGTTTGAACTTTGTCAAATGTGTTGCAGGCTGTTGAAAGTGTAAAAAAGAAGAAAAAGAAGAAACAGAAAGATGTTGAGACTCCAGAGTAGCCAGAACCGGTAGATGGGAACGTCACTCACCGGAAAAATGGACTGCAGGAACACTGTCTTGCTTTGTATTTTTTCTATATATATAAATGTTTTTTTCAAAACTGTAAATAGTCAACCTGAAGATGCCTTTTTGGGAATAAACTTGTTTTCGGTATTTGTCTTGTCACATCTGTCCTTGGTTATTGGATTTGTTTAGTCTAGAAAAGAGGAAATTGGCAGAATTTTATGTTTAATACAGTGATCCCTCGTTTATCGCGGGAGTTGCGTTCCAAAAATAACACGCGAAGTGAAATCCGTGAAGTAATCAGCTTCATTTTTTAAAATTATTTTACAATGCAATACTGAACTATAGAATGAAACCAAAAATCAAAACCTGTTTAAAACAATTTTAATATAGTAATACAAGGTTGGAAACACTGTCCCTCGCGTATTTCCCAGTCCCAGCTGTGCCTCTTCGTCCTGACTCCGCTCCGCTGGAGCGTCTGTTTCTACTGAAGGCGCAGGAGTCTTTCTCCGAGAGAAGAACATTGTTATGGGTAGTTGTTGGCGCTCTCTTTTTCTGAGCAAGAAGATTTTTATAAACGGATATGCCACCTTCGATTATATTTGAGAACTGCAATGAACGACTTGCAAAAAAAATCCGTGAAGCCGTGAAAGATGAAACGCGATATAGCGAGGGATCACTGTATGTGCAAAACGAGTAATATGGAGCCTTTAGAGTTGTAAACTGTCTAATTCTCAAGTGGCTTCATGGTGTATTTGTGGTTTACACAAGTTCATAAAAGAAACTAAACTCAAAGGTGAGCTTGATGCAGCTCTGATGGGAGCGATAAATCCTCCCAGTGCCATTTTATTTTTTTACTTAATCCCTCTCCAAGGCTGCTGTAGAGAACATCTGCTTCCAGATTTAATTCCGAACCGACGAGCAGCCTGTCCATGAGTGGTCAGACACAGCTGCACGTCAGGATGCATCTGCTGGAGTTGGTGATGACCTGGACTCTGTGGTCGGTCAGCGTTTTTAGGTCTGAGATCAGCTGCAGAAGATGAGGGCTGGCCTGGTAGACGATCCGGGTCGTGTGTCTCGGGTCTGGTGCGTAAAACGCATCCAGAACCTCCAGAGTCTCTAGATGCTGCAGCTGTGCCAGCTGCAGGAAATCATCATCCGACACGTTACGGTGCCTGAAACACAGCGAGATATTGATCTGTAGCGGTTGGATGTTGGATGCCACCATTTATTTGTTGGTAATTAATGTAGAAGTGGAATTGTGGGAGGATTTAATTTCATACAGTGGGTGAACTAATTAGGGAAATTCCACTTTGACACTCAACCTTGGGGTTTTAAACCGTCGTACAATAAATGCGTACAGGATCAACATCAGAGCTGGTCGGGGGAATTTTATTTTTATGGCTACTGATTAGATATAAAACACTGACTGGCAGTTTGTTGGTGTACTATTATGTCCTTAATATTTAAAGTAATTGGCCTCATTACAGCAAAGGATGATGGGACATTTTGCTTGGTGAGAGCATCGGTTGTCCACAACGTTTAACAGTGCATTATGGGATACACTGAGTGTGCTATATGGGGGGGTGCACGCCCAGATAGAGAGCCTGATACCTGATGGAGAGCCTCCTCAGGTGAGGGAACAGCTGTGGGAGGAGTCTGATCAGGTTAGAGGAGGAGGTCCAGGGCTCCAGGTGCAGGTGTTCCAGGTGAGGAGCTCTGTGTGAGACCACATGGAGGTCTTCAGGCTGCAGATCAACACATAGAGTCAGACTGAGGAGGGACGCTGGCAGGAAGTCGACATACTCTGCCAGACAATGGCCCCCTATTGGACAGAGAGACCGACGTCAGTGCGACGTCGCCCCTCAAAGGCGGAATGTGAAAGACGGAATCCTGAGGGTTTCACCACATCACCATGCACACTGAGACTGCAGAGCTGTTGGAGAGATGCCAGCCATGTTTGCAGGTGACAGGTGGGCCCAGGAACCGAGTACAGGTGAAAGATGGACAGGTTCTTGAGGTGCGACAGGGGCTGGAGGACTTCCTGCGTGACCGCAGCGTCGTAGTTCAACAGCTGCAGCTCAGACAGCTGCAGAGCTCTGAAGCCTGATGGAGACAACTGCACCTGACATCACATCTTCCAAAACTGGAAACTACAACAACACGCAACCTTTTTCCCCTTGAAATATTCTACCCAGGTGGAGGTTTACCTGGGCCTTACCTGTCGGCTGGGCGGGACTGAAGAAGAAGTCACCTGGGAGTGTCTTGTAGGCGATCATTGTCCAGGACAGGTGTTTCAGCCGAGGCAGGTGAGGCAGGAAGCCGCTGAGTGTTGGGACTCTCAGGCTGCCGTCATGGTGCAGTCTCAGCAGAGTCAGTGACGTAAGCTGGCTAATTGCCGTCAAAATGTGAGGGGCAGAACAGGCGAAAGTCACTTTACACAGGCTCAACTGAGTCAGCTGATGCCTTAGAAGAAACAGGGAGTCCACGTTCTTTAATTGGTTACAAGAGTTGGTGATGGAGAGACGCCGCAGCAGGTGGAACAGCTTTAAGTCATCGACGCCATCCGACCTCCAGTCATCCAAGCGTAAGGAATCAAGGGCAGGAAGGTGCACAGATAACTGCCTCAGGTGTTTCCTCTTACCTGAACACACTGCCACTCTGCTTATGTGCCTCTGAGCCAGGCTGTGCCAGAAAGACCGGTTGTATTGTGAGAAGTGCCGCAGGACGAGGCTGAAGCCGCGCCACAGGGGTCGCGACTTGTCGAGCAGCTGCTTAAAGTCTGAACAGGTGCAGCGAACATTCAGTTTGTCTTTCCAGGGCAGAAAACTGAAGACATGGAGCCACAGTTCTTCGGGAAGCTGCGACACGGGCATCGCAAGCGATTCTGGAAGATTTCCGGTTTTGGGCTTGCTCGCCCAGTTCCTGCTGCCTCGGTGGAGGTTTGCGCCGACAGAGGTATCACTCCGCTCTGGATTCATTGGAGATTTGCGCCGACAGAGGTATCACTCCGCTCTGGATTCATCGGAGATTTGCGCCGGCAGAGGTATCACTCCGCTCTGGATTCATCGGAGATTTGCGCCGACAGAGGTATCACTCCGCTCTGGATTCATCGGAGATTTGCGCCGACAGAGGTATCACTCCGCTCTGGATTCATCGGAGATTTGCGCCGACAGAGGTATCACTCCGCTCTGGATTCATCGGACGGTTGTTTCCACGGGGCTGCGGGTGATCAGATCATTGGAATCCTCCGGACTTTATGCGCGCTTCAGAAGTCGAATCGAACCATTACTGCAACAGCAAGCAGCAAAATTCAAAAAGAGAAGAGTCACAGTGGGTGGTCGACTTTTCAAAGCTGCTCAAGATGTTCCTTTTTCCAACTTTTTTGAATCACTTAGAACAATGAAGGTGATAGAAAAAGAGCATTTAAAAAAAACAAATGAAGATATTAAGCAATAGTTTGTAGGTAAAACAATTGTGGAGCAGTATCAGAATGCACAAAGCAAAGGCAACTTGTGGGACAGCAAAAAAAGGAGGGGGGACTAATGATATGATAACTTCTGCCATTACCTTAACGGGCTGCAGCGGGGTACTGGATTCCATCCTAACGAAGACATGGGAAAGTGTCAGAGTTTTTTTTTTAAAAAGTCTGAACATCGTCATCTCTGCTAGCTGGAATATGTCCAACCTAAACAGGACTATATGAGAAAAGCCACCTGAGTTTACATTTATTCATCAATGTAAACAAAATAAGAAAATGACGTGAAAATCAAAAATCTTGATTAAAAAATACTGGACTGTAGGGTGCGCTGTTCTAGGACCGGTACATTTGCGACCTACCAACGAAGAAGAAGTAATCTGTTGCCAACAGCACCTAAAACACAGAAGAAGAAGAAGAATTAGCAACGTGAGTTAAGACGGTGATGGAGGGTGAGTGGACCTCTTGGAATACTAGAGATTAACTTATTGAGTGGGACGAGGATTTATTTTCAGTCAGTCACATTGTCCATCTTTACGTCCGTCATTAAATAAAGCCAAACGTTTTAATCGAACCACCGCTATGGAAGTAACCCAGGTGTCTCCTCAGGTCAGCCCGACGACATCACGCAGAGCTCAGCAAAAAAGAAGTGCTCTGCTCTGACAGGAAGTGCCAGGAAGATAAAAGACAACGCAGCTGACTGGCACAACCTTCTTTTGAGGTGGGAAAAGCTCAATGATGAAGGTTTCAAAGTGGCGGGACGTATTGTGGAGCTGAGACTGATGCGGTGAGATCTCCATGATGGATACATCTGTTCCTGGGTGTACCCTGTTTACACCCCGAACCTTTAACTTACACCCTCCACCTGTCTTTCCTGTCCTTGATCCTTTTCTCCAGTTCTCAACATGATGAGCTGCTGCTTTTAGACAGTACTTCAGCCCCGGCAGGATCCTCCTCACTGCAGACAGTTGGACCTCCAGAGCTGCAGGATGAATGCTGCAAACTAAAAGACATTGTTGACAAAATGGTAAATTCCCCCAGCATTGATCAAGAACATTATCATGATATAGTATAACAGGACTGTTATGGTGCCATTCGGTGTTTTTGTCTGTCTTGTGTGTTATGTATTTAGATAAACGTTGATGGAAACGAAGATATGCGAGCTGTTGTTGTTTCTTTAAATGGACAAATATTTGAAGTACTGATGTTGAGGGACGCTCAACTGTCTCTGGCAGTGACCCATAAATGCAGAAGATTAGATTTCCTTTGCAAATGTTATTCCAAATGTTATTGTTCCAATGTTATGCCAGAAATGCAAACGATTTTGTTTCTTTTTGGTGATTTAGGCCAGTATGGTGATGAAGATGCAGCACCTGATGGCGTCACAACAAGGCGTTCAGGATCTGGAAGAGTTCCAGTTTAGAGCTGGAGGAAGGAGACTCCCCCTGTTTCACAGCTGGGACACCAAAGCCTTCGGTTAGTTTTCCTGACACTATTTTGGGCAGGTTTGGAAGTGTACATGTCACTAAAAGTATCCTGATGCTGGTCAACATGTGAAATGTACTAAAACCCTCACTTCTCATTTCTCTAAAGAGTTTGGCCTTTTTCGATGACTGCTGCATTAGAACCTGAGATGCTCCTTTTCCTTCCTTTACTATGGACTATTTTAGGTGGTTTCTATCAGAAATTGAGCGTAATGGAAGCGATTCAGTTCAACTGGTGTTGTTAGCTGATATGTTTGCCCATAATTAGCAGTCTGATCTGTGCAGACTGCTAATGTGCAGTGGTTACCAGGTCCAATCCCAAGCTTTGTTTCTGCGGGGGGTCGTGTATTCCCATTCTGGGATGGGAGCAGCAGCTGGTGTGGAGCTGAATGTGAGTTTATACAGATAAATACGACCAACTTTTAGTTGATTTTTCTCTGTCCCATAGGGGATTCATCACGTGCCCTGTTGGAGTCTTTCACCGAGGAGCTCAAGTTGAAGCAGATGATCCAGGAAGAACTGGCCCACACTTGGTCTTCAGACCTGTGCATGGTGTACTTGTCTTGCTGGCTTCACCAACCCTTCATCCCCCCTGACGCCCGGCTGACGCTCGAGGCTCTGCTTCTGGAGACTGGACACCGTCCACTCTGACATCATTAGGTGTCATGTGATCAAGCTCGGAGGGGTGCAGAGTGCACGCACGGACACGATTCAGCATCTCAATATTCCGATTTATGAACAAAAAAAGCAATCCGGTGGAAACAAACAGTAAACAGATGTCATTTATTATGAATGTGCATCCTAAAAACAAACACTAGAGTTCTCCAAAGACCCTTTTAGAACCTGCTGAACACCACAAGAACACTTCACGTTCATCCTGACAATTTCATAACGAAGATGGTCGAGGCAAGATGGAAAATCCTACAGTCAACTTGGTTTCCTCAAAGACAGAGTGTGAAAAAAGACTGATGAGCTCCCCAATTAGACCAAACGTCAGAGTAATTATCACGTTAAACGGGTTCAATAGAGGAATACAAACGTTTTAATTCCTTCTACACTTGAGCAATTCATGACAAACTATTTTTTTTAATATAAAAAGTAATAAAATAGTGCAACTTTTTAAATGCTGTTTTCAGATATATCTACATATTAACATTAACTCGACTGCCCTTCTAATCTTAAATCAACATGAGTCAAACATGGAAACAAATTTTACAAATTTACAGTTCACGTGACTTAAAAACACTGACATCACATTTACAGCCAATAACATTATCTGGAGCTCAGAGGGGACAGTGACGATCCACTTTCAAGCAGTTACTGATGGAGTTACTAATGTTCGTGCTGTAAATGTAGCAAATATTTGAAACCTAAGGAGAAGAAACCGGTTTTCCCAAAGAGTTGGGCACCGCCTACTGGCTGCTTTATGTACAGCTTTTCCAGAACTCCACTCATGCACATCAGTGTTTTTCTGTTCTGCCCCCAGAAACTTCATAAGTGTCTTGCTTAGGTAAGTTTCTTGCTTAGGTAAGTGTCTTGCTTAGGTAAGTGTCTTGCTTAGGTAAGTTTCTTGCTTAGGTAAGTGTCTTATCTTGCAATTACGAGATGTTTTCTTGTAGTAATGAGGAAACTGGATAGATGCCACGCCCACCAGCTTTGGCCCTGGGGTGCTGCACGCACATCCTGTTGGACAATTCCTTGTGCTACTTTAGGGTCCATGATTTAAAGATCTCCGAGTCGTCGCAGAGCCAGCTTGGATTCATTTCTAACACGAGTTTATCCATGAAGCGTTTGGGAAAGGTTTAATTCCTGGGGCAGGAAGCGAGCCGGGGCGATCGTAGCTCAGTCTGTTGGGGACTGGGCTGAGAAGCAGAAGGTTGTTGGTTCAAGGACCCACTGCAGACAGAATCTAAATGGTGTTCTGGTAGTAGAGGAAGATGCCAGAAGGCATTCTGGTGTCAGAAGGTGTTGTGGTAGCAGGGGAAAGTGCTGGAGCACTGCCAAAGTACCCTTGAGCAAGGTACCAAACATGACCCCAAAAAGGGATGAAGCAGCTGAGACAAGGCCAATATTGTCCAGTGGGAGTGGCACCTGCCCAGCTTCTCTGGTAACTACAAGATAAGCTGCAATCTTCCTTTGAGTGCAATGCCCTTCCATAACAGATACCTTTAGATTTATCTAACGATTTATCTTTTGAAGAGTTAAAAACCACCTCTCGCAGATCTTACCTCATGGTTTGTTCATGCCAAGTCTCTGAAATTCCCTCCAAGGCTCACTGAGAGGCTTTGCCCTCATTCGAAGCTTCAATGCCCAGCAGAGCGTGAACTGCCTCCAGGGGAACGTCCTCCGGGGTCTGAATGTGCATGGTGGTCCCATCAGGCCCGTTAACAATGACAATTCTCTCCAATCCATGCTCAGCCATCTGAACAGCCAGCCCGTCAGTCTGAATGTAGATTTCCTGACCCTCCTGCAGGTCCTTGGGCTCCATGGCGCTGGACTCAACGTGGGAGTCGACCTGCTGAGGCTCAGGCGAAGCCGAGGGCTGAGCTGTCGGGGCGGTGCTCATGTCAAGGGCCTCTGAGTCTGTACTGGTCTCAGGACCTGAGGTCATTTCCTTCTCCTTCATCTGGAGCGAGAGGTCAGTGCTACTCAGGGTCTGATCCTGGGTGGGCAGAGACCCCCCCTCCTCCTCACCTACGGTCACCTCCATGTGTGTCACAGGGGGTGGAGCCTGAGTAAAGGCTGTGTCATACGAAGTGGAATCAGTGGTGCTGGTGGAAGACAAGAACAAGAGATTACCACACTAACCTGTTTACACCCTGGGCTGCTGTATTCAGTGATGAGCTATTGCTCCTCTGGCCCAAAGTAAAACCAACTCTTTATTTCCAACAATAATGTAATCATAAAGTTACCAGCCTCCTCTTCATGGCTGATGCGTGGGGTTGAAGGCACTGGGGGATCCAGGCCCCTCAAAAGAAACCTTCATTAGGTCCTACGTTATCTATTTTTTGACCTGCTGCTTTATATTTTCATACCTTCATTGCAAGTTTTTCATCAAAAGATTAGCTGCTTAAAACCTGGTTGTTATTTGGCTCGCAGGATATTAGCGGCTCGTGTTTACACATAAAACCGTGTCATCCTCATTAGAACCAATGACTAACAGTCACAGCAGTGATTGTCGATCTGAAGCCCTGCAGCACATACGTGTTCGCGTCTTTGCCACATGCTGGATGTTAACGGACCACCTGCGGTGCTGTTTTATTTTGATCCAATAAAATAAGCAGAGGACAATCCTGGTCCTGCTCCAGGCTTCTTCCTGTTAAAGGGAGATTTTGCCACCACTGTTGCTTGTTGGGGATCAGGCTCTGGGATTTCTGAAGCATCGGGGAACGAGTGATTGTAACAGACGCCGTGTGAGTAAAGACGAGTCATATAATGGAGAAAAAACTGGAAGATTATTAAAATATCTTCCGATTTCAACCAAAAAGGGGTCTTTTTTTATTTTTGGAGGTGAAGTTCAATGACTGAATTTAGTAGTTAAGTGGGTGAATCCAAATGTGAAATGATGCACTGATTTTCAAATAAATTCCCCCAAAAAAAACAGCCAGCAATGATGGAACTTTGACAGATTCCGCAGGTGTTGGGTCTAACAACGGCAATTCCACATCCGTTTACATTTAGTCCTTTCATTCAGTTTTTATTTAAGCCCCAAGTCAATGTATCATCCAAGAATATGTAAATACAGAACATCACATTAGTGGAGAGTGGGGGAAAAGAGAGGTAAAAACTTGACTGGAACTGTGGATAAAGGTCAAAAACAATTGATCAGTTATCTGATGACCAACATCCAACTTCTCCCTAATGACGTTATTCCCAGTACTGTGTTCAGCAGGAACAAATTCCACACCGTGCTCCATCCCCACCAGTGCTGTACAGAACTTTAGGCCACTAGAATTGTGGTGGACAATCATACAAATGTAGTTTTATAAATGAAAAAGTCTTCTGTGATCTCTGGTGGCAACAACTTCAGTCACTTCTCATGCTTAAGTGACACTATTAGGACTCATCTTCAAATGATCCCTGGTCAGGAAAGGAAACTAGACCAACTCACCTGGAACCAGACTCTGTACTGGTAATTAATCTCGATGGATCTGGGATCGTCAGTGGAGAGACAGAGACCAAACAGGGTTTCACAGAGGAGGTTTGTGGATTCGAAAAAGCCGTCACAGATCCAGAGGTCACAGGTGTGGAACCGGTCGTACTGGTTCCAGACGCCACAGACGTCTCAGAAGACGAAGAAGTGGGGATGGAAGCAGAGGTTGCAGAAGTTTCCGGGGTTGTTGGGATTTTCAGGGCTCCATCTGTGGAACAGCGATGACATCAAGTCAGAACCGGTGCGCCAGTGTTGCTGACGCGCTCTTCATGTTGAAGTTGTACCTGTTCTGGGCGTCTCTACACCATTCTGATGAACCGGAAGACTGTTCTCCATTTTGAATCTCTTCGAAGGTGGCAGCATCTTGGAATCCTGGGAAACAAGAGTCAAACTGAACCTGGATCAAGTGTTTAGCAGCCCCCAGCGCTCTACAAGCAGGCTTCAGTGTGACAACAGCACACCCTTAATACCTTTAAGACGCATGAATGTTTGTTGACTGTACTCACCTCCATGTAGCGTGCATTTTTGTTAGTCTGTCTAGAGCCGGGAGACGTTCCTGGAACCACCTTCATCCTGTTCACTTCATCTAGAATTCCCAAAGACCGAGCTACCTGGAACACCAATGTAAAATCCAGAACCGTGAACATGCTTTTTGAACCCACGACAGAATGTTTGTTTGCTTCCAGCAGGCAGCAAAAGTTAGTAAAAACCTCTCACCTCGATGTTCCGGACCTCCAGTGGTACCGAGCCAGCCTGTGGACTGACAATGTAATCATGGGCGGCCCGTCTCACTTGAGCCTGCAGGGACTCAAACTCGCGATAAATGTCTGGAAATTGACTGTGAGCAACAGTGCCGCACTCCACCTGAAAAGACACGTTTAAGTCAGGACATGACCAGCAACACAGCCAGACCCTTGACATATTTATAAGTACCCTTGAGCAAGGCACCGAATGCCCAAATGCTGAGAGCACCTCTCTATTCACAACTGTGCATGGCTGACAGACACCCAAGAAAGGCTTAATTTATAGCTCTGTGGGATAAATAAAGTCTGCTTCTACATACCTTTGCCAGCAGGAGCTCCCAGGCACTCAAAATCTTTGTCAGTCGAGGAAGAACTATGTCCATCAGCTCCTCATCCTCACATTGCTCCACCAGCTAAAAACAGTAGGTGCTTTGTTATGGATACGGAGCGAAACATCACACATTTCTATGTATTTACTTCAGATAGATTTCCTTGAATCTTTGTCTCCTCTTACCTCCTGCAGACGGTCTCTTCTTCTCTGCGCCTGCTGCTCTGTGGTTACAGTGAGCTTCGGAGGCCGACCACGACGACCACGTCTACCGACCAGGCCCACCGCCACCTGGCAAATCAGACAAAAATAGCCCCAATCGTCAATAGTTCTAAGACCTAAAAAGGATGCATGATGCATGCAATACGCTGCAAGCTTGGTAAATTATTGGATGAAAATAAAAAAGTGGAAAAAATCTGATGTGTAGATCGAGCTACAGATGTGGAGAAATCTGTACATTTTATATTTAATTTTAAAAGTTATATATATATATATATATATAGATTCAATTGAAAGGGACAAACACCTCATTAGTTACAGGTCAGACGGCCTCTAAATTGGCTATGTACACATGACTTTTGCTAACCCAAACCACCAGCTGCAGCTAGCGCACAATCATTTAAAACCCACAGTGTCTGCGTTTAAACGCGCGACACTGACACCGAAAACAAAAATGGAAACAGCAAGACACTAACAGGTTAAGCACCCGCGTGTTGAAGACTACGCATTTAGAAATCCTACAGTCCACTTGCAGATTGTGTCATTTGCTACAATAATTGCTCGATATGATTGAGCATGACCTTAATAAGTTCGCTGCAGGACAGGAATACTACCTTAGGAGCTAGCCCAAGTCCTCGTCCCCGGCCTCGTCCTCTGCCCCGCCCACGACCTCTTCCCCGTGGCCGACCGCGGTGATGCAGGCTTCTGAGTCCGACAGCTGTTGCTGATCCTGTCTCCACCTGCAGACAGGTAAAAAAAGCAAAAAACAAACAAACAAATATTTAGTATCTAAATATAGGGAACTGCTCTCCACCCTGCCCTGAGAAGATTCTCATACTCTGGGTGTTGCCGTGGCACTGGGTTTGTGTTCTTCCTGCTCGTCTCCAGCTCCTTCATCTTCTGTCTCCTGTGACTGGGCGTCATCTCTGAGGGGGTGCGGTGTACTGCTGGGTGAGTTGCTGGGTGGGTCCGGATCGCCATGGGTGGGGTTCAGTTTGTAGTGCCTGTTCAGTCCACCAGGACCAATGTAGGCCTTGTCACAGGTTTGACAGCGATGAGACCGGAACTTGTGGCTGAAGGTGTGGGTCTCGGACACACCAGGTTCTAGGCTGTCCTTCCTCGCAGAGTCCTCATCTTCCACACTCACATCAGAGTAGTCATCAGAGTCAGACTGGTGGCTGTCGGCTAAGTCCTCCATTTTAATGAACTTGAAGTCTTTGGCTTTATATTTGGGCGGTCTGGAGACTCGACCTGATCTCGTCTGGACCTTCACCACTTTCTTGTCCTTCCTCACTTTTTTGTCCTTTTCTTTTTCCTTTTCTCTCTCTTTTAGCACCGGGGATGGAGTCACTGTGGTAACGTGGGTCGTCGTGGGTGTAGCAGTCTGAACCGTTGCCACTGTCGTGGCTACAGGTGGCTGAATGGGACTCTTACTGGAAACGGTCCCATTAGCAGCAGTTTTAACCTGCGAGATGCCAACAGGTTTGGCTGTGGATGTGGGTGGAGTCTTAGCGGTGGTTAAAGGGGTGGTGTTGACATCAGAAGACTTCTGCAATTGGACGACTGCGGGGGCTGCAGGTTTCTGACCTGGACTGCGTTCAGTGTTTGCCGTTGTGGTCTGGACCAAGGGCAGCAGAGATCCAACAACAGGGGTAGTGCTCTGTAATAGCAGCTGGATGGGGGGGTCTCCAGGGGACTGCTGCAAGAAGAACTGCTGGCCCTGCGCACCCACCATAGGCTGGATGTGGATGATCTGAGCACTGTCGCTCGCTGACAGCTTCACCTGAGGATGAGTGACTGGTGCCTTCTGTTGGATGCTTGACCCTGATTTTAATTCCTGCTTTTGGGGAACCTGAATCTGGATCCTGACAGGCTCTGTCTGAAAAACAAAACAGTTGTTAGAGACTCAACACTGAATTCACCGGAAAAAATAAAACTCATCCTCGATGCTGTCATACCCGTTCAAATAAATATCTATTTAAATGTTTCCTTTTAATGATGGCATCTGCGGTTTTAAATGGTTCCTCAATCATGAACCTTTTTCAGCCCCCAAAATGAATATATACGCATATATACGTGTGTGTGTGTGTGTATAGAATCCATATGGTTCAGCGGTCTCAGGATCTCTGACCCAACATTAGTTGAAAGCCTCGACTACCACTTTTCCTTCCCCTTTGGGTCATATCTTCATCATCTGAGGACCAAGCAGGTCTGCTTGTTCACATTGACCATGGAGAACTCTTACCTTTTTCTGGAGGACGTGGACTGAGCTGCCAGTCTGTATGGTGACCTGCTGGGCAGCACTCTTTACTTGATTGGAAGATTTGTTCTGTGTGGTGGTCTTGAGATTCTGTTGAGGAATCTGAATCATTTTGTGCTGTTTTACAACCTGCCTAGAGCTCGGGATCTGCTGTTTCGGGACCTGCTGGAGGACTTGGACCTGCTGGGATCTGGTGACTTGGTTGATGACCTCCTGCAACTGATTCGGGTCCAGAGTCGTGTTGTGTACGGGGATGGTTTTAACAATAGGACTCTGCTGAAGCAACTGGGCAGCCTCGACGTCCGAAACCTGGACAATCTGTTGTTTGGTGAGCTGTTCCAGGAGACTTTGTTGCTCTTCGGGCGTCAGTCCGGAACCCTCCAGACTACCATCCGGCTGTACATAAATGATGGTTGTGTTCCCCAGGCTGGTGATGTCTGAACCCACTACGATGCTCTGTTCCACCGGAGCACCTTGTAATAGGTCCGCTAACTGAGCTGTAGGTATACTCTCCGCAGACTGGATAATCTCTGCTTCATGTACTGCATGTGACGCTTCTATCGACTCACTTTTCGGCTCGGTTCCCACTTCAGGCACATTCTCTTTGGCCTGGGCGCACGAAGTAGCGGTGAGGCCCGGCGGCTCCGCAGCTGTTATTGTTCTGGTCGAACCGCTGTCATCCTCGTTGGCCGCCATTTTGGCCGTGCCGCCAACTGTTAGCTTAGCTGAGGCAGGGGGGCTTTCGATGGATAAAATCAAGCCAGTCGTCGGCCTATCTCAGCGGATAAATATTTTATTGTGAAATCCCCGCGCACCAATAAAGAATTCGTTCTGCTGATACAAGCTACGACATTAAAAGAAAGAACGGTAACGGGTACACAGAACCGCTTGCTGTAGGCGTTTAGAATTAGCATGCCTAGCTTAGCCATTTGGAGGAATGTCGGCTATCCAGTAATGGATCCACAAAGCGGACCGGAGTCATATTTCCTCCATTTCGGTTGGTGCAATCCACTCCGAGAGAGCTGGAATCCAGTGGGGTTTTCTGTCCTACCGTTAGACGTCCGTTTTCGCCACAGGGATCCAGATGATTTAAGTTTATTAGGAGATAGAAAAAGTTATTTCTTACAGTTTTACATCATCATTCCTGTAAAATACTAACGTGAACACACGTTTTCCCCCAGTTTGTAAAAATGTCATTTCATTTTGTCAATTATTTGTATGGTCGGATAAACAGTAATTTACATTTACAGAGCTAAAACATGTGAAACGGCGGTCAGATCCAGTTTCCAGGTTTTCGCTTAATTTAAATAATGAATTCGTCTTTTTTGTTTCTTAATGTAGATAACGCTGATCTAGTATTTTTTTAAAGGAATTTGGGATCATTTTATGGATGGACCAATGAAATTTTACAGGGAAGAATTGGGAACCTTATTCAGGCTCATTATTTTCTGTTAGGATAAACGATGCATCATTAGGTAAAAGGACGAATAGAATGAGGAAGAGGGCAGTGTGAAGGGGCGGAGAGGGGGAGAAAGACACAAACCCTAAAAACCTATAGGAAAGGTGTTGATGACATTTTACATTGCTTTATAAATGATGAGACGAGATGAAGACACAAACCAATAAGGGGAGATGGGCCTGCTAGAGGATCGTGTTTATATGTATCACATATTAATATTGAAATTTCAACGACACGACCGAGCCGCACTCCAAACCAGATGGTGGCGGTAACGCGCCAAATGCAATGAAACAACAATTAAAAAAGAAGAAGAAAAAGACCCGAAGGCGGCAGTAATGCAACTTGTCGGATGCCAACCAAAGAAGAAGAAAAAGAGAACGACGGGGTCGGTTTGGTTTTCTTCCGGTAGGGGGCGTAGTGCGTTGACAGCGGCGCTGTGTGAAAGGTGTAAACAGACAGGGCGATGTCACGTTTAATCTGCTGTTGGTGGTCTTTGTGCTGGAAATCAAGAATCCGGATAACATCTGACCAGTGTTCCTCTTTGTAAATTCCGAGTAAGTGACGCCCGTCTTATTCACGGGGTTATGCTTCCTGAATAACGCCGTTAGCTGCTGATGCTAGTCATCCCGGACTCCCTTCCAACGCAACGTCATTGGACGTGACCGGTTGTGTTGATGGTATTTCGATGCGTTCGGGATAAATGATGTCTGATAATCCCAACCAGGAATGTCGTGCATCGGGCTTCCTTACAGACATGGAGTCAGAAACCTTGAGATAATTGATGTAGTGCCTAACAGAATTCAGTGTAATTCCGGTTTTGAGCCCCAGTAAATGTTGTTGTTTGTCCAGTGTCACTTGTTTAGGTTTGTTTACAGCCCCCTGGCTTTAACCGCCACTCAGTTTTGAAGAAAATCAGTCAATCACCAGTGTTTTTTTTTGTTTAAACTATGAGAAGGTGCTTCTTTTGGTACCGGACTGTATTTTCATTGCTCCTGCTTGGGCCAAAGGAGTTTCTTCTCTTTTGGCCTCTGTGGTTGTCCAATAAATGTGATGTAAGAATTATTTGACTAACTTGCACAGCAACTTAGCAGTTTACACAAGGATGTGTAACTGTGCAAAGTTATAAAACTGTTCAAACAGGCCAAAAAGAAACCGAAAGCTAAACATTAGTTTGTAAACTTGTAACAAAAGGTTACAATGTTGTAATATATCAGGTTGGAAAATGTCTAGAATACTTATTATTTCATAGTTTCTACTAAATTACACCAATGTGGTGATGGCGTTTTATTTTATTCTGACATCTATCTACACCCACCAGACATTAGACTATGACCCCTGACAGTTGAAATAATTAACATTAATTATCTCTTCACCGTGACACATGCAATGTATCAGACAAAACGGAACATTTTCTACTCAGATTTGGTGTGTTAGAAGGTGAAAGAGTTTAACAAGGGCACAATTGACAACGTCCGATCAAACAGCTGAGCTACTGTAGTTAGTATAACACAATTTGTCGGGTATGCAGCTTTTGCCGAGGTCCCACGCTGACCCCTGTTCACCTTGAAAAGTGCCAACAGAAGCGCAGGTAGACTGGACCATCCGAGAAGGTCGAAACGTCTTTTACATCACGTGGGCGCACCGTGTGTCTGGTGAATGTGTGTGAAGGTTACTTTGATAGGTATCACCTACCTAAACACTGTTCTAGATCATGTGCCTCTTTTTATTGAATTTCCAATTTACTTTATCATCATTCAAACACAATACAGGTAAATGCATCATTAAGTGCACTAAATAAAATTATTCTCAAATTCATTTAATACCATCAAAAGGATCTGTGATCGGGCTCTTCTGTAAGCATTCAAATGCATCCTTAAATAAACGATGAGGGAAAAACCTCTATTGCACTTTTTAAAAATAAGTAAATATATTTCTCTGTGGAGGACGAACATAGCAGCAGAATACTGTAGAAATGTTATAAGGAGGTTAAGATGAAACGGTTGCAGAACCTGTTTGCTGGATTCCTCTGCAGTCAACAATAATCTCCAATATAATAGGAAACAATATTCCTGTCTAATGTGCTCTGCAAACAAGTCTATCTGTGCACCTTCAGGGGTCCAGTGGAGAACAATAGACTGGGCACCAAATGGGCACCAGCACAATATTAGGCAGACGTTCATAATGCCTGATTGGTAGATTTTTGGTAAAAGATTTGACAGCACATCTGATGACATTTGTGAGATTCTAAAATTCTCACAGCCTTGTCATTTGTCAGAAAATCTTTTTTTTTTTCTCAGATGGAGGTTCTGAACTGACTTTCCGGTCCACCTCAGCAGAACTATGGCAGCTCCGCTGACCCCAGCCTCCATCTTGAGAGAGTTCTGCCCACTCTACTACCTGCAGAATGCCATTCCATCCAAGGTATGAACCTTTTTACTCTACAAACTGGGGCTCTGAGGAGCAAAACTTGTTTCCATAGTAGGAGAAGAACAGAATATTGGCTTCATCACAGCCTGATTTTTAACTTCCTGAGCTCATTTTGATAGATGTCATCAGATTTGAGCTCTTGCTCGAAACCCAACATGGGGATAGTTGCCTCAAGTCCATGTGTGACACCTCCTGTCTGTCACTCACATTGGGAGTAAAGTTAGAAAAGCTGTTTTCTCCAGAACTGCCAGGGACGCCTGCTCACCTCCTTAGGCAACAGTGCCTCGGAGCAGATGCTGCAGATGTGCCAGCTGGTGAAGCTGAAAGCCTTTCTGGCCTCGTTCTCTGGGGAACCTCGAACTCTGAACTTCAATCCAGATCATTTTCATTGTCCTTTATCACGTGAAACTGACAGTTATTTAATATAATTCATGTAAATGTTTGTGATGATGATGCTGATGATGTTGGGGTTGTGTCCTGCAGGTCCAGCGTGGATTCCGATCTGTCCTGGTCTACCTTACTGCCCTGGACACCAGCTCTGACTTCCTGGCAGTAGGCAGCAGTATAGGGATGCTCTACCTCTATTGTCGCCGTCTGGCTCACATGAACAAGTACAGTTTAGAGGTCAGAGCTCTGGGTTTTTTTGTCTTGTTTGCTTTTTTGTTCACTGAGATTAGCCAGGCAGTGCTGCCTGCATATAAACACTATAAACCTATTAAGACTGAAAAGGAAAATGTATGAATATCCTTGAAAAATTCTCCCTCATGACTTCATCTTGAATCTTTCATTGTGTATGTGTAAAAAAAAAAAAACCCTTTTCATTAAATGTACCATGAAAAACAAACTATCTGGAAGCCACCGGCCTCCAGTCTCAAATCCTGTCGTCACCGTGTGTGTTTCCAGGGCAGAAGTGACGCCATCACAGCCGTGAAACTGCTCAGTTGTTTTGACGATCTGGTTGCCGTAGGAACAGCATCTGGACGAGTCGCCGTCTTCCAGCTGGTGTCTCCACTTCCTGGTCGAAACAAACAGGTGAGAAACTCAGTAGATAAGCGGGGGGAGACAAAGTCAGCTGCCGTGAGATCAAATGTTCTCTTTCTGTGTCTGCAGTTGCGACGTTTTGATGTTGTCGGCCTCCACAAGGGCTCCATCACATCTTTGACGTGGAGCACCAATGGGATGAAACTGTTCTCTGGAGACGATAAGGGACGTGTGGTTTTCTCATCGCTGGACCTGGACCAGGTGAGACCACTGGACACACGCATGCTTACCGATGGGTTAAGAAGAAGGTCAAGAAGATCTCACAGCCAGTGGTGTGTTTGTCTTCATGAGCAGGGTGTGTGTAACCCCATCTTGCTGTTGGAGGAGACTTCAGGTGTGGTTCAGATGGAGTACAGTCACCAGCTGCTGCTGGTGTCCACACAGCAACGATCACTGCTCTACTGCACTCAGAAAGAGGAGGTCCAGCAGTTGGGTACCAAACCTCGCAAGAGGTAAACATCTCCCAATAATGTCAAGCACGACGGCTCTAACACTCCATTTACACCAGTGTTCATCTAAACGGAGACTGAATTAGATATTCTGAGCTAAATGTCTCGGCTTGAGAAAACATCTCGTTGATTCGACCAGCCTGATTTGCTACCGTTGACTATGTCACTGCGTTTTATTGACTGTGGAATTTCATTGGCCTCTCTGGTTGTGTGAAGCAGTGGCAGGTTTGGAGCCTGTTTCCTGCCAGGTCTCTGTAAACAGAGCGACCTCGAGGTGTTTGCTGCCCGGCCTGGTCTTCGGTTGTGGAGGTCTAACGTCCAGGGACAGGTGGAAGACACCCATCTGTTGAAGTCACTCTTCAAGATGCAGGTAAATAGATGCAAAACCATTACAGACAAGCAGAACCGTCGATAAAAACAGAAAAATCTGTCAGATTAGATGTTTGTTTATTTATTTCTCCAAAATAAAGCCATGTGAATCAGAACAATGGAACACACACAGAAGTTTTTGTTAAATTTATCACCAAGTCACAGCAAATATAAGATATTGGTGCTTCACACTCATTAGACTTGTTGTTTAAATCCTTTTCCTCAAATAATTTGGAGTTTATTTGATGTCTTTCTCTGGGCTTAGATTCCTCATTTTGAGTTGTTTCCACATGCTGGTCCCGTCGGGGCGTACCGCCCGGCCGACCGACAGCTCGGACTGCTCCATTGTTTCCTCAATGCTGGATGGATTCTCAGCTGGAACGAATACAGTGTCTATGTCTTCGACTATCTTGAAGAGGTTAGTTTATGTGAGCGGCATTTATTACAGACAGCAAAATAAAATATAATCAAGATATTAACGGACCAATAAAATCGCAAAGACTCAAAAAAATACAACATCATATTAGAAAGAGGATAACTTTTGGAAAAGATGGTAAATTAAAGCCACCTTTGATGGGCAACCACAAACCTTTTTGGCCTTTTTTTATAATATGTGTAATTGATCTAAACAGTTTATCTACAATATTCTAGTCATTAGGTGTTTAACATTAAAGAGGAACATCAACACTAGTCTGATGCTCTTCAATCATTCAGGACTGATGTCGACCTGCTTTCTATCATCCTTTAGGACCTAAAGGATGATAGAAATGTTTCAAAGCATTGCCCTCACAGTCCTTTGTCAGTGTTGTATGTGTCAACTTGAGGGGCTTTATTGCCCACGCGTCCATAAGCAGCTCTCCAGCTGTGACACCAGCATCCTGAAGTGTTTGTTTTCACACATGAGACAAATATGGGTGCAGAACTGACAGTCTGGGCGTGTTACCGTGACTCTGAAATTACGAGAAGTTACATCATATCCCAAAATAGAAACAGGAGCAAGAAATAAAAGGCAGAAAAGCTGAAAAGTTCATGAGTTGCGTAACAGTTTAAGACATTGGGGTTCATACTGTAGAGCAAGGAAACACATTTCTAATGTTTTTGTTACATCTATTCATGACATTGAAGCCTCTCTTCATTACCTTTATGTGACCTGAATGAATGAGAACCTACAGGGACATATTACATCAGGCCTTAGTGGTAAATATATTCCTCATTTAAAAATAAGGAAACGTGAAGTTTTTTTTGTTTCTTTAATAACATAATTTTGTCATTTTATTTTGCTTTATTGAGAAATGTGGTCAGAACAAGTTTAATGTAAGATAATGATAAAGAAACGTCTCGTCTTCTTAATCGCTTTATCCCTTTCGGGGTCATGGGGAGGGTGCGCCATGGATGAAGGCAGGCCCCCCCCTGGGTGAGTCACCAGTTCATCACAGGTGATCTCTTGCTCCTGTTTCCTCTTTTTGTATTTCGAAGCTCTACTTAAAAACCCTTTTTCATTAAATAAGGTGCATTCTTGTAATTCTCCCCTTCAGATATTATTCATGTCTGCTAGTAAACAATCAATATCTACTTTTTCCTCTGTTTCTCTGAGGAGCAGGACAGAGATTTTAAAAGTGTAGTTTTGTATCTATTTCAAGTGGTTTCAGGGTGGTGGTGTCTGTGTGAGTGTTTCACATGTGACTGTTGCCCGAGTGAGTGTTGAATGAACACTGTCTCTGATGTGTTGTTTGAAGGTGATGATAGGAGCATTGGACAGTGGTGGAGACATCGTGTCAGTTTCATGTTGCGACAACGAGATCTTCATCCTGAAAGGAGACAGAGACATCATCCGGCTGTCCAACAGCCCCGAGGGGTTCATTAACTGTGGGTACTGCGGTGCTTCACCAATACCACCTCTTTTATTTTACAACTTATGCTACTGATTTTACTGCAGTGACAATGTGAGGATTTCAGCTCAAATACTGCTGCTAATGTAAAAAAAAAAAAAAAAAAGAACAAAATCTGCAGTAAAACCTTTTTGTACTTCTACTTCTATGACATAAATATCAAAACAGTGCCAGGTGTTGCACTGAGAATGTAGCCAGTTGTTTGAAATACTGCAAAGTTAAGCCTAAACTTACGTTATGTCTTGATTTTATACTTTAAAACAGGAAGACAGACAATGTTAGGAATGACTACGTACTGACTGACTGATGGACACAGTGTTTATTATTATTATCTACTATTATCAGTGTTTATTATCTGAATATATATTTTAAGCAGAAAGGCTCAGGTAACGGTACACATCCAAGCCTGGAATTGCTGCATTGGCCTTGTCCTGTGCAGAATTGTCTGAGATCGGTCCACATAAATTATTGATTCTAAGTAGTCAAACGTGTTTAATTTGTTTGTTGTCTGTGTGTCTCCTTTCACTGTTCCTCCCCCACATTTCCTCTTGAACTCAGTGATCTTCATTGCTCTCTAGTTTTCTTCCTGTACACATCTAAAATCTTCCTCAGTCTGTGTTTCAGAGTGGTTCCCCACCCACAATGCTGTCTTCTATTTGTTGAGGAGGGCCTTGTTGTTGGGGTAACAGTGCACCACTTCAATGCTGTTCTCCATGCTAATCACAGTGTCCCCAGAGTCAGTCAGTCTTCTCCAGTGCCTCCCTGGCCCCAGGAGACCTCGTCCTCACTGTTTGCACTGTGCCTGGCTGCTACTGATTGAAGTGTTTTATTTGAGACAAAACTACAGCTTCTCTGTCCTACACCTGTCTCTTCTACAGTGTCCGATCTGTCTCTGCGTCTCTCCTCACATTTGGCTACACCCACCATCACCCCATCGGCTGGACTAGTGGAAACTGCCCAGCCAATCAGAACTATGGCCATCAAACTTGAAGAAGGAGTCATGGAAGAGGAAGGAGAAGGATGTGAGAGGCTGAGCAAGGAGGAAGGAGTGGAGGAAGCAGAGGAGCAGTTGGAGGTGACCCATCTGCCCCTTTTCCAGGCGCTACGCAAGCAGGCTTTATTTAATGTCTACAAGCTTCATTTCATTTGTACAAGGGCATATCAGGGCCACACTGACCCAAACAAATAAGAAATGTGGAGATTTTTAAGAATACATTTGTAATATTAAAAAAATGCTTTCAAAAATTGCAATGACACAGTTACAATATTGTTAAATACAGTCATAACAGACATTTACTGCTGTTCTGGTATACAAATTGTACTTTGGTGTTGATTTTGTGATAATACATAAATATTTTTATATTATTTCAACTTTTTTGTATATTTGTGGGTTTTTTCTCATAATATTTCAACATTTGCCTGCATTTTTATTTTTAAATTAACTTTATGCAGACAATTTTGTGAAAAATTCAAGCATAATAAGCAAAATTATCAAACTAAAAGAGCAGGAGAGTTGCAGAGGATGGGGGACACCATGCTAGGAATAAATATTCCTGGAGATGTTGGTGGGAAAGGGCCGTCGGAGGGATTAACTCGTAAAGGTTATTCTTATTACTTATAAGCTTCAACATTCATATATTAATGTGAGATCCAGAAGTTGAAGGTCGCCAGGCGCATTCTGGAGATTTTTCTTTTACATTTGTAAAGCAGAACTTTCTTTTTAAGTCCTGTTGTCTGTTATTTTTAGGGTGTCCACATGGAGGAGACACTGTCCTCATCGGTTTCAAGCATGTGTGATCCTACTGACGTGACCACTCCCTACGAGGAGTCCTCAAGACACTACAGAAGCCCCCTGGGCCAAGAGGAGATTCAGCAGGAGCTGGTGGTGAAGGCCATTAAAGTGAAAAAGAGGACTAAGAGACAACAAGGCAAGCAGACATAAAGATGCTTAGCCGGGACCGACAGAATCCAGTGTTCCGATCTTGTCCTGGACTCAGGTCTAATGGGTGGTCTTCTCTCACAGTCAGCAGTGGAGGCAGTCGTCTTTCTGAGAGCAGCTTCTCAGACTCTGTATCTATAGACCAACCTGGCAGCTGTGGTGAAGAAGCAAGTGGAACTCATTTGAGTGACCAGGCCGTCCTTGTCTCTATGGAACTTCAAAACCAGGACTGTCAAGAAAATGATCAGGACCTACAGTCAAATGGGGGCGAGTATAGCAACGATGCAGATTCAGAGTAAGAAGCTTCATGCGTCGCCTGTGATTTTGCTTCAGCAGACGTCCTGACTGTCCATGTTTTTCTGTCCAAGGTCAAGTCGTCCAGAATCCCTGTTCTTTCAAAGTCTTGAAGAACAAAAGAAACCAAAACAGTCTTCAGATTCTAGTTTGGAGGTTGTTCCTGTAACTCCAGACGTGGATCTGCTGCTGCAGTGCAGCTTTTCCTACATGCATCAGGGTGAAGAAGGAGCCAGCCAGGAGCAGCAGCTGTGTGAGAAGCCAGAGGAGACCTTTCTGGACCCGACTGGACCAGAAGAGGACAAGGAAGAGGTGGGCTTCCTGACTTTATGTTCATCAGTGTGGCGGTTTGAATCACTGCCATTCAAAAAAAAAAAAAAAAAAAGCGGTAACCCAAGTCATTTTAAAATTAAATATAAGACAACAAGAATGGAATTCACAACAAGCACCATAACTCATTTATATTATCAATAAAGTAAAAATTATATTGCTTGAAAAATAAACTTGTTTAGTTAGTGTTTAGATGATGCTTCTCCTCTCATACAGGAAGTTCTAAACTAACTGGTGGGAATTCCACAGTTATATGGACAATTCTGGTTTAGTAAAGCAGCACAGTACATTAAACCCACCACTTTCAGAACTGAAGAAGCCCCTTTGAGAAGAGGTGAAATGTCTTCAACACCCTGGCTACTTCAAACTAAATCCCACTCGATCCCACGAACCGCTAATTTTCCTCGCTTATTTTGACATTTTATTGCCTGCAAAGAATGTTGCAATATTAAACCATCAAATCTCTCTAGACTCATGATCACTACAGGATTTATATTCAGTGGTTTAGGCTCACAAAGATGTGCCCAGTGGTCGTTTAAACAATTGCTTGTCTCTGTGACCAGGTTGGTGATGCAGCTCCGCCTGCAGCTGTGGTGGATCAGATGTATTACTCTGCTGTGTCCAGTCTGGGCAGAAAAGACAGTGTGTCCAGTGATGAAGACGGAGACATTTACCGTCAAACTGGGAGGGACGTCCGCAACTGTGCCCCTAATAAGACAGACAAGACAGGGGACAGACAGATGTCCCTGGATGAGCTGAACAGAGGCCTTCACAAACCTGACCAGGTAGGAATTCAGCATCATTTTCAAAAAGTGTGAATTACACATGAACAAAATCCTGTGACTGTGACTTGACTGTGAAGAGCAGATGATCTTAAAATTCTCAAAGGCTCTGCTCAAAAAGCAGAATAGAGTTTAAAGGGTCAAAGTGTACAGAAGGCAGCAGGATACAGTTTAAGCTGTTGCTTTAACAGAGAAAGTGTTCACTTTTGGCAATATGCCAGAGATTATTTGAAGATCTTTAATCCCACAAGTGTTTAAAGTAATTAGTTGGAGAACTAATACAGTGTATTTGCACCCCTTTCACCCCTCCTGCACACAAGACAATTAAGATTTTTGTGTCTCTGTGTAGTTGGCAGAAAGCTGGATGGGATACTCGGGACCAGGATGTGGAATCCTGAACCTGCAGGTGACTGAGAGGTAAGTCACTGCTTAGAACAACAGGAATAAAAAGAACATATTCACCTGTAGATATCCTTCATTTCTGGGTGTGTCCCAGGCCGGAGTGAGCATGCAGGCCCCCATCAGGGGGGGGGGGGCTGATTGAGACGTCACGCTGGCTGTTAGTGGGACTAAATGTGAGACCGGAGACGTCGTTAAAACTGTCAGCTGAAATCAGCAGGTTTTAAGCAAAACCTGGCAAAACCAGGTCTAAATATTATAGAAGACAAGATGAAGCTGTTACAATTACAGGCCAATATTCACGTTCTTTTCACCTTTGGCACTGGGTAGTTGTGTTTCCATGGAAAACCAGTTACAGTATTGATGAGGAATGGTGTAAAAATATTCAGAGTAGCTGAAAAAGCTGAAAGGATATTTGCCAGGGGTGTTGCTGGTATCTGACAGGCTCCGTGTGTTTCAGACATGTGTGGTGCCTGGACTTTAAGGGTGGACTCTTCTGTAGTACTTTGCCTGACACTGGACTTTCCTGGCAGCGCTTTGACAACAGCGTCCACCAAGTGGCTGTATCGCCGTCCGGTAAGGTGTCGATATCAGACCACGTAAATGCTCCGTTTTCAGTTTAGATGCTAAACCATCAACTCTAGTTTATCTTTCAATGCTCTGTGTTACTTTCTTTCACAATAAACCCACAAAAACAATAATCTAGTGAACGTCACCTCCGGACAGATCCACTTGCTGTTCGTTAATGTATATAATTTCTAAAGTAGATTCTGTGCTGAAGATGTGCACGTGCACCAGTCGGATGCTAACGGATGCAACTCCAACAGGTAATTTGCTGTGGAAAGTAGAGCAGAAGAGTATGACGGCGTTCGCTTGTGCTAAAGTGTCGGTGAAAGGAAAGCGCCACTGGTACAAAACAGTGGAGGAAACAGCGTTCGTAGCTCTGAGTGACGACTCTGCCTGGATCATCAGGACCAACGGAGACCTGTACCTGCAGACTGGTAACTGCCCTGTCCAATATGAGGACCATTTCCTGTGAGCCAGACAACACAAACGGAGCAGAGGTTTCTAAAAGAATGCAAATCTAAATTTTGAGCTTTGTCCAGCGGAGAGAGTCCCAGTTCTTATCCTAAAGACGGTACTGAGTCAGAAATGAATGAATGTAATGTAGGACCAGTTCAGTTGATTTAAAATCAAACACTCGGCAGATTACCACAGACCCAGAACACCACAGACCCAGAACACCACAGACCCAGAACACCACAGACCCAGGACACCACAGACCCAGATTACCACAGACCCAGAACACCAGAGACCCAGAACACCACAGACCCAGAACACCACAGACCCAGAACACCACAGACCCAGAACCACAACTGTTTCCACGATGACGCGTCTTGTCTGTCCGTGTCCATCAGGTCTAAGTTTGGACCGGCCGTGCGCTCGCTCTGTGAAGGTGGATTGTCAGTGTGTGTTCAGCCAGGTGTGCGTGAGAGGGGGCGTGGTCTGGGCTCTGAGCGAGCACAAATCGCTGTTCTACAGAGAAGGTGTGAACAGCTACTGCAGCGAAGGCGACAGCTGGAAGTACGACACCATCAGGTACTACGACTAGTACTGCTACTACTGGAGACCTCTTTATATGTGAGTTGAAGGACGGGTCCTTGTTGTCCTGTCCTGTTGTGCTCAACTACATGAACTATGACAGCAACCCCCTTGGGTTCTGTTGTTTGTGTTGACACTGATAAGATATGGGGTTAACAGTACTCAGCATGAGATGTCATCAGATCACTGTTTTAACCTGTTTTTTAACCTTTGTTTATCCGAGTAAAACGTTTGACAACAAGTTCTCATTTAAAAACACGACTTGGCAGCAAAAACTGCACGAATCAACGTACCGTTAACTGTTGTTGAGTGATTCTCAGAGTAAGTAAATATGTGTTGTTACAGTGAGGCCCAAGGTCTGGACTTAATGTGCGTTGCCCTCGGAGACGGGGGCACCGGCTGGGCTTTGGATTCGAGCGGCAGCCTGTGGTTCCGAACCGGTGTGTGTTGCTCTCAGCCGCAGGGTGAAGACGATCACTGGTGGCAGGTACAAAGATCCTCGGTTTGATTTCAGGGGTTTTGGTCTGGTTTGGTGTCGGCTTAACAACAAAAATAATAATAACTTGTGATGCTTTCATCTGGATCTCGGCGCTACAGGAACACATTTTGGACGTAATTATAAAGAATGTGTAAAGAGTGCATTGTCCTTCCCCCTCAGATCAGTATTTCAGACTACGTGGTCTTTGACCAGTGTAGTCTGTTCCAGACGCTCCTGCAGGCCACCCAGAGCGTTGCCACGGTAACCAGGGCACCAGTGGAACGCGTGGTGGCCTTCCTGTCACAGTACACACAGTGTCAGCCCAGTTTGGTCAGTGCCAACTCGAATGGGGTGTGGGTCGCCTCGGGACGGAACCAGCTGCACCTGGCCCGTGGCAGTCTCGTGGGTCAGTAAGGAGTCCAGAACTATTGTGCTGCGCACTGCAGGCTTGCGCGCTTTGATTCTCTTCTGTGTCTCCAGGAACTTTCTGGCAGAATGTTGTTCCGAGAGGAACGGTCTCAGCCACCAAGTGGACTTTCATCACATCATCAGCCGTGCCTCACAGAGAAGGTGACGTACCAGAACACCTCACGCATCCGCCCACTATGTACCTTTCACCTGATCCTCATACCTGTGGCACCTGTGCAGGCTCCTTCCTGTGGTTGGCTCAGAGCAGGAAAGATCTCTTCTGTGTGTGGGACCAGGATGGACAACTTCGACCTTCTTCTGTCCCCCTACCTCCTGACGTAAAAACCCATTTCTCCAGTTCTGGTTTTGCTGGATATTCATTGATGAGCTTCCTGTGAGTTCTGCTGATTTCCGTCATTTCCGTGTCCCCTGTAGATGGAGCTGACCCAACTGGCTGCCTGCTTTGATGCTCTGTGGGGTTTGGATACTCACGGCAGAGTCAATATTCGGACGCTGTCTCCATCCTGTCCCTTTGGACTTCACTGGACCCCCCTGGACCTCAGCCAGCTCGGTATGTTCCTGAGTCATAAGATGAGAAGAGACTGAGAGAAATCATTATTTTTGCGAGGGTTTGATGAACGACTCAATGGTCCTCTCAAACTGGACTGTTTGGCATCAGAACTTCCATCACAGGAGCAGCCAGGGTTAATAGTTCATTCTAGTCATGCTTTTTGCTTACAGACCCTTTAGAATCACTTTGATCTATGGTTCTGTGTTTATGTAATCCATTTATGTAATCTTCCCATAGTCCCAAGCTGTGTTTCAGTCATAAACACATAACATAAATAGGTCCTATGTTTAGATAGGAGAGGTTGAGACTGTATGAGCATGTGTGTGATTAGGTAACCTACTGGTGGTCCATTCCATTTTTAGTTGCTCTGCCCTCTTACTCACATGACTGGTGGCTGGTCTCTAGTTTCTCTTGGTCTGTCCTGTCTGTCTTTTACGTAACACACAATCTCTGCACAGAAATCCAATGTTGGGACTCAAACCCGCGACCTTCTTAGTACGGCTAACTACCACGCCGCCATTCTGCCTGTGCAGTATGTTCTCTTCTGGTCTGTGGTCGCATCATGTTATAAAGCAACTCGGAAACATATTTTTGTGGAGTTTGATCTAGTGAAGAACATGTTAGAAGGACAGAAGAAGAGTAGGAGACCAGCAAACCATTGTAAGATACGTTCAAGCATTTCAGCAGATGAAGAAGCCTTCAGGGGCAGTCGGACATTCCCCCTCTCTGAAACATGAGGCTGTTTTCTCAAAACAGACTGTCCTGGATTCTACTCTGTACCAAGAATGTCACCTGATCCAGCTGAAGATGCAGGGTTACACCGTGACCCAAGTGGAACACAACGTTTGTGCTTGACAACCTGAACTTAGAGCTGAGCGATATCACCAACATTGATGTTGTTGTTGTCAATCTTTGCTTTTGGTATCAGTTTCCATGTGTGTTGTTACTAGAAAGCACCTTTTGCATCCTTTGATGATGTGGACAGCAGCCGAGGTACTTCAACAGTCATCACCTTTAAATTCACCTCTAGCTGCTCTTTTCCACTTTTCCATGTCAAAAGATCTGAACTAGATCTTTGACCCTCAACTGTAAAGTCCTCAGTAGATTGAACCAGCATTCCGGGTGCTTTGGGTTCAGGTCTGAGACTTTCACGTCATTAAAACAATAGAAGAGATTCACTAATTCTGCTATCAGGCTTTTGAAACCGATACAGAACTTAACTGGGAACCAGTGGAGCTTCAGCACAGGACCCGACAGAGACGGCTGATTTAGTGCCAGTGCACAAGACTTATGTTTGAGTTGCCATGGTGACCGAAGCAGGTTGAGAGAGAGACCACTGACCTGGAACCCTACTTTTACTTTGATCTTTATTACATTTAATAAGAAAAATCTTCTTAGGAAGCTTCCTGAGCCGATTGATGAACCTTTCTAGGGGTTTTCCATGTGGTTCTGGAGGTTCACGTTCATGTTCAGCTCATGTTTCATCCCTTCACTTAAAGGGAACGTTCGTCTGGTCAGTGTGAGCTGCGGCAGTCAAAATGTCTGGGCCGTGGACCATCGAGGAATCGTTTATTTTAGGGTCGGAACCCAACCTCTGAACCCAAGTATGATGCTGCCAGCCTGGATCCACATAGAGCCACCAGCACAGGTAAGACACGCCGCATGTCCAGATGGAAGCAGCGCCGTCCTCTTCTGTCCTGCTGACCGTGACCTGGTGTCTGCAGCCAGTGGGAGTGCAGCTCGTCAGTATTCAGACCAGCCCTAACGACCACTTCCTGTGGGCCATCGACAACAGAGGAACCGTCTTTGTGAGAACTGGACTCTGTGAAGAGATGCCCGTGGGAACTGGTTGGGAAATGGTTCCAGGTACGTGCCCGTGGGTCCGATCACCCCTGCCGTTGTGACGGGGTGGTTGTTGACGGCCTGCTGTGCGATGTGTGTATTTCAGGATTAGCGGTCAGTCAGCTGGTCATCAGCTCGTGGACGGTTTGGGTTCGCTGCATGAACGGAGATCTGGCGCGACGTTACGGCGTCACCGACAGAAACCCGGCGGGAGATTACTGGAAGAAGATTCCCGGACAGGCCAACTGTTTAACTGGTGAGGCAGAATCGCCACCTGGACCCGGTCGGCGGGGGCTTTGACGGCTGTGTCTTCCTCCGTGTCTCCGCAGTGACTCCTGAGGACGAGCTGTGGGCTGTGACCGTGTCTGGCGGGTTATCGCGGCGCCTGACGAAGGTCCTCCACCAGACGTGTAGAAGCGCCCAGGCAGGCTCCTCCCTCAGCGGGGATGATGAAGAATGGGAACTGATCTAGTTTACAGATGTGTTGACCAACGGACCGGAGGTGGTCAGTGTGAGGACTGTAAAGGTGCAACATTAGTGCACAGAGGGAGTTCTGGGGGGGGGGGGGGGGGGGGGGGGGGGGTAGCCTTGTTTAATGGGAAGCACTTTAAGAGAGAACCCAGCTAAATTGTTTGTATGGGTTGATTCTCTGTCCTGTTTGAAGTAACTCAGACTGATCCAGTTTAGCTTTCTGTGGTCAGGTTGAAACTGCACTGGCTGCTTCTGAAATGGTTCTTTTCTTTTTATTTCTACCTTTTTCCAATCATTATGCTACTAAAGGGAATTTTTTAATTCAGACTGGCTGACACCAGTTCAATTGCTCACACTGTAGTTGCAAACCACTGTAATTTTGTTGCTTTATTTCCAGTGTTGCGAAAGCTACTAATTTTGGCTCAGTCTGGATCCACCTAGATTGAACTGGCTCTTTATTGTGTGTAAATAAACCAGATGTTTTGGGATTAAGGCTCAATTAGAAACACTGGACTAACTATGGGGCCATACTGGACCTCAGTAGGAGTTCCACTGACCTACCTGCTGCGGTCTTGCTGTCTCATTCCTCCTGTAACCTGTAATACCAGAGCAGATATAAGCGCGGTGGCTACGTGCATACACACATGCATAATTATCCACTAAAATATAATAAAAAGGGACAAATTTGAACTGTTTCTTAGAGTTCAGACTGTAATGTTCATAAGCCAAGTCGGAAGGAATAAACAAATGACCTCTGTTGTAAATCCAGTCATGTTTGTAGTCCAATGAAAGGAGAGAGGCGACTGAAACGATGATGGACTACAATACCCAGCTGGCATACGATTACAATGAGTTTCTTTTTTAGTTGAAAAAATTGAGGGTTCAAAGGATGAAATAAATAAACAGGCTTAAACACAGGTTACTAATCAGGTTTTTGATCAGAACATTTATTGACTTGTGTGTTTAGTTCCCTGCATGAACAAACCTCTGCTAACATGATTGATCTGTGATCAATAAAGAGACATTTTTCACAAACGAATGATTCCAGGTCTCCCTGTGACTTCCTGCCATGCGTCGGTCGACGCCATTGTCCCGAAAAAGGAGGCCACCGTGTCCTCACGTCCTTCGCAAGTAAAGAGGAAACCGAAAGATCCTGAACACACGTCGGCGCGTCAAAAGGAAATGACTTGCGAGTGACCTTTGACCCGACCTCTGGACGCCCGTGCATCCAGCTGTCTTAGAAAGTGCCACTGGTCAAAGTACCTTTGAGCAAACTAGGAACCTCCAGCTACATTTTCAGTCTGTGAAGGTGTTCCGTTAGTGTCTGGAAGACGACAGCCGTGCGCTCTTGATGTTTTGAAGACAAATAAAAGTACATCACAACCAATGACCGACTGATTTCCTGCATTTTAATTTGTGTCATAGTTCCATGCACGTGTTCACGCACATCGGGACGGATCTGATCAATGTGATCAATATTTTGCCAGGTTTTTCCTCCTTATTGCATTTATTTACATTTATTTACATCTGTCGTACGCGGGCCCCGGCGCGGTTGCCACGGTGACGGCTGCTAGCTGTACTGCTGCAGGAAATCCGGCAGAGTGGCGATCTGTTGCGGGCCGGTCTGGGCCAAACACCTGAGCGCCTGCAGCAGCAGGGGGGGCGGGGTCAGCCCGCACAGCCAGTTGAACACTTCATTTCCCAGCAGGCTTTGCCAGCGCTTGGGCTCCTCTTGCAGGCTGTGCTGGGTCAGCAGCTTAGGCACAAAGAGCAGAAGGAGGTCAAGGCACCTCTGGGCACTACGCCGCTCACTCACGTCAGACGTGAACAGGCGCTCCAGGGCCGAATCCAGGCCCTCCGGTCGAGCCCCGTGCACCAGCAGCAGCCTGAGGCACTCGGGCCGGGACAGCTGCACGGCCACTTGCACCGGCGTCTTCCCCGCGTCGGCCGCGTGCGAACAGCCGCTGTGGCCGTCCAGGAAACGCCGCCTCTCGCTCTGGGCGCCGCATTCCTTCAGAGCATCCATCATCATCCCGAGGATGGAGACGCGCTCGTAGCGCACCGCCGTGGTCAGAAGCGAGGAGCCGCCTCCGCGGCAACAGCGGAAGCTGCAGTGGGGCTCGTTCAGGGCGCCGATCGAGTACCTGCCCAGCAGGTAGCGCGCGTAGTCCTGGTGGTCGTGAATAAGAGCATAGAGCAGAGCTTCGGATGGCAAGAAGGGGCGCGGGCACCCGCCATCCCAGCACAACACTTCCATCCTGCGCAGGTCTTCCAGAGTCCAGACTGGGAGCCGATCCCGCACCGCGATGTAGAAGGAAAACGCCGTCCGCTCGCACTGGCGCTCAGATGGAGACCAGGATCGATGGCCTACGTCAGAGGACAGGAGCCATGGCATGGTTGTGGGGTCAGAGGTCACGCTGAGAAGGGGGTCCTTGTTCCGGGTTTTCCAACTGGTTCGGGTCCTGCGTTTGAGCGCAGCGGTTTTAAGCGGGTTTGTTCCTCCCTTTTATACCCTCAGCTGCTCCAGTCAGTTGCTGCTTCGGTTCCGCTCCATGTGTGGACGTTTGTTTGTGGGGGGGCGGGCCGGATCGAGTGTCTCACATAGTGAACATTCCGCCTGTGTAAAGTTCAGCCAGTCACACTCTTGATTAGTCCTGATAGGCGACATGATCGGACTAAGTGTCAGCTTTGATTGTCTTTGTGTTGGGTTTTTTTTTTTTTTTACTGAGTGTCCCCCCAAACACACACACACACACACACACACACACACACACAAACCAATCAACAACAATCACGTCGAACCAAGTCTAGATCAAGTCTGGATCATGGATAATTCAGTATAAATCATCTGTTACAATTAATTCCGACCAATATGAATGTTTACGGCTGTTCTTTACGGAGGAGCCTAACGTGACGCGTGTGGTCACATTCGGTATTTAACCGATTTCTCCAGCCTGGATCGGTTTTGTCCGTCTTCGGTCGTGGCTCAGCTATAGTTCTGCCGCTTGTTTCGGAACTTTCCTCCCCCGACTCATCGTCGGAAGACTGTCGGCTTTTTCTGTTCGCTCCGCAACGAAACTTCCTGCTGCTCACTCGCTCGATCACTCAGCTTAGCTTCGAGGCTACGTAGCCTGCCGGACAGCAGAGAATATCCCGGTTGGCGTTAGCACGGCCCGGCTCCGTCCTTGTCATGCCAGCGATGCTGGACAGAAATTCGGAGGCTCCTGCCAAGCGCCGGGGCCGAGGACCGACCGGCGGTGGCCAGGGGGCTTCAGCGCAGCTCGGGACTAAGAGTCCGTCCGGTAATGGAGGCAGCTACTGGGAAGAAGGAAGTTCAGGCTTGAGCAGCGATGATGAGCATGGTGAGTAGCCTCGGTCACTGGTACCGCCGTTTACTGGTTCTGTTCCAGAGTGTTTCCGACTACATTTGTCATCTGTGTGTGCACGCAGGTGATGGAGGGATGCGGGTCGGGCCGCAGTATCAGGCCGTGGTTCCAGATTTCGACCCGGGTGAGAATTGATGAAAAACGCGTTCTTTAGCATGAAAGCGAGGTGGTAGCCTCGAACAACAGGAGTGCTCCGTAGGAGCCTTGTTAGAGCAGGTTTCTAAACAGATTCCACTACTTACGTTTTAGCAGGCTGCATCAAAGTCTCAAGTCAGACCCGAGTAATATTCTTTTTACTAAGCAGCATTAAGTAGTTAGCTGGAGTGGTTCGACCCCAAAGGATCTTCTTTATGTCATTAAAATGCATCTATTCTAAAGCTTTAAAGAGACTCTACCAGGTCTTCTTAAAACAAGCTATATAAATAAAAGATGGATGCTCTGCTCTCAGAGGGCTGGTTTACTGGTGGTTATCAGTAGAATGGGAACTGTGGCAGCAGGACCTGGAGGACGACTCCCTGTCTGCTGTCAGTTGAAGCTGAAAACCTGCGAGAACCCTCTGGACTTTGGGTGTTTTTTTGTAGATAAAGAATTTTAAAGAGAATGCTTTGGTGTGGTACAAAATAAACTCTGTGTGTGTGTGTGCTTGTGCGCGTGTGTGTAGAGGAAGCCCAGGCGGCTCAGCTCAGAGAGAACCTCGGCATGTTGGTTTGGATTCCCAGCGACCTTCTGAACCAGACTCAGCGTAAGAATCGACAGATTTGGATGAGCTGATTTCAGCCGCCGTCTCATTTTCAACTCTTCTTCTCTTCCAGTGGACGAGTACGTTTCCGTTGCCAAAGAAAAACACGGATACAACATGGAGCAGGTAGTGTCTGTCTGACTGCTTGTCTGTGCCTCGCCGGCGTCTCTTTATTGAGACGTGGGAGTGGTTGATGGTTAACATGGTCAAGAGGATGCGTGTAGCTTACTGGGCTTCCGTTTCTGGAGGCGCTCAGGCTGTCGGTCATTTGGTTTTGAATGCGGTTTGGGGGGGGGGGGGTCCACCCTCCACCATTGTACACTTTATTGAGGTTGAGCTATAATTGGCTGTAGTTGAGGGTGCAGCTAGTTTCATAAGTGTTGCTGGCTTTGCTGTCTGAAACCAAATTATTTTCAAAAACTTTTCTTCAGGAAAAAAATAAAAAGCTGGAGGAAGATGGATGCAGGGTTGTAAACATGTATGAGTAAATAAATTACACATGCACACGGATAACCAACCTACGGCCAGTGCAAAGCTCCTGTTGCATTCATTAGTTATTTATGCTGTTTTATGCTGCATTCAGGGCAGCGACTGCTTTGGGGTAAAAACTGTTTTTAAGGCTCTTAGTCCTTGATTTAAGTGACCTGTATCTTCTACCTGATGGCGGCTGCGTGAAATGATGCTCTTGAAAGCTAAGCTAACGCGTTGCTCGTGTAGCTCCTCCTGAACCGCTCGTCTTGGTCTTCAGGCTCTGGGGATGCTCTTCTGGCACAAACACAATATCAACAAGTCTCTGGCCGACCTCCCAAACTTCACGCCGTTTCCAGACGAGTGGACCGTGGAGGACAAGGTTCTGTTCGAACAGGCCTTCAGCTTCCACGGGAAGAGTTTCCACCGTATCCAGCAAATGGTCGAGTCCCAGTCAAACCACTGCACTTTACCAGTCCGACTGGTCAGACGCCGTCTAAAACCTTTTTTTTTGTATTTGCTGCAGCTCCCGGATAAAACAATGGCCAGCCTGGTTCGTTTTTACTACTCGTGGAAGAAAAGCCGCAGCAAGACGAGTCTGATGGACAGACAGACGCGGAAACACAAGAGAGAGCGAGACAGGTGACGCCCGAGTTGTCCTCGGCTTTCACCGGGCGCCGCCAGAGCTAACGTGACGGTTGATGTTTCAGTGACGAGGACGCGGACGAAGTCGCCCCCCCCAGTGATTCTGAATGTGAACAACAGAAAGAGGACAGAAAAGAGGTGAGAGAGACGCGCGGGACGCTCGTTTGTCACCGGAGAGCGACGGCGCACCAATTCCAGTCTGACCTTTCTTTCAGGTCAGTTCGGGAGCGACAAGGTCAGAGGTCAGAGCAGCTACAGGGCTGAAGGTGAGACCAAGTGACCCGTCTGCCTGTCGGTAACCTATTAGGCCACCGGTAACCGGTTTGTCTGTCTACCACAGACGGGCAGTCGGTGGTCTCAGCGGCTGAAGAAACGTCCTCCCAGAGGAATGTTCCTCAACTACGTTGATGTCGTATCGTTGACGACTTCGCCTCCCCAGGGGGTTGTGAAGCAACTGGACAGTCAACTGATCTCCATCAAGAGACAGGTGAGCAGCTTCTCGCCCGGCGGTGTGTCCGCCGACCCCCCCCCCCCCCGACCGGCTGATCACCTGTGTTCTGTTCCCCAGATTCAGTCCATCAAACAGTCCAACAGTTTACTGAAGGAGAAAATCAATTCGGGAGTGGATGAGTTCAGGCAACCAGAGGTAACTAACGCAACGTCACACGACACACAGCAACAGACGGGTGTCTGTAGAAGAGCGTGGGGTGACTGCAGTGAGAAATTCCCGCAGGTTGAAGCTGTATTTTCAGTTCTTATTTGATGCTGGACAACCGGCCCGAGACAATTAGGGTGGGGTGTCAACTTTGACCTCCCATCAGGGGTGGAGGTCCACATGGCCGTGATGCGTCGGTGGCGTGGGATGAGCAGCCCAGGCGTCGGTGTTGCCTTGTTGCTGGATGTGTGTCAGTACTGTTGCTGTGGTTGTTGATCCTGAGTCTCATCTTTCAGGCTGCTCAGAAGATTAACAACCGTTGGACAACAGACGAGCAGCTTCTTGCTGTCCAAGGTAGCGCCTGTTCTTCCTCTCGTTTGTTCTTAGTCGCTGATTTAAAAACTGATGTGGTCACGTTTGGTCTCAGCCATCAGGAAGTATGGGCGGGACTTCCAGGCCATCTCCGATGTAATTGGTAACAAGTCTGTGGTTCAGGTGAAGAACTTCCTGATAAACTACAGACGCAGGTTCAACCTGGATGAGATCCTGCAGGAGTGGGAGGCAGAACATGGCGGGGCGCCAGAGGGGAGTTGCGGGGCGGAGGAAGACAAGGTAGAGGAGAAGGAGGTATTTCAGGCTAAAGAGGAGGATCAGAAAAGGGTGAGAAGCCGTCAAATCAATTCTGAAATGTGTTCGATACATTGGTCACGGTTGCTCTTCACTGAAAATGTGTTCTACTGCAGGACCTGCCCTCATTGGTGGACTCCCACAAGCCAAACACATCATGAAAGCAGATGATCTGACTAAATCACCTAGTTTCATTGCCTCTGTTGAATAATGTTCATTTTTATCACTTTATCACTTAGTATATTGGCCTTGTGTTGATTTTACCCGTGTAAATGTAATTGTTTTGGGGGTTTTTTATATACTCAGTTTATTTGTGTTTTCAGGTATAATTTAGGGTGTTTTAGTAAAACGAAATATAACAATAAATCAGTCAAACTGTGTGGCGTGTTTTTGATGGCAGAAAGATGACAGAAGTGAGTCCAATAACCACAATAAAGTACCCGTTTTTTTCTAATAATTTGATACCGTCAGATGATCCGGTAAACCTACACCAGCTTTTTAAAAGCAATTAGGCAAAAATGAAAAAAATTTAGAGTTTCAGTTTCAGAGCAGATCTTGCAATACTAAATACATAACTGTAAACAGCGCCCTCTGCTGGTTACATGTCTCAGTAAACAGCGCCCTCTGGTGGTTGTGCCTGTCAGCATCTATAAACAGCGCCCTCTGGTGGTTGTGTCTGTCAGTGTATATAAACTGCGCCCTCTGGTGGTTGCGTTTATCAACAGCACCCTCTGGTGGTTGCTTTTGTCAGTGTCTAAACAGCGCCCTCTGGTGGTTGCGCCTGTCAGCGTCTATAAACGGCGTTCTCTGGTGGATGCTTTTGTCAGTGTCTAAACAGCGCCCTCTGGTGGTTGCTTTTGTCAGTGTCGCTAAACAGCGCCCTCTGGTGGTTGCTTTTGTCAGTGTCTAAACAGCGCCCTCTGGTGGTTGCTTTTGTCAGTGTCGATAAACAGCGCCCTCTGGTGGTTGCGCCTGTCAGCGTCTATAAACGGCGTTCTCTGGTGGATGCTCCTGTCAGAGGCTCTGTCCGTAAACAGCGCCCCCTCTTGGCCGGGCAACCCTTCGAACAGCTGGGGGATTTCCTGGGCGGAAGCAGCGGAGGGGGTTTCCAGTGCGATCATCCTCGTCCTCCCCGTTGAATCGCTCAATTGGACCCAAGTGACTTTTCTGTCTCACTTACAAATACACACACACAAACTAGGAGCAGAATCTTTTAACACCAAACTGGACCATGACGAGTCCGTCTGGCGTGTTGAGGCTCCGAGGTACCGGCAGCGACAGGTTGACGGTTTGAAGCCGGGAGAGTAAGTCGAGCCTTGGAACCGCCGAGGTGAACTGTGGCCTGCGGTGGAGATTCATGTAAGTCCCATATTTAGAAGAATTCCAGGAGAACCTCAGGAGAACAATGTTAGCTAGGTTACTGTTAGCATGCTGCAACGGGGAGAACTACATCAGATACTGTGGCTTCTCTTATCCTCTCTCCTCGCTCCCCCACTTTCTTCCCCTGTACGTTTGAAATGATCTGTAACATACAAGCAGTGAGCTAAAAAATGCTAACGCTCTGCTAGCATGCGCGGTTAGCATATGTGTTTACATTTCCAAAGAACTCAGCTCATCCCCGTGCTAAAGCCATGAGGGATCAATCACGTCTGGCCAAACCTTGTTGGGCAGAAGCGATTCTGGGGAGCTAAAACTCACCAAACTGCAAGGTGTAGTGATGTGGAAGAGTTACTGATTCCACTCATTGATCCATCCAAAGGATTTGTTTTGGTAGTTTTTTTTTTTTTTGTGGTCTGGAGCTTCAAACTTCTCCTTGTATCTGTGGGTTTCTCCGGTTTCCTACACACACCGACCACCAGAACTTTTGGGTGGGTTAGAACTGCCCTCACCTCACAGATAATGTACTGGTAACTTCCAGGGCCAAGAAACTATTTATTCTAACAAAAAAAAGAGCAAAATATGTGGGAAGAACTGTTTAATCAGCTGGTGGAACCACGTTGCCCAGAATTCCAAACCCAGCGCTTATTTCCTAGCGATTTAGATCACACGAAAAGGAGAATGAAACTCTTGGGTCAAAACAGAAACCTATATCAGTGCTGAATGGTTGGTACTTTCCTCGGCGTTCTCACGTGCCCTCCCCTCAGAGTTTGTGTAATAAAACTGCATTGGAGGTGAGTTACGCAGGACACAGCTCATCGGTGCCAGAATGTGACGGTATTGAATAAGGAGGACAGTGTCGGCCTTCTGGCCTGCAGATCCAGCTGTGTTTAACACATCTGCAGGGCTGGACGCCGCTCTGCCGGTCACTTATTTCGTGATGGATTTCCAGGTGATGCAGCCGTTATCAATGCGAGTGATTTGTTTGTGATCGTTTTTACCCCGTTTGCTTCCATAGTTCCACTTGTTTCTTCATTAAAACTTGACCTTAGAGCTTGCTGTGTGTGTGTGTGTGTGTGTGTGTGTGTGTGTGTGTGTCACTAGAAAAGCCCCTACCATCCCCACAGTTCAACTTTAACAGGAAGTGTTTTGTTTCCCTTTGTTGTTGTGTTTTTAAGAGCTTTTTTTTATTATTTTCTGAACGTATTTTATTCTGTCCGCTAGAATCTCCGTGGCTCTTGTCGAGCAGACCAGACTTTGAAATGATACCCGGGTCAGGACTGCAGCTGCGGTCGGCCGTGCATGAGCAGGCTCAACCAATCAGAGGGCTGGTTTGTTGTTTCAGGTCATGTCAGCAGGGAGGAGCACTGATGGGAGGGAGGTGCAGATTCCCCTCCAGCAGGCAGCACCTTCTTTGGCCATGCCCCTCTCAGTGGCACCGCTCCTCACGTCACACTCGCACCGCTCCACCAATCCCTGGCCTCCCACTGACCCCACCACCTCCCAAGGTAAAGCAGCCCCACGCTCTCCAGGGTGGTGGCTCCGTCCAGCTAGATAAACCTCAGGAGTGTCTCTGTCCAGCTAGATAAACCTCAGGAGTGTCTCTGTCCTGGTAGCTTCACCTCAGGAGTGTCTCTGTCCAGCTAGCTTCACCTCAGGAGTGTCTCTGTCCTGGTGGACCTACCTCAGGAGTGTCTCCGTCCTGGTAGCCTTACCTCAGGAGTGTCTCCGTCCTGGTGGACCTACCTCAGGAGTGTCTCTGTCCTGGTAGACTTACCTCAGGAGTGTCTCTGTCCAGCTAGATCTACCTCAGGAGTGTCTCTGTCCAGCTAGCTTTACCTCAGGAGTGTCTCCGTCCAGCTAGCTTTACTTCAGGAGTGTCTCCGTCCAGCTTGATTCACCTCAGGACTCTCTCCGTCCAGGTGTCCCTGCAGGCTTTCTGCCTCTTCACGGAGGGTTCAGAGACCACTTTGTAGAGGCCCTGGAAGCGAAGTACTGCTGCGAGTCCTGCAGGCTGGTCCTGTGTCAGCCTCGTCAGACGGAGTGTGGACATCGCTTCTGCCAGAGCTGTATTAATGACATCCTCAGGTGAGCTGGCCTCGGACGGGACAGGTGCGACCTGTGTCCGTACCGTAAAGACGCCGCGCGCGTCGGATCGTTCTTCCTCCTCTGGGCAGCAGGAAACCTTCTCTTCTGTCCCCCCGCAGTCACCCCAACCCCGTGTGTCCGGCCGACACGGAGCCTCTGTTCAAAGACAAGGTGCGCAGGGAGCGACCCGCCCGCAGGTGTCGGGCACCGACGCGCGACTGACCCGTGTCTGTCCCCCGCTCTGTCCCCCCGCAGGTCTTCAGAGACGTCTGCTGCCACCGGGAGATCATGGCGCTGAAGGTCTACTGTCGCAGCGAGGCCAACGGCTGCCAGGAGCAGATGCGGCTCCAGCAAATACCCGTAAGGAACGCGCTCCTGCCCCGGCCGCGGCTCCCCGGTCTCTGCTCCTCACCCGCCTGTCTCCCCCCCCCCTCCTCCCGCAGGACCACCTGAACACGTGTCCCTTCTTCGAGGTTCCTTGTCCGTTGGGTAAATGTAAAGAGCGGATGATGAGGAAGGAGATCCCCGAGCACCTGAGCTGGAAATGTAAATACAGAGAGACCAGCTGTGAGTTCTGCATGACCAAGATGCCCCTGACAGAGCTTCAGGTATCTCGTGTTGCTGCAGGAGCAGCTTTTCAGTGTTGTTCTGGTGGTTTCCTACCTTCACACCCGTGAAGGAACCGTCCCCGTCCTCGGGCGCGTTGTTGTCGACAGTCTTTCGCTGACCGGCCTCTGTTTTCAGAAACACAAAGAGACGGTGTGTCCGGCCTTCCCGGTGTCCTGCCCGAACCACTGCTCCCTCTCCTCGCTGCCCCGGAGCGAGGTGCTGCTCCGCCCCATCGCGACACCACAGCAACCTGAGCAGCGGCAGCTGCGCCTTTGGCTAACTCGGCTCTTTTTCTTTGACGTTGCAGCTCTCCAGCCATCAGCACGAGTGCCCCAAAGCTCAGGTGAGCTGTCCGTTCCACGGCTACGGCTGCACCTTCAAGGTAACTGCTGCCTCTTGTTCCGTGTGTGTGTGTGCGCGCGTGTGTGTGTGTGTAGCAGTGTGTGAACTGTAATTCTGTGGTGGCCTCTCACCTCTGCCGTAGGGTCTTAATCAGGTCATGAGGCAACATGAGTCCAGTTCTGCCGCTGAACACCTGAGGATGATGGCCAAAAGAAACTCCGCGTTAGAAAGCAAGGTAACCGTGGTAACCGTCGGAAATGGCGCCCGAGCCGCGCGCACGAGGTCAACCTGTGTTTGGTTCCTCCAGCTGGACGACGTCAAAGGGGAACTCCTGGAGCGGTTCAAGGTCCTTCCCGTTCTCAGCAGCCGCGTGGCCGAGCTGGAGAGCAGCAACGACGAGCTGAGGGAGAAGAACCGGCAGACGGAGCAAAAACTGGGCACCATGCAGGTAACAGGAGCCCCGCTGTTGCCGGGATACCACTGCAGCCGGCCGGGAGGGCCGGGAGGGCCGGTCGGTGCGGTTTTAACGGAACGAGACCAAACAGCAGCGCCTGGCTGTGACCCGAGACCTCCAGCTCAGGTGGATGCTGTCGTCATGGAAACGTACGGCGTTTGGACTGTAGTGAAAACAAATCGTGTGACTGTGGGCACCAGTATGAGGGATTTGGGATCCTCCTTTACTGCTGTTGCCTGGTCTCATCTTCTCCTCTGGGGCCTAGAATGATGCTTGGAACACGGGTCTGAGGTTCCGATACCCAGTCGAGGCCCATTTGGTAGCGCTGATGTGGATTAAACTTCCAGTTTAGATTCACCCTTAAACACGATTCTCCCCCCTTGTCCCGTAGAAGCTCATGAGTTCTCACTCCGAGAAGCTCCTGGAGCTGGAACTGGAGCTGCGTTCTCTCCGGGGGCTCCGGGACGAGGTGGAGAACCTGAGGGGAACGCTGGAGAGCGTCCGGACGAGGCTGAACGCTCTGGAACAGGGCGGGCGCAGTGGAAGCGGATCCACGCACACGCTGGGTCAGAACCCACACCCCCAGGCTCTGGTGGCGGCCGTTTGCCCACAGGTGTTTGTCCCCAACTGATGATTGGATGATTGTGTGTGTGCAGCTTCCCTGGAAGCGCAGATGAACAGGCACGACGACATGCTGAGCGTCCACGACATCCGCTTGGCCGACATGGACCTGCGCTTTCAGGTGCTGGAGACGGCCAGCTACAACGGGACTCTGATCTGGAAAATCCGGGACTACAAGAGGCGGAAACAGGAAGCGGTGGCTGCAAAGACGTTGTCGCTGTACTCGCAGCCCTTTTACACGGGATACTTTGGCTACAAAATGTGCGCCCGCATTTACCTGAACGGAGACGGGATGGGCAAAGGGACGCACTTGTCGCTCTTCTTCGTGGTGATGAGGGGCGAGTACGACGCCCTGCTGCCGTGGCCCTTCAAACAGAAGGTAGTAACCGTCCGCTGGCTAACTCCAGTTTCATTAAGCGTCGGCAATGATGTGTGATTTCGAGGCTAATGGAAAGCGTCTGCCCTCCGTGCAGCATCCCAGCTGGACTATGTGTCCTCTTCTTTGTTGTTTGGGTCTTAGAACCACCCTTCACCTCCTAAAAAGGCTCAAAAAAGTAAAAAAGGTCATTTCAGACGTCCAACGTTTGCTAACAGCTGAGCGAAATAAGAATTATGGCCAATTCCACCTGACAGAAGAGCTCATTTTGGCTCGTTTATGCTCCTTAAAACCACCCTGATACTGTTTCTACTGATCCAAACTTTCCAGAGCCACTCAGGAACCACACTGTACAGCTACCTACCAACCACGGAGCCAGGCAAGAGCAGACTGGATGATGCATAATGACTTGCTTCTGAATGTAGGAAGTGCTATTGTTAGTGTTAATGGAGTAAATTCCACGATGAATGCAATTATTGCGAAAGTCCCGGCGAGACTTAAGGAAGAATCAGAACTATGTGAAACCATGAGATGGGCGTGATTCACTGTTCTCGCTCATTTGGGAGTTTTGCAGCCTGTTCTCGACACGTCCCGGCAGAGCTTTTCTCTCGTCTGGCGTCCCAGAACTAATTTGAGTGGTCAGAAGTTTGAGGTCCCGGCAGAAAGGTTGAACAAGAGTGGATAGTTCAGGGCTGTGAGGCAACAATTGGTACAAAAAATGGCCACAAGTTTGAGACACACTTCCAAGGGTGTGTGCACATTACGAGCCGTGCAGCAGAGGCAGGGCCCTTGGAGGACCTCCCAGAACCTCCGCACTCGAGTTTCTGGGGAAGTTTGAAATGTTCTGGCCAGAACAAACTGTTGGTTCTCTCGCAACCTCGATGAGAACCACCGAAATGAAAGGCTGGCTCGTTCACGTCGTTCATGGTTGGTAGGATCAGCTGCTCAGCCTCACCTGCGTGTTCTTCTCTCCTCCGACGAACGATCTGACTGTCTGCTAGCTGCTAGCTTAATAGTGTGTTCTCCAGTCCGCCGTGCACAGTGATGCAGAGAAGTCTGTCCCGTGTGTCTGTGTGTCAGGTGACCTTGATGCTCATGGATCAGGGTCCATTGAAGAAACACCTCGGCGATGCCTTCAAGCCCGACCCGAACAGTAGTAGTTTCCGACGTCCTGTGGTGGAGATGAACATCGCATCGGGTTGTCCTCTGTTTGTGTCTCAGAGTGTTTTAGAGACAGGCAGCTACATCAAAGATGACACCATCTTCATCAAGGTGAGGTTTCCTGCAGATGATGACCTGACCTTTGACCTGGGCTGCTCATGCTTGGTTGTGTCTCCAGGTTACCGTAGATACCTCCGATCTCCCTGAACCGTGACATTGTGGCCACTCTGACCTTGCTGGCCTGAGAGCGGATCACCTGGTGTATGCCGAGCAGAGCAAAGCATGCTGGGAAGAGGAGATTATGAAGGTGGCTTCAGGAATCAGAGAGGAAACGACCATCAGAGTAAACCTGACAGACACAAGAAGACGTGTGTGTGTGTGTGTGTGTGTGTGTGTATGTGTGTGTTACCGTGGCATGGTGGTAACGGCAGCCAACTTGGCACTGCAGCAATAATACAGCTGCTACTACTGATGCTGTGCATCAAGTTTTACTTCCTGTTTCCTGTTTACAAGTCATGCTGAGAAATCCACAGCAGTCATGAGGGATGTGAGAAAACCAGTAAAATCTCATATTCCCCAAACCTGTTCCTGTGTGTCTTTGAAGCAGAATTCCCAAAATTCCTCTGTGGCTTTAGGATTTCCCAGAGTTTAACAGTTTCGTTTGATTCATTTGCACAATTAGAATGTTAAAGTGTGAAAATAAAATAAAAAGCAAAGAACGTGGTTTTTATTCTCCCCCCAGCTCTGTGGCGGGCAAAAGTCTGGGTGCAACAAAAATCCCCCCCCCCCGCAACAAACGGGATTACATTTAATTTGGTTGTGCAATGACAATAAAGTTGTGATGATGTTGTGTTATGTAAGTGATGAGAGGAGCCTGAGGTTCCACAAGACTGTCCTGCTTCTGTTACTATGTGATTTACTTTTGTCCTGCTGGGTCCTAATGTGACTGGATTTGATGTTTGGTGAGGGGGAACCGGTCCAGTTCAGCTCTACTAAGCTTTCTCAACCAGTGTTAGTAAATCTGCCATTTCCAGATCTGGAGATCAGACGTTTTACGTCTAAAAACTGTCCAGACACGCGGGTCCTGCAGGGGGCGGTAGTGCGCTCGTGGCTGTTTGTTTTAAAGAAGAAGAAGAAGAAAGGCGGAAGAAGCTCAGCTTGTTCTGGTGACTGAAGACGGTTCCGAAGTTTCACCGAACCAAGCTTGTTCGGTGAGTTTGTTATAGATTTTGGGACGAGTTTCCTCAATCAGCTGCTAATAGTTAACTGAGATACAGAGTTTGGGGCCGTTAACAGTAATGAGACATAAGTCGAGATGAAGTGTTTGATGTCAATTGCAGTGAGAAAAACAGGTTTCCCTGTACAATGAAATTATTTCTTTGCTCAACGCAATAAACGCCAGAAATAAGAAGGCACGACTAGTTAATTTACATTGGAAATGAAAAGTGTAACAATAAGCTTTTGAAAATTGCGTGTAAACACAGCTTAAGCACAACTGTGACCTACTGTAACCTGTTATTTACAGCTCCATAACAAAATCAGTGCTTCAGACTGGCTTCTGTGGCCTCTGTCAGCCTTTATTAGGCATTAAATACACCCTCACAGGACATTTATATATATATATATATATATATATATATAAACTATCCTGGCCTCCAGACCTATCTATGTTCTCTGCTAACTCTCATTAACAGTTCCTACAGTCCTCACTAGATGGCAGTTTTCATGCTCCTTGCTCATGGAACCTGCAGAAAACCCTACAAGTCATTGGTTTTATCTGTCTCGCAGAATTCAAACACAAAAAAAACAGCCAGAGCGAGGCTTTCTTTATAGCAACTGTCTTGCTGTGCTCTGTTTTATTGCTAATAGTCTCCCTTGAAAATAAGATTTAAAGTCAGACCCTTTCACAGAGACATGAAGGATGAATTTCTGTCGTGTTCATGTGAACGAGAGACGCGCTGTAATCTATTTTGCTGTGCTGCTGGTCCAGTGTGTGTGTGTGTGTGTGTGTGCGCGCGTGCAAGCCTGTTCAAAGACTTGACAACTGTCTCTGAGCAATGGCATCTTTTGGGTGCAAGAAGACAGCTAAAAACGCACAGACAGAAAAAGCATGTTGATTATTTCAAGACAATTTGCAGAAGCATTGACGTGCAAAATCTCCTCAATCTAAAACGGACAAAAACGTTGCGGCTACAAGTTGCTTTTTTGCAGCTTTATCTTCCATCTGGGTCACGGCGCCAAGTGTTGCTATGACACCGGAGTGTCGAGTCCAGACCCGGTACAGAATGTTCCTGTAGACTGTGGCAGGAACTTTGTGGTGCCACTCCACGTACGTGCTACCTGCTGACATCTTCCACCCTGCTGCTATCTGCTGGATTGTCTCAGGTGCTTGTTTGCACAGCCGATCCACCAACCTGAAGAGAGAGAAGCCTCTTCTATAGGATTAAAAAGCTTTTTTTTAAAAAAACATAAGCTTTGCATTTCAAATCTGACACACCCTCATTTCATATTAGCAATAAAGTAGATAAAATCACCTGCTTAAAGAATCGTAAAGTCTCCGCTGTGGGATAAAAACCTGGCTGAACGAGTCGGTTCCTTTTACCACATTTTCACCGTGAAAAGTTCCCGTTCCTTCATTTTATGTTAATATCATCTCACCGACAACAACAACAACAACAAAATCCATTCATTCCGTTGTTCAAACCCTCCGTTGTCCAGTGGGAATCCGGCAAAGATTCACAACAATCCCGGTGAGTCCAAATGCTACTCGAGACATCTTTATTTACATTATTTCACATTAGTTAGAAATGAAACCAGCCTGTAGCCTCACACACACTCGGCTTATGTTCCAGTGGTCCTGCGTCCCTCTTCTGTGTAACAGTGTGTGTCTCTGCTCTGTGACTGGTTGCCTGGCAGCTGTGACCAATAACCTGTTGGACTTTTTGTTCTCAGATCCAAATGTTTGTCCTCAGGACCTTCCGTCTCAGTCAAGCTCCAGCCACACGTCTCCTCAGAACCGTGTCCACCCAGACTTTGCCCACGCTGACTCTCTTCACCAAGGTAACGCACAAACACCATCGGACGCTTTGTCCAGATCTGGTGTCTCACCGCTGGCCGAGACGAAGCCAGATTTTATAACTTGATCATTTTCTGTTCCTATTGGAGCTCAGGTGCAGTCTTTATGCTTTAGGTAGCATATTAGAGAGCTAAGCAGCGGCGTGTGTCTCCACAGGATCCATGTTCTCTATGTGATGAAGCTAAAGAAGCTCTGGATCCTCTCAGACACAGAGTGAGACACTTGTTTCTTTCCCCACACGTCCATGTTCCCCATTTTCTGCTGAAGATGTGCAGTTGTAAAGCTGTAACAGTTAGCAGCTAAGCGCTAACTGCTCCTGCCTGTCTGTCTGTCTCTGCCACATCTTACCTGGGCTGTAGGTGTGACCCAGAAGCATAAATTCCTGTCTTTTCTCTGTCTGCTTGTGTCCCTGCAGTTTGTCCTCCAGCTGGTAGACATCAGTCTTCCAGAGAACAGGACGTGGTTTGACAGGTACAAGTGGGACATACCTGTATTCCACCTGAATGGACGCTTTGTGATGAAACATCGAGTGGACCTCGCATTGCTGGACAAACTGTTGCAGGAGGCTGAGACCAGCAACGCATGATTGACGCCTGGACCAGTACCCGGTGAATCGATGGTTACGGTCGTGTGTCCTGATCAATAAACTTCGTCTTGAACCGAACAGTTATACCGTCACATTTGTGAAGGTCGCGACCTTGGCAGCGTAACCAATGAAACCTGAAGCCAAACCCGAGTCACGCGACGCGTTGACCTCATCTATATTTCATTTTTTGCCCGTCAACCAATTCCCCACCTGTGAGAGTCGTTGTCATAGAGACGAGTTTTCAGTCAGGCTTGTGGATGGCGTCCAGCAGCAGGGCCGAAGATGTCCAAGTGGCTCTGCAACGAGCAAAAGCTAAGATTAGCAACTTGCAGCAGCAACTGAGGGACAAAGCAGACAGGTCAGATTCAGAAGTGTGTGTTTCCTCCTTCTCATCTGATCTAGTTGGCAGAGTTGATCACCGAACAGCTAGTTTGTAAAATACATTAATATTCATAAGTGAGGAGGTCTGATTATTGATAATGAAGGAACAGAGGAATGCTGGGTAATCTGAGCTGTTAGAGGCATTAAGGAATCGCGCCAATGTGATCATAAAGCAGCGTTTTCTTAGTGTGTGTGTGTGTGTGTGTTGGTACATGCTACATAGCAAGGACCAGATTATGCATTTCACTAGCAAAGTGAGGACCTTCTGTTTGTCATTTCAACCTTTTTCTGCAAAAGTACAAATGTGTGTCTCATATTTATTTATCCAGTCAAACCAGTTCAGAGTGTCCATTGACGACCAGTAAGTCATCGTGGACCCTAAGCAGGGACCTCAGGGACTCTCTGGTAGACATGTACTCAGGTAAACTCCCATTTCCACTGCCAAATCTTCAGCACAGCCTGTTGTCATAGCAACATGTTGCAAACCCGTTTTGACGCAGTAGAAACGCTGAAAGTGTTTGAACGCACGTGACTGCGGACAGAACTCGGTCATGACGTCGTGAGGCGTTTGATGACCTTGAGTCCAGGGTTCACATGTGGTTTAGACACTTGTGATGTTGGGGTGAGGTGCTGGGGAGTGTTACGTCCACGAAAGTCCTCACAAAGATGCAAATATGTGGTTCTGGAGGACTTTGCTGTATTTGTCAGACGTCTGAGACGGTTGAATTAAGGACTGAGATGAACAGCATCTTCATTTGAACTAGATGGATCCAACTTTCAGCGTTGCTGTAGAATCAGGAGTCGGGTTGGACGGTTAGGGCCAGGTAAGGGAGGGGGGCCAGGTAAGGGAGGGGGGCCAGGTAAGGGAGGGGGGGTCAGGTAAGGGAGGGGGGCCAGGTAAGGGAGGGGGGCCAGGTAAGGGAGGAGGGCCAGGTAAGGCGGAGATGATGGCGTCTGCCTTCATCTCCACCTACAGCTTCACAAGAACCAGCTTTGAGCTCTGCATTGCTTAGGAAACCAGAAGGGGGCGCTGTCTCTCTATTTATGCCGTCACTTAGACCAGTAACTGTGTCCATCCTGCCCAAATGTCTGTCCGTCCGTCCGTCCGTCCACCCTGAGCATTGTCTCTGTATCTGTATTTATATTAAACAGATGTGGTCCTTACTTTCAGTCCTGCAACACTCCTGCCTCACAGTTTTCTACATTCTGAGCATGTGTGGCTACACACACACACACACACACACACACAGACAAAGGCGCGTGAGTAGATTAATATCATGACAAAAGATGAAAACAAAAGCTGAGCGAGGCCAAGAGTGAATGAATAGAAAGGGGGGAAGACATTTGTGTGAACTGTGTTTAATCTGCAGACTGGGTGGTCTACACACACACACACACACACACACACACACACACACACACACACACACACACACACACGTATTGTTGGATAAGGGTTTCTCCAGACTCAATTTGTCTGAATAGAGCGAAGTATCTGCGGTTCCTGTGTGGGTGTGAATGTGCATTTGTTTGTGTTTCAGGTCTTTTCTGATCATCTATATTGAGTCGTCTCTCGTCCGCGATGGCACATTGTTTTTCATCTATTGTCCAATCAAAGTGAAGTTCTTCTAATCTGTGTTGGCGCCCAACTGTGGCGTTAGAGATGTTGCTGCCGAAGCTCCGTATTCTCCTGCTGAGCTCAGTTAATCAGCACCAGAATTGAGTCCGTTTTAAATCCTTCATTACAAACCATTCAGCAGATTCTGTGGTTCTGACTCAACCTCCCGTGTTCTCCAACCGCTCCGCTTCTTTTTAAAGACCAACAAAGACCTTTGGTGGTGGAACCCAGCAAACTGGCTGAATACATTCATTGACTTTTGGACCAAACCACAAAAATTCTAAATGTGACCTGACACTCTCAGCCGTGAATCACCTGTGACTTCATCACTCATGTGTGCCTCACCTGTGACTTCACTTATGTGTGACTCACATGTGACTTCATCACTCATGTGTGACTCACCTGTGACTTCACTCATGTGTGACTCACCTGTGACTTCACTCATGTGTGACTCACCTGTGACTTCATCACTCATGTGTGCCTCACCTGTGACTTCACTCATATGTGACTCACCTGTGACGTCATTACTCATGTGTGCCTCACCTGTGACTTCACTCATGTGTGCTTCACCTGTGACTTCACTCATGTCTGACTTCATCACTCTTGGCTGTGCCTCACCTGTGACTTCATCACTCATGTGTGCCTCACCTGTGACTTCACTCATGTGTGACTTCATCACTCTTGGCTGTGCCTCACCTGTGACTTCACTCATGTGTGACTCACCTGTGACGTCATTACTCATGTGTGCCTCACCTGTGACTTCACTCACCTGTGACTTCATCACTCATGTGACTCACCTGTGACTTCATCACTCATGTGACTCACCTGTGACTTCACTCATGTGTGACTCACCTGTAATGTCATCACTCATGTGTGCCTCACCTGTGACTTCATCACTCATGTGACTCACCTGTGTCCTCCCCACAGGTGCGACCTCCTGTCTATGCTAACGACTGTTGCGTCGGCGTTCTGTGGCCGCTCCATTGATCTTTAAGAACGACTTTGCTGAATACGCAGGTTTATTGTCCGTCGTTCTTCACGACCTGTTTGTGTGCAGTAATAAATGAGCGTGCGCGCGCGTGTGTGCGTGCACGTGCGCGTCTCTCCTGGGCTTAATATGGATATCTAAATTCATGTGCGTCGATGTGGCGGCAGCAGCGGTGGGCGGATCACGGGCGGATTGTGTTGGATTTGAGCTGAAGCCTCTTTAATCATCGTAACACCGTCATTAATATTCATGCTGTCAGCTGGAACACCCGACACTCTCTGCACCAAACTTTCTGCACAAAATATATTAAATACAGCTTAAAAAATTAATGGACTTGAGTGTAAATTACATGGGGGGGTGCGGCCTCCTCTGCCCTCTCCTCATTGATTCGTGTGGGTCGCTCCCCTGATTGGCCTTTGCTTTTTGCCTTTTTTCTGCAGATTTTCAATTTTTGACAAGACTTCAAAGCAGGCGCGAGGCATGAACGGTCATTTAGAAGGATTTAAGCACATTATCACATCTGTAATTGTACATGAATAATAAGATGATCTGCCATTCTCAATTAGCTCTGAGTCCACAAGAGACGGCAGCGCGAAATGAGAAAAGTTTCAAAGTAAAGAGATTTATAAAGGAACCCATTACAGCGGGACCGGGACCGGAACCAACCCGGCGGCACTTTGAAGGTGCTTTCATCTGGGTCGGTGATACTGCGGTTGTACTGGTGTAAACACTGGACTGGTTAGACTGGGAAACCCGTCAATGGTAAAAGAGCAATAAATGTATCGGGTTTTATTTTGAAAGAGTTTTGTCAACATCGCTCCGCTGCCTAAACACACACACACACACACACACACACACACACACACCAGTGTGTTGTGTTGCTTACTTTCGACTTAAACATTTAACATGATGTCTGACTCCATTTTAATTACACCTGCGGCTCGACGCTGTGATTGGTGGTTTATTTAACCAGAGTTGTTAACTGTTCTTAACGAGGCCTTAACGAGATATTAAAGCTGTGTTTGTTCTGCTGATGAGCTGCAAGCTTTTGAAAGCTCAACATTACCACAGGATTACTGCCTGCTAATGACTCTGCGAGAGCGAGACAGGCAGCACAACAGTCCGACGGACAGGTGGTGCGTTGTCACCGCATCCTCTCGTGTCTCCAGGTAACCCCTCTCCTCCTCCTCCCTCAGCTAATCCCCAGGTGAACGCGGAGCTGCGGCGGCGTCTGCCGGAGCCGATCCGGAGCCCTGACGGGTACAGAACCGACAAAGCGGGAGTCTCTCACACTGAAGGGTAAATGTATGGGATGGTGGACTTGGGTGACTCGGCAAATATCTTAAAATGTGTATTCACACATAACAGTTCTCATGATTATACTGGTTTTATAACCGTAGCTCTGGCCTCCATGATAACTCACACCAACAGGGTGTAATTACCACGTTTATATGTGTTTACGACACAAAGATCCTTTAGAAAATGACTCTTATCTTTTTGAAGATCAGGACGTTGGGCTTCAGTGCCGACACACTAGCAGCCACGTGACTACAGCTTTAGCGGTACCAGCGGCCGCCTCACATCACCGTGCACGTGTAGCCGGCCTTGTACGCAAACGGTGGATCTGAAGACGGATCTGTGTGCAGACTGTTGACTAATTCAGCTAATCTGGTGCAACTGCCGAGCAACTGATGCAACGCCCGCGATTGTTTCCTTATTTTTGGCTAGATGCCTCCGTCCGGGTGGTTTTGTGGCTACACGGCCGCCACCAGGGGGCAGCACGTCTGTGCCCTCTTTTATTTTAATGTAAAGTCAGTAAAGCAAATTTGAATTTGCAATGAAAGGCAATTTCTGGCTGGTTAATAAAAAAAAAGCGTCGCTGAGTGACCGAACCTCTCCGGTTATATGATTGTTTCCTTCAGGTCGCCGGGAGGCGAAGGGAAGATGGATCTTCGGTCCGCCCGCGATCACGTCCCCCAGTCGGAGAGCAGCAGAGATGAACCTGAAGGAGACCGAGGTCGTCCTGCCGTCCAAAAACATCCGGTCAACAGCGGAGACAGGTCAGGCAGCAGCAATAATCGGTGACACCAACACAACCGAAACAACCAGCCGAACAACACACGCTGTGCACGGCAGCGGGTATAAAAAGAGCCCGTTCAGCCTTTGAGATCCTTATTGGAAGCATTCGCTGCATCTCGGCAGTCGATTCATTAAAAACTTTATTGCCTTTTATTAAACTTCAGCTGCTTTTAATCTCTAGTTTTTGTGTCTTTTGGTGATTTCCAAATGAAGCCTGAGTTGCATCACTGAATAAAATGTGACCTATTAATTTGAATGTGATTAGTCTGGAGAGGGGACCGAAATAGAAGCATAGAAGAGGAGAGTTGATATAATAAAGTGAGAATGACAGTGACAGTATGAGCAGCGCCTTATTTACTCACTTTATTACGTTAAGAAGCCGCCTGACCTTTAACACGAGACAAGAGAATCACACCCACTGATTATTAAAACCGCTCATCTCATAAGGCGTCATGTTAAACATCTGAACCTACTACACGGGCGACAGCCACAGCCGGCCGACCGTGCTGCTGAAAACACACACACACACACGCACGCATGCGGTGACGTCATTTGACTGGAGGTTATTTCTTCAGCTGTCATCAGGAGGTCATCGTTGGAGCAATTACACCTCCCGACAGAGACAAAAACATCTCATTGTTACTGAAGGAGCTGGACGCCGTGAGGAGCGACAACAAGCAGGTACAAGCACTTCCTGGCGTGTCGTTTAGGCGATAAACTACACCTACGGCTGTACGTCCCTCTGGAGCTGGAGCGCCGTTGTCAGGGGCGACGTGCGGCCTACTGTCCTGTCCTGTCCTGTCCTGTCCTACTGTCCTGTCTCCCATTGATTGATTGATTGATTGATTGACTGTTCCAGCTGCTGGATCGGCTAGTGCACAAAGAGAAGGAGCTTCAGAGGAAGGAGGTGGAGGAGGAGCTGAGGGAGGAGCAGAGGGAGGCCCAAAGCTGGGAGAGAGCTGCAGGTTAGGAGGAGGTGTATGTTTACTCTCCTCTTAATAAGGATTTGATCTGACGCTGACTTCTTAAATATTTAAATTATGCACACTGTTTAATGCAAACACACGCAGAATCATCAGGATCGAGGTGACAATTAACATTTGTTGTTGAGCAAATAACTGTTTGTTTAGCCTGCAGTCGGACGTAATATTGATAGTGTGTGTGTGTTTAATTCAGCGGGATTACTGTAGAAATTAATTTTTAAAAATGAGATTTGTAGAGGGGAAACTATTTCTGTTTGGTGACTTTGTCCTCAGGTGTGTTAGAGGAGGTTCTCGCTGCTCAGAAAGACAGAGATCAGGCTCTGATGTCACGACTCCTGCTGGCCAATGAGGAGAGAGACGAGGCTGTTCTTCATGCACGTCAACTCCAGCAGGCCTCACAGTAAAACACACACACACACACACGCACACACACACACACACACACACACACACACCACACACACACACACACACCACACACACACACACACAAAAGGAAAAAGTGCTTTGAACAAGGAGAAACCCTGAGCAGGACCAGGCTCATATGGGAGCTCCCTTCTGATGGACAGATGGGTACAGGAGGAGGTGAAGGAGGGATGGAGAGCAGGGGGACGATAGAAAGAGGAGATAAGGTGGCTAGTTTTAAGACCACGGAGTCTCCAATTCCTGCATCACAATTTAAAATACGCAGGAGGGAAATGGCAGAAAGAAGCAGCAATGATAGCAAAATATTAAAAGATTCTGTGAAAGAGGGATGAGAAGAGTCTTGTAAATGTTGCTGACTGTCGCCTGCAGAGCTTTCAGTGTTCCCCACCAGGACGGGGGTCCGCCTGTGTGGGATTTTAGCCATTTTTAATTTGTATTTTTAATTTCTCGGTTCTGTTAAATTTAATGTTAAATTTTCATCATTACGAATGTTGAAAAACATCAGAGTGGCTTTCAGAGGGGCCTTTTTCACTTGACTGTACATGTTTATTGTGTTGATAGGAACTAAGACGCCAGCAAACTCCTCAGTTTGGTTGCATTTCAATAACTCGTCGTGACAATTAATGTGCGGAGCAGGTCAAACTTTTCTCATTTATTAATTAAATTATGACATTATTCCTCTGCTCCTGCTTCTCCGCTGTCTTTTGAATGGCTATAAAATGAGCTATCCTCTTTATTGAGCTACCAAATTGACCAGAAAATCTAATTAAAGATGAGACACCCCTCCTCTTTTTGTAACACCTCCCCCACACCAGAAGGTAATTGATATTGGAGGCCACGGTCGTCTTTATGAAGGGGAGAATATGGAGGAGCATGTTCCATCTGTCAGGTGTGTGTCTTCTTAACCGCGGGAGGCGTTCTATACTCTCCCGTATGTCAACATGTGTGTTTTTGCGTGCGTCAGGCTGAAGCCAGCGTTTCCTCACGTGTTCGGGTGATTGATGCTTTTCGGTGAATTTTTTTTTTTCCCCCCCCCCAATCTAATCGTTCAGCAACATCTGCAGGACACAAGTGGTGCTGTCAATGTTGAGTTGAGAAAATCAGACCAATATTGATGAATCAATACTTTGACTCCCCTTTCAGTGACTCCAGTCTTAGTTACAGGCTGGAAATGTGGGTTTGAATTTGTAAAGTGTGGTTTATTTGTGTGGCGTAAGGGGGGGTGGGGGGGGTGCAAGGCTTCAATCAAGTAGAATCTGTAATCTGAAGTGTTCATCGTAAAGTTTTTCTGGCCGTGGAATCTCTGGAGGAGGTGGAGGAGCCGTATGAGGAGGTGAAGGAGAGTATGTGAGCTAGGCTGGATGGGCTGTAATCAGGGTGTTAGGAGATTTTATTGGAGGCGGCTGTTCTTTCATTACCTGCTACTCCCTGCAGAGCTCTGCCGCCTCGACCACTTTATTACAGTTTATTAGAGAAAAACAGCAGCAGTTCAATGAAAAGAGTCTCCCAGGAGGAGGTGCAGGAGATCAGCTGTTAGCAGCTTCTCGACCAGCATCATGGCAGCCTGCCTGACAAATAAAGTCCGGAGCGCTCATATACCTCCAGCATGAGGTTGAGGAGGACAGCAGGGAGCAGGAGGTAAAATGAGTGCAGTCGGTACTGCGTAGGCATCCATCAGACCCTCCTGCAACCGGCTTTTGACATTTATTTAAAAATTAGAGTCCCAAAGTCCTCTGCAGGCTGGACTGTTGTGATTCGGTGTTGTCAGGAGGTCTGAAAGATTCTGTCAGAACCTCCCGCTGACCATAAATGCTGCAGCCAGAGAGGTCACATGACTCCTGTGCTGGCTTCTCTTCACTGGCTGCTCCTCAAATCCAGAACAGCCTTTAAAATCCTTCTCCTGACCTACAAGGTCCTTAGAGATGCTGATATTTAGACATCCAGATTGGCCACTCCCAGTTGTAAATAACAAATAAAACACTATATTCAAGAAAGGGCCAGACTCAGGATATCTGTAAAGACTCCAGAGAGCATCTGGACTATAAAGATGCTTGAACTGAAGTGAATTGGGATTCGATGAGCCTTAAAACTAACACCTGCGTTGTCCTCGTTCAGGTTGGACAACTTTCTCCTCGACAACTCTGACATGGTAACAGTTCTTTTAACTCTGGTTCCTCTACCTGCTCCTGGGGTTCCAGCTGGCTTCACTTCTCTGTTCAACGTCTCGTGGTTTGTCCAGGAGGTTGATGACCTTCTTCAGTGCGTTTGCGACGCGGAATCGGTTCAGGAAGTCCAACAGTCTGGTTCAGCGTTGCTTCAGCATCTACAGCGGGCAAAGCAGCGGAGACATGACATCGTGACCCAGGAGATGAAGGCTGTGATGGAGGAAAGAGACGCTGCCATCTTTAAGGTAATGGGGGCTCATTTCGGTCACCTCAGGTTTGTATGAACACTTGATGAGTCGGCTGCTGGAGCAGTGGTGTGACCAGGCTGGAGGACAGACCCAGGCTCAGGCCCAGGCCCAGGCCCAGTCTGAGGCTCACGCTGAGGCTCAGGGCCAGGCCCAGACCCAGACCGAGGCCCAGGCTGAGGCTCAGGGCCAGGCCCAGACCCAGGCTCAGGCTTAGGCCCAGACCCAGACCCAGACCCAGACCCAGACCCAGACCCAGGCTCAGGCTCAGGCTCAGGCTCAGGCTCAGGCTCAGGCTCAGGCTCAGGTGCATCCCCAGACCCAGGTCCAGGCCCAGGCCCAGGCCCAGGCCCAGGCCCAGGCCCAGACCCAGGTGCAGGCCCAGACCCAGGCCCAGGCTGAGGCCCAGGCCCAGGCCCAGGCCCAGGCCCAGACCCAGACCCAGACCCAGACCCAGACCCAGACCCAGGCTCAGGCTCAGGCTCAGGCTCAGGCTCAGGTGCATCCCCAGACCCAGACCCAGACCCAGACCCAGACCCAGGCCCAGACCCAGACCCAGACCCAGACCCAGACCCAGGCTCAGACCCAGACCCAGACCCAGGCTCAGACCCAGACCCAGGTGCAGGCCCAGACCCAGACCCAGACCCAGGCCCAGGCTGAGGCCCAGGGCTTTTCGCCAGGTTCAGTGGTTTTCTAAACACCAGCTGGCTCATCAGCCTTGTCCTCCTGCGGTTTCAGTTTCACTCCAGCCTCTGTCGTCTCTTTAACCTGCTCGGTGCAGCACAGCGCACAGCTCTGCATGGAAGCACCATCGGAGGGTTGAGGTGGCCTCGTCAGCCTCGCTGCCAAATATTTGAGTTTAAATGTGAACATGAATATTTTGAACACCGTGAAAAATAAACGGTCCACAGACAAATATTGACTGTCAGATCGAGCCGACCTGATGAGCCGATGTTTGCTGAATGCTTGCTGTTTATACACGCGCGTGTGTGTCTGTGTGTGTGTGTGAGAGAGAGAGACAGAGGATTTCAGAATGACGTATTTGCATATAGAAGCAGCAAATATCCTCAGGCGGAGAGCAGCCTCCACATTTGAATGACATCATTCCGAATGTCACCTGATCATTAGCAAAATGTTTTCAGAATTAAATCAAAGTGACGAGCGATGAAGCAAGACACTCTTTTCCTGCCAGCATCATTCTTCCCCCCCCGCAGACAAATGTGACGGCTAAAAACAAATGTCCTCATCTCTCCGTAAGCTCCCTCCGTTCAGGCTTGGATTCGTGAATCTGACTCGACATTAGACACTTCGTACAGACCATCGGATTTCTGTCATGTAAATGAGGAGGACGCATTTTTTGACTCATTTACAGAACATTATGAGTTAATAAGTTAATTTTCATAAGATTTGAAAAGTTTAATTTTGAAGATGAGATCAGATCTTCTCCGCGGCTGATTAATATTTAAGTTCACTTTCAGAGATTATTACCAAAACCTGCAGAGTCCAGAATTCATTACCCACAATTCATCTGGATTCATATCCCACTCACTGTGGGAGGATCAGAAAGGGGAGAGTAGACGGAGGACTGATGGAGGGATGACAGTTAGAGTGAAGCGCAGGAATATGGAGCAGGTGGAGGCTCAGAAGTTTCACCTCCTCCCCTTTAATAAGTGGTCATAATGGAAAAGAACCAGTCATCAAGCCGGCAGGAGGGAGGCAGCAACAACGGCGGCAGCTGTGACAGCATCGCTGGACACGATGGAGTATTTCTCCTCTGAAGTACATAGAATTAGCGGAGTAAATGTTGGCCCACGACGAATCGCTGAACTCAACGGGGCGGAAACGGCTGGAGCGTAACACGTTCCGATGATGTTCCGTGCGTGCAGCCTGTATGTCGATGTGTGAGCCTGTCTCTGCCAACCCCGTCGGTCTTCTTCGTTGGTGCCGCCCAGGCTGTTATTGTTATGGCGCTAACCTTCGCCGATGCGACGGCTCGGCCATCTTTAACACCACACCTCTCTGCTTTAACACCACCCCTCCATAGTAACACCTTAATCCCACCCCTGCTCGCCGTGGCGACACGTTGAAATGTTTCAATGCAGCTGTAATCCCCAGAGGAGGCTGAGAAGAGAGTACTCCATGCTGGAGGACCCCCCCCCACCCCACCTCCGCACTGCTAGCCAGTCCCTCCATCCCTCTCTTCATCTCTTAGGATTATCTCGCTGGTGCAGCTGAGACTTCTGGGAAATATTAGAAAGTGTGAGATTTGCTCGCATTCATCGGCTACCTCTCTCTGCCTCTGCCTCTCTCCTCTGATAGCTGCCGTTATTGAGTTAAGATCAGGTAATTACACGGTTAATATAACATAATTAGAGTTAAGAGATTTGGCGTTCCAAGTGTAAATCAATTAAAACAAACAATAGAAGAAACGGATGAGATGAATTGGAATTAAAAGGCACCTGCTCAGGTTCACCTGACCGAGGCAGCTGTTTTACATGGTTCCACATTTAGAGTCAACATCCACCAAAGCAAAACTCTGATCTGTGCGTGTGTGTGTGTGTGTGTGTGTGTGTGTGTGTGTGTGTGTGCACCTTGTGTATTTGCAGTGTAAACGTCTGGAGCAGGGTCTGGTGCTGGAGCAGGTGAGAAATGAGGTAACAACGTTTCCTCTTATTCAAATTGTGTGTCTGCTTGTATGAAATCTAACGTCTAACGGGGTCAGCTTAAGATCGATTGACACATGAATCCAGTTGAAACAGGCCTGAGGTCAGTTCATGTTCTTCAGGGTTGTTTGAATTTCTGGTTATTTTAATAAGAAGTGAGTGGGGTCAGAGGTCAGTGTGCAGCAATGATGTCAGTGGAGAGGAGGGGAAGGCCTGCAGCCATGAAGGTTAGAGGAACCTCTGGGTGGGTGATCCTTGTGTACCCAGACTGATGAAGGTTTTCAGCTCCATCGTACAGTAGAGAGGGAGCTTCCTGCCGTACCCGGACAGGGAGCTGCTCACGTGTTCATTGTGAGTTGCTCATCAGTGGAGCAGGAATTTGTCAAATTCCTGGCCTGTTGTCTGCTTTTCTTCAGTTCTGCCTGTTTTTTTTCTCAAATATATTCAGATTTGTTATTAATGTAGCACTCAGGCAGGGTTTTTTTTTTCTCTACAAAGTCAGTTAATGAGGCTGGGGGGTTCCAGGGGGATTAAAGCCTGGCGAGCTTTTTAATTTCTGTCACAAACACCAACAGCTGCTATGAAATAATCTGACAGACTGTCGGAGACCAAAACAACAAAACCTGAAACCTGTTTGCGGGGTGGGTTTAACCATGAACTTCAACCCATATTTAGAATCCTAACTTTTACTTTTTCCCCAATAACAGCAGGTCATAGTGCAAGCTCATTTAACTGTTAAAGGTCAGAGGAGGTCCTCACACTTTTTCCTGTCACCTCCTGCCTCCTTCTTTCAGACCTCCTCCTCACGTTCTCCAGAGAACACAGCGTTGTATTCACCTCCTGTTAAAGGTCGCTCCTCCTCACTTGTAAATTAGGTGATGAATAATGAGCGTCTCCTTTGAAGCATCTCCTCTCTGCAGGAGAAAACACATATTGACTCTCTGGTTTCAGTTTCTCCTTTGATGTCTCGCTTTATACTGGCAACCTCGCAGGAGGAGGAGGTCAGGATCAGGTCCTCACTGTTGGATCAGAAACACTGAGGCGCTGGAGGAGAAAGGTTGTGTTCGATCTGACTTAGCAAAACTTTGAAAAGAGCAAACGGTAGCTAATTCACAAATCTGGCAACCAATGTCAGCCGTGACCATTGGTCCTGCGAAAATTAGCCGCCTGTATTTGGTGCGCTGACTGACATGTGTCTCATCCAATCAGGAGCAGCCACCGAGGCTTCACAGAAAGAGAAGCAGCACGCTGCAGGAAGCAGGGATGGGCGTGCTGAATGTCCATCAAAGGTCAGAAATCTTCACATTTGCTTTACCCATTGATCAAAACAACAATGGCTGCCGTATACTGTTGATATGGACACTAGAGGTGTATGTTAGCAGGTCTAAGTGCTGCAGCTAAGAGGGCGGAACCTGCTGTGGACCTGTTGTAAAAGAAACCTCAATGTGTTTTTACTGGATCGCAGTTTTATCATGCTCCTTATTTTCCTCCCTCCTCTCACAGCTGTGAGGATGTCTTGACATCTCCCCCCTCGCTGCCCACGGAGAACCCCTCTACAGCAGGTCAGACCCTGCACCCACACGACCCATCTCTGCTTCTGCAGCTGGAGCTGTTGTCTAACGATAAAGAAAGCTTGGAGGCGGAACTTCAGCGCTGTCAAGGAGCAGAGCAAGAAGCCAAGGAAAGAGTCCGCAGGTGAGATGGTGCTGTTGCTATGACAACATGTTTAAATCAAAGTGTGTGTCTAGGGGGGAGGTCTACTGAGATTTTGAAGGTGTGTTCTCTGAAAGTTGGTCAGTAGAGGGAGAGAATATGTGTTCACTGATTATTGGTCTGTACAGGTACTGATGATGTGTTCACTGACAATTGGTCTGTAGAGGTACTGATGATGTGTTCACTGACAGTTGGTCTGTAGAGGTACTGATGATGTGTTCACTGACAATTGGTCTATACAGGTACTGATGATGTGTTCACTGACAACTGGTCTGTACAGGTACTGATGATGTGTTCACTGACAATTGGTCTGTACAGGTACTGATGATGTGTTCACTGACAATTGGTCTGTACAGGTACTGATGATGTGTTCACTGACAACTGGTCTGTACAGGTACTGATGATGTGTTCACTGACAATTGGTCTGTACAGGTACTGATGATCTGTTCACTGACAATTGGTCTGTACAGGTACTGATAATGTGTTCATGTCAGTTGTTCAGCTGAAATTATGGAAATGTGTTTACACCTCAATTGGTCTGTGGAGGTGGTGATGATGTGTTCACTGACAGTCAGTCTGTAGACTCAATGATGATGTGTTCACTGACATTCAGTCTGTAGAGGTGGTGATGATGTGTTCACTGACAGTCAGTCTCTGGACTCAGTGATGATGTGTTCACTGACAGTTGTTCTGTAGACTCAGTGATGATGTGTTCACTGACAGTTGTTCTGTAGACTCAGTGATGATGTGTTCACTGACAGTTGTTCTGTAGACTCAGTGATGATGTGTTCACTGACAGTTGGTCTGTAGACTCAGTGATGATGTGTTCACTGACAGTCGGTCTGTAGAGTCCCTGATGATGTGTTCACTGACAGTCGGTCTGTAGAGTCCCTGATGATGTGTTCACTGACAGTCGGTCTGCAGAGTCCCTGATGATGTGTTCACTGACACCGGGCTGATTGGTATTCCGCAGGTGCGCTTCGATGCTGCCGAGTCGATCGGAAGAATTAATCCTTCAGATTTCCGCGTGCGCGGGACAGCGCTCTTTCTTCTTCTGCTGCTTCTCATCTCATCACACTGAAGACGAAGGGATGAGATTCATGATGAAAGCAGCTTAACTCGTCCGTCTGCATTCCGCGCCGTCCTCAAATCTGCCGCTGTAATTTGGCTGTCAGTGGGGGGGCAGCTGCTGCTGAAGAGCCTCCCCAGATCCCGAACAGTCAGAGAGGAATATTTGTTCTGAAGTGGGGGAGGGGGGTTATTACAGACAGCTCCTTTAATTTAGTTTTGGATGGGCAGCGAGGGAGAGAGGGGGGGCACAGAGGGTGGGGGGGTGGGGGGGAGTGAGTGAGGGGGGGCACTGAGGGTGGGGGGGTGGGGGGGGGGGGTGGGGGGGAGGGTGAGTTTGTCTCTGGGAGGATTTTCATTGACACTGATAAACTTGTGTTCGAGTGATAAAGTTCTGGACTGACAGCAAGGTTCTGGTTCTGGTTCTGGTTCTGGTTCTGGTTCTGGTTCCGACCCTCCTCTTGGTTCTCCTCAGGTTGGAGCGTCTGGTCGACGTCCTGAGGAAGAAGGTGGGGACGGGGAGCGTCCGAGCCGTCATCTGAGGAGCTCCTGTCCTCCTCTTTAGATGAACCCAGTTTAATAAAGACCTGATTTGATGAACATCAGAGTGAGTTTTTATTCCCAAGCTGCTTCAGGAACAAAGTTCCTTTTCCTCCTCCCTCAGATCTCTTCCTCTTTTCCCTCATCCTTCCCTCCCCTCATCCTTCCCTCCCCTCATCCTTCCCTCCCATCATCCTTCCCTCCCATCATCCTTCCCTCCCCGTCCTTTATCTCCTCCTCTCCTCTTCCTCCTTCTCTTCCGCTCTCCTTCAGTTCCTCCGCTCTCAATCTCTTCCTTCTCTTCTTCTTCTTCTTCTTCTTCTTCTTCTTCTTCTTCTTCTTCAGATCTTCTCAACTGAAAAAGAAACTTTAAACATTTTTAATTTTTGCTTTAGAGGTAAAGATGGCATTTACTTTGGTTAATAACGTCTTAATGACATAACTAATAATCTTAATTACATAACTGGTCCTAATACTTTGGGTTTTAATAACAAAGATGTCAACAAAAGAGGCTAAAAGCACAAATGAGTGTGAAAGATGACAAATTTCTGCATGTCGACCAAAAATTTGACCTATTAACGATTTGTTACCGTGGAGACGTGTTGAATCTTTATTTACGATCAGGGCGTCCCAGAGCCTGAGCACAGACCTCCACCCATCATCCATCCATCATCCACTCATCCATCCATCCATCCACCAACCACCCATCCATCCACCCATCCATCCATCATCCATCCATCCATCCACCATCCATCCATCCATCATCCATCCATCCATCATCCATCCATCCATCATCCATCCATCATCCATCCATCCATCATCCATCCACTCATCCATCCATCCATCCATCCATCCATCCACTCATCCATCATCCATCCATCCATCATCCATCCATCCACCAACCATCCATCCACTCATCATCCATCCATCCATCCATCCATCCACCACCATCCATCCACTCATCCATCATCCATCCATCCATCCACCAACCATCCATCCACTCATCCATCATCCATCCATCCATCCACCAACCACCCATCCAACCACCCATCCATCCATCCACCCATCCATCCACCAACCACCCATACATCCACCCACCCATCCATCCACCCATCCATCCATCCACCACCCATCCATCCATCAACCATCCATCCACTCATCCATCCATCCTCCCATCCATCATCCATCCATCCATCCCTCAGTCCATCCATTAATCCATTGTCCTCCCATCTGTCTATCTGTCCGTCTGTCCAAAGCTCACAGGTGTGGAATCTATCTCATCTACCAAAACAATGAGAGCAAGATACGTGATTTGTGTGTGTGTGTGTGTGGTGTGTTGTGTGCGTGTGTGCGTGTGTGTGTGTGTGTGTGTTCTCCCCTGTACCCCCACTGACTGGTTTCCATGGTCACAGTGAACCACTAGTGGTCGACTTGGGTGTCCTCCCTTTAATCCTGCAGATGAAAATCTTGTATTTTTTCTGAAGAAAAACTGATTTTGCTTGTTCCAAACTCCACACGTGTGTGTGTGTGTGTGTGTGTGTGTGTGTGTGTGTGTGTGCGCACACTGTCTCTCTCTCTCTTTCACTCTCTCACCCACTCTCTCTCACTCTGTTTCTTACTCTGTCTCGCATTCTCTCCTGTCTTTCCCTCTTTGACTCTCTCTCTCTCTCTCTCTCTCTCTCTCCTCTCTCTCTCTCTCTCTCTCTCTCTCTCTGACTGTTCCCCCCCCCCCCCCACCCCCCACTCTCAGGGTCTCTCGCCCTTTCTCTCTCCACTTTGATCGTCCTCTTTTCTTCTCCGGGGATTTCTTTGCTCTTTTCTCGCTGCAGCACAATTGTGTTGTTGGAATAATTAATTCCAATCCCCATCAAAAGGCATTAGTGGCCCCGGGGCCCCTGCTCCTCACTTTTTTTTTCGTGGGAGAATAAAAAGCGAGGAGAAGAAAGAGGCCGAGGCCGCCGCTTTGTGGCCCTCATGTTCCTCCATAAGGCCCACACAGACAAAAAGAGGCCGAGGGGCCGCCGCCACCACCTGAGTGCCACAAGTGGCCCCGTTCTGCCTGCCGGGAACATATGGTTCATATTACTGAAGACTGGGTGGTAGAAAGACCAGTTAGAGACCAGTTAGAGACCAGTTAGACCGACTCCGGGTCCACACACACCATTCAGACCAGTTAAGTCTTCATGTCTGACAGCTTCTGTAATAAAAAAGGTTCTTTAATTTAGTTAAATAGACAATTATATGTTGATATATTTGGGTTTAAAAATAACATGTCAAAATATTAGATTACATTTCCAAAACATCAGATTTGAAATCCTTTTAATTTTGTGGTTTTTTATTTTATTTCATTCACAGTAACATTGATTAATTTTGTTCCTCTATTTGTAATCAAACATAACAGCAGGTTCTTCTTGTCGAAGGATTTATTTATTTATTTATTTATATTTTCATGGACTGTATTTGTTTTTAATCTTTTGGGGTTTTTTGGATTTAAAAAATCAGTAATAAAATCAGTGTAAAATACTAAATCTATCGTCATTAATTAATAGTTTAATCACTTAAAATCGTTTACAATTATTCATTACGAATTCAATATTTTTTTAGCATTCAGATAATTATTGTAGATATTTTTCAATTCATTCTTGGTGTTTTTGGTTTTGGAGCTGATGAACGAACCAGTAAAATCGGACAGAAACGTCAAATATTTCATCATTTACAGCAGATTACAGTTTGTTTCATCGCTGTTTTTATCATTAAAGACAAACTGAAGACTTTCAATTCCACATTTGGGTTTTTTGTATCACTATATTCTTTATAATATTGAAACCAAACTAACGTTAAATATTCGGGCGTTCCGATCACTTTGGCCCGGTGGATCCAAAGCGCGCGCGGCTCCACGGGGCCTCGTGATCAAGTCCGGTATTTTAGTTTATATTAATCTGGATTATTAGTAAATTAATTAGGTGGGGGCCTCTAAACAAATTAAAACTGACAAGTTGATTGACGTGGACGCGCGCACGGTAGTTCCGACGTGCGTTAATGAGGCCGCGGCTCCGCGATCAGCGCGAGGAGCGAAGGAACAGCCGGGATAGAGGATCTGTCTGTCTGTCTGTCTGTCTGTCTGTCTGTCTGTCTGTCTGTCATAAACTAGTAAACTAGTTGTAAACTTCCGGTAACATAATCCGGTTGCGGATGAGATTATTATTCGAATCTTTACCGAAGCGCTGCAGTGACGTCACCCTTCCTCAATCATCACGGTCATTAACAAGATTCCTCATTAATGAAGCGACAAATCGCGTTTGGGCATTTCGGTTTTGTACAGTCGTTTATTTTTCAATGACAAAATAAGTTAAGAAAAGGCATGCGACAGGAAACAGACACACTCATGTCCTTCCTCATGTCCTTCCTCATGTCCTTCCTCATGGGGAAGGATGAAGGCGAGGAAGAGGAGCTCAGTGTTTTTCAGTAGCTTTGACCCCTGCTTCATTCATTCATGCACGTAACAATCAACAATAATAATAATAATGATAACAATAATAATAATAATGGAGTTTAAATATACAGACATAAAGTGTTCCATTTTTACACTCGGAGTGAGAGTTCCCAACAAAGATCCTGTGTGATCGCCTTTAATCGATACGTCTGATAAAATTAATCAACAAATATCTGCTGATTGTCCCTGAGTGTCACCTGCAGGTAAAACCATGACATGAACTTTGACCTTGAGTCCATCATTATTGATTAAGGAATACTGGTTAATTAGCAGTTGTGTGGCTCATGTCCCGCACCAGTACCGCACCAGTACCGCACCAGTACCGCACCAGTACCGCACCAGTACCGCACCAGTACCACACCGGTCCTGCAGCTCTCCTGCATCAATGCCGCATCGGTTCCGTCTCGCAGGCTCATCAATACTGTTTTTCAGGATTTCTCGCTCGTAAACTTGAATCCCATCGGGGACTGATAAGATCCAGTCTCTGATGTGGGTGGCGCTCTCTCGCTGTGAGGGTCATGACCCCCCCCAGAGGTCAGCAGGGGGACAGACAAGGTCGTGAGAAAAAAAACACACACTTCATAACTGATCAAAATAGACCGACCCCAGTCACCATGCCAACAACATCACCGTCCTCACCTACTGACCTTTGACCTTTGGAGCTTCACAGTCCAACAGGAAGTGGTCAGATAATCTTAAGAGGGTTAAATTGAGCCGTGGCCTCCGATATTCACACGTGATCTTCGTGGTCACGACTCTGAGTCTGAGCAGAATGAACAAGTTTATTAAGTAAAAAAAAAAAAAATTAAAAAATTCATTCGTGGTTTTAAACATGCGTCGTTTGTTCATGTTTACAGTTGGCGAACAGGTTCCACGTCGGTCACTTCGACCGTTTTCAATCTTTTTTTTTTTCTTTTTTTTTTCTCGTTGTTTCACATTCAATGATCTGGGACCAGTTTACGCAGCTGGACTCCTTCGGCCCTGGTTTGGTCACAGTGTCGGAGTCCGTTTCAGAGTCCATCACAGTCAGACAGGAAGTCCGGCGCCGCTGCATGCAGGGAGTAAACATCCGAACGGGAGGAGCACCTCCTACTACGAGGTGTTGAGGAGCGGTCTGGGGTACACCCCCTGGTAGTAGGTCGCCTCCAAGGACTCCATGCTCCTGCCTCCGAGCCCAGACGGGCCCCCGGTGCTGTAGGAGGAATACTGCAGCGCCTCGTAGGCCTTTAGGTCCAGTTTGTGCTGCTGCTCAGAGGAGGACATCAAATTATTGATGGAGAACGGGTGATTGAAGGAGTAGTGGGGATCTCCCTTTAGGTGCAGCTGGGACTCGTGTGCCATTGAGTGGGGGGGCAGAGACAGCGAGGAGAGGAGCTGGGAACTGGACACCTTTAGGTCCGCGGTCCCCCCGTGAAGGTCCAGGCCCGGGGGCGAGGCCGCCTGGCTGGAGGAGGGCAGCGGGGAGGCGAGCAGGAGTCCGGCGGGTTTGTCCCCCGACGGAGACGCTCCTCCGCCCTCGTCCTTCCTGCCGTCGCACTTCAGCGACGTCTTCTTCTCGCACTTGAACCGTTTCTGGCGCCGCAGGTAGCAGCCGTTCTCGAACATGTTCCCGGAGTCCGGGTGCAGGGTCCAGTAGGAGCCCTTGCCCGGTTTGTCTGGCGAGCGCGACACCTTCACGAAGCAGTCGTTGAAGGACAGCGAGTGCCGGATGGAGTTCTGCCAGCGCTGCTGGTTCTGCCGGTAGTAGGGGAAAAGGTCCATGATCCACTGGTAGATCTCGCTCAGCGTTAGCATCTTGCTGGGAGCCTGCTGGATCGCCATGGTGATGAGCGAGATGTAGGAATACGGAGGCTTGGCGTGCGGGTAGCTCCTCCTGAAGGCTTTGTTGTCACGGGCCCGGTTTATTCCGTTGCCGCCGTACGCCATGCTGGACGACGGGCTCATGCCCCCGTAGGGACTCAGGCCCATGGAGCCCTGCTGGGCCGGCACCGAGTTCATGTGCGACGGGCTCAGCGCCCCCCCCATCGATGGCATGCCGCCGCCGAGGCCCGACATGGCCACCGGAGTCGAGCTGCTCATCCCAGTCACGGGAGCCGGGCTGAGACCGGCGCCGCCGTACGACATGTTGAAGGAGCCGGATGTGGTACCGTTGGCGGACATGTAACCGGCCATGGAGCCGAGGCCGGAGCCCATGCCAGTGGCCATTGATGAGTACATCTGCAAGGACAGTAGAGAATCAGAGCTGAGGGGGCTGAGACCCAGACTCAGACCCTGACCCTGACCCGGACCCGGACCCGGACCCGGACCCGGACCCTGACCCGGACCCTGACCCGGGACCTGGACCCAGAGCCAGAGCTCCAAACAGTTGGATGGGAACTCATTTCTGCGCTAAGATTTTTAAATCAGCAAGTTGATCAAGTTATTAGTCCAAGAAAATGATAGTTTCAGTTTTCGGTGACGACAGAAGGAGGCGTCGATTTAGTGGGAATTAATTCATAATTAATTATGACTGAAAACAATAACAGCTAATTATTCCTGTTTGGAAAAATTAATTAATTCATAGTTGATTATCAGTGATTTTTTTAAATAAATGACATTTTCTGTAAGACAATTTTTTTAATCACATCAACAAGTGATCAGTTACTTTTATGCATTTTTTTATTGCTCTGGAAATAAATAAGAACTCGGGATCTTTTACAACTCTGACATCAGAGCTATTGAATCCCAACATAAGTTCTGCTGGTTCTACCCACCGGTTCCGATGAGGTGATCTCCCGATCCAGATCCGATTTAAGCAGAAAACATATAAAAAAATAATCGAACCAGAAATTGTAAACAGTTTTATAATACTAACAACATCGATAATAATGAATATCAATTAACATCGACATTTCAATGAATTAAATATAGTTATTATCGTTTAATATGGCAATAATGCTGAATTAAAATTCACATCAATGATATCGATATTAAAATAAATCGAAATGATCGAGTTTAAAGTCATATTCTTAACAAAATTTGGTATATTTTTGATCCTATTTAAGTTTTTGCCTATTTTAGTTGTATCGGTCGTATTCTCGCGTTGTTGTTTAATTAAAAAAATCGATCCCTGATCGTTCGTTTACGAATTATTATCGGTGGATTATCACATTCGTTAAATAAAATTGGATAACTTGTCTTTACTGCTGTTTGTTGCTTTCGTGTCTGGAAAAATAAAATCATTTATCGACATCGATCGTCCAATCCTTTATTTCCTTTTGTAAATGTTTAATAAAATAAAATAAAAAAATGGAGTTTGATCGGTTTGATCTCGCGCAGAATGAAGAAACACGGAATCATTTCAAATTATATTTAGTCGAATTTTTAGGTTGAACATTTTGCCATTTTTCTGTTTTCTATTTTGTTCAATTAATAATATAGAAAAAAAAAATATTTTTGTCTTTTTTTGTTTGGTTGGTTGGGGTTTTTTTTGTATATAACTTTTACATTTTCAATCGAAAACTTTCTCAAAAACTTTGTCGCCAGAAACTTTTGCGGGTTCGGGTTCCGGGCGGGTCCGATGCTGAAGTTCACCCACCTCCTCGCTGTAGAAGCCGCTCCAGTCCGGAGCTTCGTGTCCTTCCATCTTCACCGCGCTCAGCATGACGGGAGCCCGCAGCGCCCGCGCCGATCCGTCTCTAACCTGGTCCAGGTGAAGCCGTTCTGAGCCGAGCCGAGCAGAGCCGAGCGGTCCAGAGCCGAGAGGAGCGAGACTGAGTCAGGAGGAGGAGGTGAGGATGACCTGAGGACTGATGTGATCCTCCTCCTGCAGGTCCAACCCTCGTGATCTCCTCCTACACGCGCGCGCACACACACACACACACACGCACACACTCACACACGCAGACGTCGATCAAAGTCTCTGGTTGTATTGATGAAACTGGGTCAGTACTGATAGAACCTTCTGGCCTGGGTCAGATCTGCGCGAGCACGAACCTCCCGAACTCCCGCAGGTTTCTTCATGGTCCAGAAGTGCTCGGAACCAGTTTCAGAGGAGTTCATGTTGGCTCTGAGCCAATCAGATGGGTGCTCACCTGCGCGCGCGCGCGCGTGTGTTTCGGGTTAGAGTGACATCTCATCAATGGTCCCGGGTCCTTCACGGGGTCAAGTTCGGGTCCTGTGTGACTCACGCGGCTCTAAATCTTTATCTAAAAGCTCTGCACTGATAATTATGGTCTGTCGTGAGTCTCCTGTCACTCGGCCACGCCCACCTCTTCAGACTGACAGGCTCCATGCGAGAGCACAAAGACCTGAGCCAGAAGCAAGGCCGGGACCTGGTCCTGACCTCCAGGCTCGCCTGCGTGTCTGTCTCATGAAGGTGGTCCAGGTTCCGGCAGAGAGGAGGGCTCGTCAGGAACAGCTCTTCAACAAACGCGCACGCACGCACGCACGCACGCTTCCCGGGCTGTCAGTCATTGACAGGCGTATGGTGTTAACTGCAGGTCAAAGCCTGACATCCGATCACGTGGCCCGTGACGTCACGCCACTGTCTTTTTGTTCTACTCCGGCTGATTTTATGTCGAGTTTATGTCGGCGATGATCGATGATTGATGAGGATCTTTTCCAATCAAAAACATCAGATCGTTGCCGTTTCGCAGGGGGACGCTGCCCCCTGCTGGTGGGATTGAGACCTGCGCCCCCAGTCCAGACCAGTCCGGTCCCAGTGGCTCCTGCTTTTTATTCTTCTAAATTAGATTGATCGTGAGACCTAATTCAGAGTTTGAAAGTCCTATTCGCCTCTTTTGGTCGTGAAACTGTGAAGAAATTTAGAAGAAGCAGCCTCAAAAGAATCAGACGTTTTTTATCTATCATGTTTATTGATCTTTTACAATGTTTACAGCTGAAATCTGAATCAGAAAGTGCTGATATTAAGTAGGACAGTTAATAAACACATCTTCTATTTTCGATTAAAAATGTTAAAACAAAATATAAAAAAAAACACCATGATCATCACGAAAATATTCCTCTTAAATCAGTAACACAAAAACTGTAAACATTTTCAGAAAACCTAAAATATATACATATATTTTACTTTCCTGGAATGTTGATTAATTGTTTTAATCGGCAAAATCTCATATCTCAAACTCAAATTGCTGGTTTCTTCTCGTCTTTGCTGTTCATCGACATTTTCTCTGCCTTCTTCACAGCTCGTCTCTTTGACCTCCTCATCACGCAACATTTGACCATCACCGCAAACAGGACCACCAGAACCACCAGGCCGACCACGGCGACCAGCACTGGGACGAGGAGCCCGGAACCCAGTCTTTTATCGGCGGTTCCGGCGGTGTCGTTGCACATCAGCGAGTCCTCGCTCACGACCTCGCCGGTCTCGTCGGTGCACACGCACCTGTAGGAGCCCGGGGTGTTTTGGCAGGTGTTCCTGCAGGGGGCGCTCTTCTCGCTGCACTCGTCGATGTCTTCGCACTTTCCCGAAGAGTTCTTGCGGAACCCGTCGTCGCACGGGACGCAGATGCTGGTGAAGTTGGCGACGGAACCGTCCAGCAGGCGCCAGAGCTGTCCGGAGCAGCGGATCTCGACCTGCATGCCAGCGGTCCAGCACTCCACCTGGATCCTGCTGCGGTCTTTGTGGTGCGGAATCAGTGAACGGGCCGCTGAGAGGTCCAGGTGCCCGCACGAGTTAGAGCCGCGATCCTTCTCCGAACCGGGGGTTGACCCCGCCTCCCCTTCCGATGTTTGCGTGTCGGGGGTCCGTGTGGACCGACGCGGCTCGAGTCCTGCTGAGGTCGGTACCAGATTTGGCGCGGTGGGTTTTGGGGGCTGCGGTGTGTGTGAGTCGTTGTGCTTGCAGATGAACCGGTGTTTTGTCTCGCAGCGAACTGGGATCAGACCCCAATCGGTTACGTTTGAGCTGTCCACCTGAGCCTTCAGGGCCGCACATTGGACTGCGGTACAGGTGAGTTCAGGCTCAGCTGCCCACTGACTCACCTGCGTCTCTTCGCTGCCATCAGCCGTCCATTTGAATCCTCTCAGTGGGAGCCCCGGGACCACACACTCGGGTTTGGGCTTCATCAAACCCACCCAGAAGGTGAAGCTACCTCGGATCAGAGGTGGCTCTGCCTCGGGGATGAGGTCAAGGATGTGAGCAAGCTCGTGTTTGTTGAGGACGGTGGTGAGATGACCGGGAGAACACGCCGCTGCGGCCTCGTCAAAGGTCATCTGGCTGTGTTGGAGGGTGTAGGACGGAGACTGAGCCGCAGCATTCCAGAACACAGCGCTGAGCGAGGCCCACAGAGAGATCCAGAACCACAAGGACATGTTCTCTGAGTGCTCGGCCTCCCCGTGGATCTGGGAACAGAGAACATGCAGGTGTGTGGTGCTCAAACTGGAGCAGAACCTTTGGATGCTGCTGACAACTGACTCGAACCGAACTGAACTTAAATATCAAAATGTTTTTCACACACATGCTGTAAAAACACTGTCACAGAAAATAATTCTAAAATAGCACGGATGTTTATACCACCACTACCGTTACAGCGGATGCTAACAATGCTAATCCTGATCCTGTCACTAAGGTCGTTGCCGTCTCCTGTTGTCCATGTCTGGACGACTTGACGTCAGACAGGAGACACACACCTGCGTCTGCTCCTCTTACCTTCTCTGCATACGATCCTCCTGCTCCGATTTCTTTTGCTTCTCTCTCCTCTTTTCTCAGGTCTTTCTCGTCTCCTCGGCTTCGCCTCCACAGGAACTCCCTCTGAACAGCGAGCAGCGACTTTGCCCCTTGTCCTGCCGCCCTTCCCCCAGGACAGGAAATGTGCTCCGATCTGATCTGATGGAATCATTTGGTGGAATCCAAGTAAACTGGGGAAAAAGATGTTCTGATTCCTAAGAGAGGTCGGATCAGATCAGATGTAGGCGTGTCCAACAGGTAAATCAACGTGTCACCGGTTGGTAGCAAACCCAAACCTTCAATAACCATCATAAGATCCCGTTGTCACGGTGACCCAGATGCTTCCTGAAGGAAGTGCATGAATAGCAGGAAACTACACTTCTTTGTTGGTGGAGTAATGAGACCGTTGTCATACTAACTCGGCAACAGATATCCTGAAAGTGTGTGTGGATTCTAACCTACACTAAACGGGTGGTAAATACAAGTGTAGAGTCGGTGCTACAACAAATATCCTGGAGCTTTTTCTCATCAGGACGCAGCAGCAACTAAGGGTGGACAGATGGAGACGAAATTGTCTCCAGGAGTTTTGAAACGCTCCTTCCAACACCGGCGTCTTACGCTTGTTTTGTACAGATCACCAGATCTTCGACCTTCATTAGGCTTAGTTTAGTCTTGGTTAGCAAAGGTCAGAGCTGTTTAACCACCTCTAGACCCGTGCCAGCGACCAGCAGCCATGAGTTCCTCTGAGCAGCCACCTAGAACGCTGAAAATGATGACTGAAGCCTACAGAGCAGGAGAAGACTTCAGAAGATAGTGAAGAAGACCTCCCCTGAGCTCCTCACATCATTCAGAGGAAGATGGAACTCCTGACCTTCACCTGTCTACTGCCAGGAGGTTCTGAGAGTCCGTGATCGTAGGAGAACCATGGTGCAGCCTGAGTTATGGAGCCAAGCTTTCCAACACTGAATAAAAAGAGCTGCGCAGAAGGAAGCACGAGTGAAAGATGGTAGAAAGTCTTTAGAGGAAACACTTTTATTCAGTAAAACAGAAGATTCCAATGTGGCTCAAACATGAACGTTAACTTCAACCATTGTTGGTCTCCTCAGATCAGCTCCAAACACTTCTGTGATGTTTGCAACCTGAACTTTCATGAGAAACTGGACTGGTGCTCCAGCATGTACAATGGTTGTCATGACAACTTAGGCAGCAAATGCGAGATTAAAAAAAAGACAAGTGAGGGAAGAGAGAGCCTAGCGTGATCAGGCAGCGCTGGACACAGCAAGCTTCTTCAGGTGGTCCATGAAGACCTGCAGGCTGACATCATCGGTCAGGATGGGCGCTCCAGACTCCTGCAGACATCGTCATGGTTACGGGAGATCACAAACGCGCACAGACGTGAAGGTGTGAGACACTCACCTGACCCCACGCATACATGTTGTTGTGGGTCTGGGACGGGTTCACTTTGGACAGCAGGAAGCGAGCCTGCGGAGCACGACATCATCGTTGTGACATCATCAACAATGATTCCCTGCCAGCGAGTCATTCAGGAACATTGTGGGATACAAACGGTATTCATTTGTGCAACAAAAGGGTTCTGGTCAAATGGGACAAGGTTGTTCCTCCTTGTGAGAAACAACCTTGTTCCATTTGACCCCATTTTGACCTTGTCCCCGTCTTCTTTAGCAGCTAAATGGCTCAAAAACAGGTGGTTTGTAGGCAAAAGTGTTGTCAGAGACTCTCGAATCTCAGCTTGGCTCCTTTAACGTCTCCTTTAACGTCTCCTTCAATGTTAGGTGGAAAAACAAATCTAAATCCAAGCAGGAGTCACCTGACTGCCGCCGTGTTCCGTGTCGATGTAACGCGGCATCGGGAAGCGCGTGTGGAGCAACTCCTGAGCGTCGTCCACCGGCGCCTGAAGGAGGTGCTTGAAGTTCTCGTACTCGGGCATCTCCTGGTAACCAGCCTTCCTCCACTGAGCCACCGTCTGCACCCGCAGCAACACAAACCCGTCAACAACTTCAGCGCGCGCACACCAGCAAAACCTGAGACAGGTGTGTGTGAGGGTGAGCACCTCTCCGTGATAGATCAGGATCTGGAAGAACGTGTCCATCAGGAGGATCCGATCTGGCAGGATGCTGCTGCTGTCCAGCAAAACTGGCTGAAGACACAGACGGGTTCATGCGTGGTTATTAACAATCGTGTGTGTGTGTGTGTGTGTGTGTGTGAGGGTGTGTGTGAGGGTGGACTGAGACACCTCTGGAGGGCCGTTGAAGGAGTAAGCGTAGAGAACAGGCTGGATCATGATGAGAGCCTGAGTCAGGTCCTGCCGGTTGAAATGATGTCTGTAATATGAACTCTCGTCTGGACTGTTGTTGAAGACCTGGAGGAACGGAGAACGCCTCAGGTGGAACATGAACTGGGGAAAAAAGGGGAGAATTTTCGCATCATTTTATTTGTTTGATGCGCTTAAAATGAGCGTGCAGTTTTTGAACGACAATGAAGTGAATAGGAATCAAGCCGAGTCTCCCAGGCTGCATCTTGTTCCAAATGTTGAACCTTTGTGTTGAAGATGAGGGTGATTCTATACCTGAGGGTAGAGGGAGAAGGTCTCGGAGAACCTGAAGGAGTTCGGATCATCTTTGTGATAATCTCCAAACTTCTGACACTGCAGACCACATCAGAAATGATTTGTCAGTGCATCAGAAGGCTCCTGCGACAGAACCGCTCCAAAAACCTCCACCTCGCCGTACCAGTCGAATCAGCTGTCTGTCCAGCCAGCGCAGCACATCCGGCCCCTCCTCCGTCTCAGCCCGGTACACCGACAACCTCGCCATCAAGATGGCTGCCGCCTCCTGATCAAAGGATGCTGCGATGCTCTGAATCTGGGACTGAGCGTCTGCCCAGCTGCACACACACACACACACACACACACACACACAGAGGCAGAGAGTTGCAGACGGCTGCTCTCGGTCAGAAGGAGAAGGTGCCATCACGTACTTCCTAGCGATGGTGGTGACTCTGATGCGTCTCTGTCCCGATGAGTGCTGGTACTGCGTCACAAACTGGACGGCTCCGCGGCCGCCCTGAGGGATCGGAGCGTTGTGCTGGAACACACGATGATGCACATCTGGTGATGAGGTGCTGAGCCATACACGCACACACACACACACACAGGCGGTGAAGGGTAACAGTACCTTCAGTAACTCTGACACTGATATTTGGAATAAAGGGCCGATCGGAATAAAACGGCGTCACGTAAACGCGTGAACTGGAAGATTCTGATCTGTTTTCTGATGGAGAGCAGCGGATTCACTGCGTCCAAATCCTCTTGTGTTTTGTTTTGTTAATTAGTGACAAATCCAGCGACCTTTTGTGGGACAATATGGTCTTTCAGTCGTTGCTCACAGCTGCACCTCCGTGTCCAAACGATGCAAATGAATCCAACCCTTTGACATCATAATCTCTGGCGTGTACGGATATTTTTCCCCGTCAGACAGAAATGAGTTCTGGAGCGGCCTGATGGCGCTGTGCAATAGGAGCAGAACAGCTCCCAGAACCTGGTGCAGGTTCATGTCACGTGTAGGGGAAACTACAAAATAATCATTATGAGGAAATACAGAGCCACTTCTGCATTTGTGGGGTCGTTGACGGCACAGGCGGAAGCACATCACTCTGCGGTTGTTCTAGGGAAATTAAACCACTCGGCACGTGCCAAGATGCTGCTGTTCAGAATAAAACTTGCTGCGTGTTTACACACGTCCTGAGGGGATTATTTGATTTTGCGCCCGTGCAAAGCCTGAATTTGGAGTTTTATTTTTGATAGCGTGCGCGGTCGTTATCACAGCGGGCGACAGATGAACCGTGGCAACGACGCCACACCCACACGCGCAGCAGAGGCTTCCTGAAGTCTCTCGGTGATCACACTGAAGGTCTGACATCAAAACATGGACCACCTCTTCCAACCGGCTTTAGGATCACAAGTTCCTCTTTCTGGATGGTAGTGCCTTTGTCTACCTCGTGAGGATGACCTCTGCAGTTTGACTGCTGAAGTTGTCGACACCAGGAGAGATCCTTAAAGGTAGGTGAAGGTAGGTAGAGGCTGCTGCCCTTATCCTGCTGTCCCAGGATGACACCCATGGTGTCTCCACTGGCTCCTCGCAAGCCGTAGTCGTTCATGTGACAGCAAAACTAAGATCAGAACTGGATAAGAGAGAATCAGGCTTTCTGTTCTCACACGGACAGCTTATGTATTTTTAGAGGTGTGAACAAAGAAGCTCCTTCTGAGGAAATCAGACAAACCGCGTTTGAGCCAAATTCACTCATGTGCTTCCTGTTGTGTGTCCAGAAGATGGAGGAGATCGTCAGGATACTATACACCACTCTGTTGGCACTTTCAAGCTTGGCTTCAGTGTCTGGAAACCTCCTCCTTCTCCTCCTTCTGCTGCTCAACAAGGAGCTGCGGACGGATACGCTGGGCCTAACCCTGAGCTTCAGCCTCAGTGATCTGGCCCTGGGGATGTTTATCACCCCCCTCGGAGCCTATAATGGCCTAACCTGCCTGTCAGGGAGCAACAGTGGGGGTCCGGTGTGTCAAGGCAGCGCCTTTGTCTTCGTCCTCCTCCAAACCGCTTCCATCTTCTCCTTTAACTGGATGACGGTGAACAGGTTCACGGAGATCTGCTTCGCCCTGAGCTACGACACCATTTGGACGCCCGGGCGGCGCCGGGCGGTGCTGGTTCTGGTCTGGACGTTGTGCTTCGTGATGGCTGCAATGCCTCTGCTGGGGTTTGGAACGTATGTCTACAGCGAGTCCAGATTTCTGTGCTGCCCGAGCTTCACTCCTGACAACAGGTGCTTTGTGGCTGCGTGGATTTCGGTGGGCGTCACGATACCGATCTTTTCAACCTGCTCTCTGTATGGATACATGGTCTACGTGGCCAGGAAACAGGCCAGGAAGGGAACCTTCATGTGCAACGAGCTGCACTGCTTCTATGTTCCTGCCAACAACTTCCTTAGGAGCTCCAGGGTGATGATCACAGTCTCAGGTGAGTTCATTTGTTACGTGGGCTGATTTCTGGCAGTTTTCATAACTTTCATCACCGTCTCGCTAAGATCTGACTGCAACAAACACCATCTCAACCAGCAATCACTATTAAGTCCTTAATTATTGTCTTTATTTAGCATTTATATCATGATTGGGCAGGCCTTCGGGTGTATGGGAAGATTTCAGGAGTCTTGTTGGTGTTGTTATGACAACACCAACCCTGCTGTGATATTATTGCTGTGACAGCAGCCTTCACGGAACCGGTTTCTACCCAAACGCCTACAAAAATCTCTTAAGAACAGGTTTGTGGGAGGGGGTTTGAGTGGTGGACGTACTGTCACATTGTTGTGTTTCTGATGGTGTGTGTCAGTGTGTTTGTTGGTCTGCTGGCTACCCTACATCTCAGTGGGTTTGTACGAGACATTTAGCGGCGTACCGAGTCCGGCTGGGGTACCCGCCCTCTCCACTTGGTTGGTTCTGTCAAACGCTGCTCTAAACCCCTGGATCACCTGCATGACGCAGACGTAAGTCAGAATCTAAACTGCTGATGCTTATATATCAAGTTGGGTCAGAATTAAGAGGAGAAAAATCGCCGATCATGTGACCAACATGGCTATTAATGCAGCTGTAGTGCTCAGCCAGTGTTTGAGTGATGATGCAGCGGTGAGTGGGGACATAACTTCTGTCCATCTACTCATCTGCAGGAGGTACAGGGCCACTGCGTGTCGCCTCTTGGGAAGGATTATTCTATGTCCACGTTCAAAGAACCTGCTGGAGGCCCACCACCAGATGTCAGCCTTTCATCTGGACCCAACCGCCAACGCCATTACAACCACAACGACATCATCACCAACACCTAACACCCCAGCACAGTGATGGAGCAGCGATCACTTCAACGCTTGATCATCACCTCCACATGAACATTTGTGCTTCTGCAGGACGTGTAGCTCAGAACCTTGGCCAAAATAAAAGCTTATTTAAAAGAGTGCATTTTTACACTTCTGTCAGTTGCACTTACTTCATAACTACACTCACAAATACCAAAATGTCATGATAAATGAAATACAAAACTAAGAAACCACAACTGTACAGATTAAGATTTGCTTGGTTGTTTGTACCTGGTTCACCACCTCAAAATAAAGAGCCAGAGTGGTCATCGGATCCAGGCCACACATCTTCCACTGACAGGTTCCTCCGTTCCCGATCTCCTGTGCAACACAACCATATGAAGGTCAACATGCAGCGTAGCGCACGTGATTATCTGATATCTCAGCACATTTCCAGGCAAACCGCACCATTGACTGACAAACTTAATTGTAAAAAGGTCAAATGAAAAGGGCAAGATGCCGTTCTGGTACTACTGAAAAGGGGAAGTGTTACATACATTCTCAGACACAGACGGTCCTTTGGCACCCAGAGACACACATGGACCAATCGCTCCAGAAACTTTAATTTCTCTTGATGTCTGGGGAGGGAAATACAAACAAACTGGGAGTTAATGTCAGCTGTCACCAGGCGAGAGAAGGTCATGGACATTTACATGTGCACAATCCAGCTTAATTTGCACAGTGCAGAGTATCTCTGAAGTCTTTACACAACCTCAGCCCAACACTCTACAAGCAACAGACACAGGGAGAAACCGTGAGCAGGAATAGACTCATATCGGTGGGGGGGACCCTCCTGCTGATGGACAGATGTGTAAAAGAGGAGGAAGCGATGCAGCCAAAAGAGGTTGAGTGTGTGAGTTTGGTGTTGAGCCAGCACGCAGGTACCTTGACTTCCAGGGTAGCGCCGAAGGCCATCTTGAAAGACCCCTGAACATCTTTGGTGAAAACTCTCTGGAAGGTTTGTTTGAAAAGTGATGTGTTGAAGGAGTCTGCCATCACCATGTAACCTCTGTAAACATCACAGACCATCAGGACAGAAAACAACACACAGTCTAAAACACTGAGAGTGTGTGTTGCTACCCAGTGGAGTTGGTGCAGCACTTCATCTCCAACAGCCCCGTCTGGTCAAGAGCGCAGGCATAGATGTCGATGATATGACCATTAGTCGAGGCTCTGTTAGCGAGGGACTCGTAGTGCTAGAAAACACACACGCAGTCTTTGTTAGCATGTTAACAGTGGCAGAGTTCAGTGTTTAACCACAGGACTGAGGACAGTTGTCACTCACTTTGGTGGCCTTCTTTGTGTACTTAGCGTTGTCCTTCTCCAGGTCGTGCCAGGACCTAATAGGCATCTTCAGTTCATCTCCGACGACCATGCCAGGACCCTGTGTTGCGGGCCCACCAATGAAGGTCATGATGCGAGCCCCCGTGTTTGGAAAGGTGCACTGTGGGTAAAAACACAGCTTCAGTGTAAAGTTTGAGTTTATAAAATGGTGCACATCTTCATGTTTTACCTCCAGCAAGCCAACAGCAATGGACATGGCCACGCCCAGAGAACGCAGAGGTCTCTTTCCCTGAGTGACAGGCCAGGGGTCACGCTGAAGCTCCCCCAACAGGTCAGTAAGATTCATGTCGATCTTCTGCACCGGCTGCAAGAACCTGACCCCAAAACACATCACAGTATGATTACGTTTCCTCTGCAAATACAGTTTAAATATTGAGCTGCATGTTTTAGGGTCTGGTTAAGGGTCCAGGTCCAGGTTTAATGATCTGCTCTAGGACTCTCAGCGTGCGTTTACCTGTTGGACAGAGGCTGTTGGGCTGTTTGAGGAGCTCGTCCTTGAGGGGCTGCAGGTTTGGTCAGACCAAGCATCTCCTGCAAAGTCCATTCACAAAAACTGGTTAGCAGGAGTGGTCACGGGGAAATGTCTTTAGTCGCTTCACTGACCTGTAGCTGCTTGGCATTGAGATCTTTTGTTCCTCTGAAGACATAACTTTTGGAAATCCCCTCACAGCCGAGCTCGTGGACCTGAACCATCCGGCCGAACGTGATGAGACCCACCAGAGCTGTAGGAGGCAGCAGAGACAATGACATCTGCAGAGACTCCTTCAAGGCCTGAAGGTCCTCATCTTCCATACAGGTGTCCACCACATACAGGAAAACCAATGGCATCTGAGGACCACGCTAGGAACACACAGCACATATGGTTATCACCTGTCTCTGAAGTCACACGTGTGAATATACCTGTGGGTCTCACCTGAACCACATATTCGATGGTGGAGAACTGAGGCAGCAGCTCAGCGGGCTGATTCACTTCAGAGATCCCAGCATAGGATGGAGGAAACTAAAACACAGCAAAGCACCAAATGTCATAACATGGAACCTAACTCAAGCCATCGCCTGCTTTTATTATTTTGTCTGTTTTCCTCTTGTTTATATTTTGAAATCTTTTTTTGTGCACTTCACATTTTGCTTGTACAGCGAGCGCGGGTGTCCAGAAAGGCACCTTTAAATTAAATGTATTGTCATCTCCATATTGTTACTTCTTAAGCAATCAGCATTATGTTGCCTTAAAAAAAAGAATTGTTGAATTTGATCTGAACTACTCCAACCCAATCCAAAATAATCTAATATGATCCATGTTTCCTGCTGATTGCAATAGTCGGATAGGTTTTTTTCAAACAAATTAAGGCATGACAAAGCAATGCTAAATTTAGACTAATTAGTGGCTTAAGTGTGAAGCTGTGCACTGAAAATGTTCAATTAACCTGGTTTCTCTGGTAGCAGAAATTACAGGCCCACAGCTTGGCTCTGTAGTCCACTTGACTGAAACACAGACCAGGGAAGGAGGTCAGACAGGTAACACGTAGCTTTATGACATCACACAGGTAGCCAAGTAGGAGTGCGTACCACAGAGGATTGAGCACAGCACGGCAGGTTGCGCGGCTGCACAGAACTGGTTCATACTGGATAGGAGGCAGGTCAGGTCGCTCCTTCAAAGGGGTGATCAGGGATGCCACTGGGACCACCATGCGGGTCGCCTCCAGTCGGCTCGACGGCCACACGTTCCAACTGAACCGCACGCCGTCGCGCTCCTCGTTCTGAGCGATGTACTCTGGGAAGGTTGCCATGACGATTTTGGGGTTAATGGGGATGGAACGCACTTGGAAAAAGATGGGATAGCTGTGACGTCAGTGAGCTCAGGCTTGGCCGTCTGGCGCCACCTATGGGACAAACAGGCACATCGCGTTTTAAACATAATTGGTTTGGAATCTCGACCATAAAGTAAGAAAACAATTACAAACTAAGATCATCCCCATATTGTGACGTAGACCCGTAGTATTGTGTATAGTATAGACATGATTACGTCACATAGTAGGCTGCTTTCTGAGTGTTTTATGTTCAAAACCCCTTGGTTTTGATCTTTAGATGACCAATGGTCCCTTCTGAATCCGTAACATCACCAGAATTTCGTTCACAGACGGACAAACGCCGGCTGTCACATCTGGCAAAGGTAAAACATCCGCAACCCCGCATGTTTTAGGAGCTAAAACATGAAAATGTTCAAACCAAATGTTCTGAACGGAGGGTTAATTTAGTGTTGCCCAGTTCATCATGAAACATCTCCATAAAACTTGTCTCGGTGGATATAGTAGGCAGTGGGCGTGGATGAGCTCTGGAATCTTCTGGTCTTTAATCTTTCGGCTTCCACTGTTTCACTAGATTTCACAGACAAATCATGCAATTCTCTGTACAACAAAGTATTTTAGACGAGTGCTGCGCTAAAAATGGGTACCGGATCATTGCAACAGATTTGTTAGTCATATTCATGTTACGACTACGTTTGGGCGACAATAAAACTAAAACATTTTGGAACACACGCAAGTATGTGAGCTTTAAAGTGGAAGAAGAGGCAAGTAAAGAGATTAAGTTTAGCCGGAAATTTAAAAACAACCTAGATCAGCTCAGCTACGATACAGCTAACAGCAGCTAGTGGGGCACTTAGCTCAGGGCGTCACTCACGTTACACAAGCGAGCAGTTTATGCAGGACACACCGGGTAAATAAGTGGGTCCGGGTGAGGTTTTCGGTGTTAGTAGCCCGGGTGGGTCTCTGCGTGAGGAGGTGGAGGTAAATCACCGTCGCTCCGCTCCTGCCGCGTCCACTCCAGTGACAACGAAGCAAAACAACATGGCGGCGGCCGGTGCCACGTCAAGGCAGAGAGTTTTAATGAACAGAGGTCTCACTCTGTTCAAAGAAATTAACATAGCTGAAAATAGCCAATTTGGAGTCCTCAAAACTTTATTAAAAAGCCTGGCGATTTAAAAAAAAATATAAGACATATATCTATAGTTTAAAATTTAAAATGATGTGAGCTCATACGGTCCGATAAATGGTTTAAAATTGTATCCCCCATAGCTGTGCACTGACCTGCTGACCCGACCTCTGCTATATAATTGAACGTGATTTGGTTTGAAGTGTCACATAAGTGACGCGGGTATAGGGATTCTAAATATGTATACAAAATCCACAAATATGTAGCATTGAAAAGAGTAGTTTTGAGCAAATTATTATATTCCCAAATTATGACGAAGTATCTCATTGTGTCCAAATACGATCTTTGGTTATACGCCACTATCGTCCTTGGTGTCGTCTTTAAAAAATGGTCCCTTATTTAAAAAAACAAAAAACGAAGTTTAAATACACACCATAAGAAGAAATCGGGAAACAGATTTAAAATGTAAAGTAAAAATTTATTTGAGAAATATTTTCGCAAATGATATAATCTTCCTTGTAATCGTCATTATCCATGTGACCTCATCATGGTTATCCATAAATATAACACTTAGAGAGCTGCTTTTCGTCACTCTTCCACATGTTCTTTACAATTTGTCATCTTCCTCAACGGACTCAGATTTTTTGCACATTTTCCTCTAAAAACCCCTTTATTAACAAGACAGGTACAGGAAGAAAGGGCTGACCCAGCCTTCATATTTAGGTTTTATGGTTTAAGGCAACCTGTTGGTTGGTGATCACATGTTGTTGAAATTCATCATGCCTTTCATGTTTCCAGCAGCTCCCTGCTGGAATTGACGCATCATTGACTGTAGACCTGCCATTCCACCTTAAAATAAGTAAAAAACACCAAAAATGAATAAATACATTAACAGCTCGATATTGACACATGGTCAAAACATGCAGTTTTTAAAAAATGTTTACATCATCTTCATCCTCTAAAATCTAAATCTTAAAAAAAAAAAAAAGCTGCTGGATCTCACCCATGTGATGCAGGACTCTGGGGTCCATCATTTTGGCCATCTGCTGGTTCAGTTTGGCCATTTGTGATGGGTTCACATTCTTGGACATGTCTCCTCCTGTAACAAAGAAAACGAGTTTGTTCAATCAGGCAGTCCACAGGATTTTACCCCCCCTTCCTGCTTCCCCCTTTGTGACCTTTAAATAGGCCTTTGATGCCCCCCATCTTCTTGACCATCTGAGCAAACTTGGTGTACTGCGTGAGCAACTCCTGGACGTCTCTGGTGGCCACTCCAGACCCTCGAGCTACTCTCTGGATTCTGTTTGGCTGCTTACTAAAAAGCTTGGCGCCATCTTTGCTGTCGAGCTCTGAACATAAAATAAAAAAAACCTTTTTCATTATCAAGCAAAGCATTAATTGAAGGTGTTGCAGGTGTACACAAGAGTAAACAAGCATTACCCTGGTCATTCATACTGTCCATGATGGTCATCAGCTTCTTCAATCGTGCCATCGACTCCTGTTCATTTCCTTTACTCATAAAATCTGTGCCAAAACCTGGAATCATCCCCTGAATGCATCACAAGGAGGGGAAGGAAAAGGAAAGGGAAAGAAAGAATAGTAAAACTTGTGTTTATCAAGTGTTCCAGCTGTGTGGGGTGGGGTTCACGTGTGGGGTTCATGTGTCCAGGTGTGTACCATAATCTGTCCAAACGGGCCCATCTTCATGATGTTCTGGAACTGCTCATACATGTCTCTGAGGGTAAACTGACCTGCAGGAAAGTTAGGGGTCAAAGTTGACATTCTTCGTGCATGGATGACGTCGTGCGATGGATGACGTGCTTCTTACCGTGCTTCAGCTTGTCAATCAGCTCTTCGTTGTCGTCCAGTTTCAGGTCGTTAACTCTGTCGATCAAACCCTCAATGTCTCCCATTCCTGCCAGCGAGAGGATCACTCAGGTTTCCATGACAGTGCAAAATGTCTACCGGAAGTATGTCACAACATGAGGTTACCGAGGAGTTTGCTGATAAACGGTTGAGTTTTAAATGGCTCAAAGTCATCAATGTGTTCTCCTGTTCCGATAAAGATGATGGGACTCCGAGTGGCTGCCACGCTGAGAGGAAACAAGAACTTCATGGCTTTAAAGGGACCAACGGCAACATCGACAGACAGGAAGATGAAGCTGGCCTTACGCGCTCAAAGCTCCTCCTCCTTTGGCGTGTCCGTCCAATTTGGTGACGATTACTGAAGCTACATCTACCTTGTCTTTGAAAGCTTTGGCCTGAGACTCACAGGCCTGGCCAATGGACGCATCCATCACATACACAATGTTGTCTGGTTGCTGGAAACGGGTTCAGAAGGCCACAGGTGGGTGACACACCAACAATTACGCATTAACACACAAATGTGGCAGTTTCCGGCCACAAGAGGAGGCGGCGTAGCCAGGTACTGACCACAGCATTAGAGACTTGCAGCATCTCTTCAAACAGCGAGTCTTCCTGTTTGTGTCGTCCGCTCGTGTCCACAATGATGATTTCGAAGTTCTCAGTTTTAAATTTGTCAACGCCCTCCGTGGCGATCACCACTGGATCCATCTCTGTGTAACTGAACACAGCAAAGGAGTTAGGAAAATGTCAGACAACGGGAATCAGACGGACACTTTCTGCAACTCACCTGCCATAGAATGGGATTCGGGCTTTGGTGGCGTTTTGTTTAAGCTGGTCGAACGCACCTGAAAGATTAAAGAAGATTACCATAACAACGATAGAAAGTGATGTACTGTATCTGGTAGCCAACAGCAAAGAACACTGTGTCGAGTAGTGTCATGATACATTGTGCAGAGTTAAACAGCGGAGAAATTGCAGTTGTGTAGAAAAACGTGAGCAATGTGAGGTCAGGAATATGTATTGTTGTGGGGACTGCGTCGTGTTGTGGCCTTGCATCGTGTCATGTACCTGCTCTGAAAGTGTCAGCACAGATCAGGCAGGTCTTCCAACCCTTCCTCTGGTAATAGTAGGCAAGCTGCGGAAAGCAAAAGTCACATGACGCATCCAACAGAAAGCATTGTGTAAAAAACCTTAAATATAGCTCATGTCGAGACGTGTGACGACACCTTGGAGCAGGTTGTAGTTTTTCCACTGCCCTGCAGACCAACAAACATGATAACATTGTTTTTTCCTTTGGTGGGGGTCCAGGCCTTCACACCAGGGTCCACCAGCTGAAACACAAATGTAGGTAGATACAGTAAATATAAGTGTCACACCACAGAAAACACATATGGTGTTTAAAATGACACATGAGCAGCATTTTGGGTGCATCGGAGCAGAAAAAGACTTGAGCTTTGAGGGCTTTTATCAAATTGTCACACTCATCTGTGGACAGTCAAATGTTTCAACATTTTTCCAAGTCTCCAGGAAGTCCAGAAGATGTCTGGAATCACCTTGACAAGCTCCTTGAAGACAGCATGTTGGATCATTCTTCGTTTGTTCAGGCCAGAAGCCATCTCCTCCAAATCTATGGCAGCCCTGCAAGGACAAAGAACATAGAAGACACAGGCTAGTAAGTGCTGCTAGCTAGACTAACGTGAGGTTCAGTGCCAACTTACTTTACATTCTCTCTCAGCTGTTTAACTAGTTTGATGTTGACATCAGCCTCGAGGAGAGCAGCGCACACCTCTTTCAACATGGCATTCAACACCTGCACAAGAGACCGACAAAGGGGGAAACGTAAAAGAAAATCAGAAAATCAAGCAGAAATGTCTAAGACAATTAACATTTTAGTGCTTTTTGCAAAATTGTAAATGTAGCAGTTTACCAAGTCAACAAATGAGATAAAAGATATGTGATTAAGGCGTTATTCTGCCAAGATTCAGGTACCTCCTCATTGATGATGGTGGCATTGCTGAGTGACCTCAGCGCCGAGGTGATCTTCCTTCCCAGATCAGCTAATACCATGACTGCAATCTGAGTGGGTCCTGTCGACGATGCACAAAAAATGGGAGCGAAGGACCCCCTTAGTGCAGGTTATCCGGCAGGTTAACGCTGTAGCACAGTCACCTACGCTCTGTATGAAAGAAATGGAAAAAAACAAAAACATCACAACAGATATCAGGTAACCACAGCAACAGTAATGTCTAAAACCAACGTCACTGTCGCACTGCACGTAACGATACTTTAAGATATTTTCAGGACCTGGTGTCAGGGATGGGACAAAAAAACTGATAGACCAGAATCAGTTTGTTCAGTTATACAGTAACTAATGACACTCCTCTTCATGGAGGCTGATCCCCTCAGAGTAGAAGAATAACACCAGCTTCCCCAGCTACAAGCTAACAGGCGATTATCTGTGACATATGTACAGTACGCTTCAGTTTCTTCAAGTGGAAATATTTATTAATCAAAAAACTCAGTGTTTGTAGTACGGATTTAAACGGCAGTGATAACACCAGTAGCAATCAACACTGCATATGATATGAACTATTTCTATATTGTAGTCTGAGAAGACATTTTCTTCTAATAAATACTTTTTAGGTGTAGAGCCTAATTGTTCAGCTAGTGTAAACCCTTTAAAATTTGTGATATACACTCGCCCAATTGTCGGATACATTTGAATACGCAGTTCAAAAATGACATAACCAACTTTTAAACTTTTCTTAACCATTATTTAAGCCCACGAGGACCACATTTCACTGCCATCGTTTGATAACGACATTGGCTACGCGACCATTTATTGCAGCAGCACTTTAGTGCGTTTGTTTCTCTCCGATACTTGTCAGAACAGCGTCAGCTGTTTACGGTCGCTAGCATTAGCTTAGCCGTTAACAGTCGCGTTAAAGAGAACGAAAGCTCGCCGTTCGCACCATATGTGTCGAGTTAGCTGCTGACACACGTCGAAGTGATACAGCGATGAAATGATGGAAATAATAGCATACATCACACACAATGTTTCCTTCTTACCTAAACAGGTGAGTTTAATCACACTATAACTGAGCACAGAGGAGCTCACAGAAGAACGTCATCCAATCAGAGTTGACCCGGAAGTACTTCCGTTCTTCGATCAGCTGAGAGTACGTTTTTAAGGCTACGTTTACGTGACAACGTGGTCAGCAGAAACGGAAAGGTTTTTCCTTTGCGTCTTCAAAAGCGCTCTACGTTGGCACGGAGAAGGTTTGATTACAAAGCCGTTCACACGAATCAGCGATAACTACTGAAAGCGCGGTACTGTGCATGCCTGGCCAGTAGGTGGCGATGTGCGTGTGCAGTGACACGGGTTTAAAACACGCGTCTGCGCACTACTGCTCTCCGTTGAAAGACTTGACAGTCGACCCCTCCCCCCCGAAAATGCAAATTACTACTGACATTAGCTACTGTATATCCAATCCAGTCAAAAAACTCTGAACATTTGTCATTTTTAATCAATTGGGCATAACATAGCTAATATAGGCATATTAGAGACTTTTACCCCTAAAACGAACTTCCTGACCAGTCAATCCCTTTAGTCTGTGGTCCGTATAACAGATTACAAGGAGTTTGATCGGTGCAGACACTTATTACTTTACCATTCTGTAGAAAGTATGGCAAACTTAAGGAACAGGTCTACGATGGTACTACTTTCCAGATTGTATTTAACTTTTCTTTTTTTCTTGTAGCAAGAGATGAGAGAACGCAAAACACAGTTAAAACGCTAATTATCAAGTCCATCGCCTTTGTACCAACAGCCTTTTAACTTCACCTTATGATCCCTACTTTAATGTACAATGTGTTTTAAGCGATATTTCCATATCATGAATGTCCTTTAAGCACTGTGAACAATATAAACAATCGTATATGACCCTACTTTTAGCAGTAGCTTTTAGCATCACATCAACAAGAACAATTTGCCGATCAAAACGCAAGCAAAAAAAGGATAGCAAGACACAAAGGCATGATTATGATGGATGGGAAAATAGCATTTTACAGGCCTTAGATTTAGAACCTATAAAATATATAGACAAAGTTAGAACATATATACAGGATTTTGCTGTAACAACCCAAAAGAGAGGTCTCTTGCTCCTAGGCTGTTCAAATCCTGGCATCATAATGATGATTTCTGATCATGTAACCTTGGTCTCCCCTTTTGCCTTATTCAATGTCAGAAAAATCAGGCCATTGTCATACCAGCAGGCCAGCAGACCACGCAGCTGCTGCTTCAAGCAACGGCAGACATCTGCATTGTCTGCTGCAATGCCATTCTAGAGGGAGCCTCAATGTGTATGGTGAAGCTGCTTCAGATGGTCCAGAACATGGAAGCACATCTGGTCTTTAACCTCGGTGGGCCCACATCTCCCCACTGCTGATAGAGCTTCACTGGCTACCTGTAGCTGCCCATAAGGTCAAGTAACTTATGCTGACCCACAGAACACTATAGCTGGATCTTCTCCCTCCTTACTTGAACAGTCTTGTACAATCTGTATTAAAATTCTGAGAGCAACAGAGGTTTCTTTTGTTTGTTTTTTCGTCTGCCATCCTGGTCCACGCTCCTAACCAGTAGGTGGCTTTAATGCACCGACACCAATTTTGTTTTTCATCCACCATAGAACTGAACGAAGACAGGAAGTTCTCGCTAAGAGCAAAAATCAAAGTGTGTGTAGAGGACGAGTGGCAAAGAGAATGGAAAAAGGGGAGGGAAGACTTTATTTTTCTTTCCATCCAAAAATTAAAAAGAGCAATTATTACCATGGAAACCGAGTAGATGATGTTAAAATATGTATACTAAAACTGGGACACTGTGGACTAAACACACACTGTTCACCCGGAAAGGTGAAACATTTACTGCTGGAGTGTAGGAACTATAGTGCTGAGAGAAGAAGCGTTTAAATCATCCGTATGTCTGGGTGTAGATTCACTTTTCATTAAAGTTTTTTTGGCCATGATAAGCACCAGCAGATCACGCAACAGCGTTCCAGGTCCTGCGCGACACGGGGCCTTATAGGAGAATCTAGATCGAGGGTGTGCGACCTTGGATGACCAGGGGGAGGCACTATTACGCCCAGGTGTGTGCAAACTGCCGGAAAATAGAAGAAGAAGAAGAAACTTCTCACGAGGACGTCAAATTAATTTTTCATTACAAATAAATAAATCAGATTACAGCTGATGATGGCAAACTAATGGTGGAAATGAATTTTTCTGAGGCAAAGTCAGAGGTGAAGCTGCTTCTGAGCAGAGTGGACCCATCCGATCTGCCCAGACTGATCAACTGGATCCGAGAATCAGGTGAGCCGCCGGGACCACAGAGCCAAATCCCTCATCACGCGTTGTCCTTGGAAACGTAGCTGCATCCCAGTACTGCCACAACTGGCCAGACTGGCAACCATAGTGTCCAGCAAAACATCGCATTTTAAGGGAACAATGAGGTTACATTTGTCTGAGAATTCAGTAGATTATCGGCTCGCTGCGATTGTGATTTTCATCCTGCAGATGAGCTGGATGAGCTGCTGTCGGACAACAGGAAGACCATTCTGCAGAACATTGCTGATGATCTGCGAGGGCGCCTGCCCCCAGATGCCATGTTCCCCTCTGAGAGTACTGTATACAGCAAGGTGATGCATCGAAGTGCCGGTCTCGTCCAGCAGTGCTCTTGCAGACTGATGACGGTGTTTCATCCGTAATGTTGACGGTGCAGATGCAGCAGTTGTGTCGGCCAACGCTCCATGTGGACAGCTTCCTGTATGATGAGGATCAAGTGGATTCTCTCTGTGAGAGTGGAACCATGAGCCGATCATTCTGCGTTACCTGTGGTTCCTACAGAACTGCCCCTTTGGGTCAGAACACATCAGCAACAACATCATCATCATCATCATCATCAGCTTTGTCACACCCTGGTGACAGCTGTCTTCTTCTTCTGCAGATTTCATCTCTCACTCATTTTCCATCCCAGAACTTCAGTTTATTTTCCAAACGGTTCTTCCAGACCTGAATGGAAGGGTCCTGGTGGATGTTGGCTCAAGACTGGGAGCTGTGCTCTATGGGGTGAGTAGATCTAAAACAGGGACACCGAAACTGTTCCACATAGAGGCGTCTGGCTGCAGGTTGCTGTCTGAAAACTCAGGTCGGTTAATAAATGAGCCAAGTCTGGTTCTAGTCAGCTTTTGCTTGGTTAAAACAAAACCCTTAAAGTCTGTTGGAAAAGAAGCAGATTCCTGCTGGATCTGAAATCACAAACAACTGACAAGTGTGTGTGTGTGTGTGTGTGTGTGTGTGTGTGTTTTCAGGGTTATTTGTTCAGTTCAGCCTCCCAGCTGATTGGTTTAGAGATCAGTGAAGAATTTGTCAAACTGCAGAATGAAATTGTGGAAAAGTATCAGCTGGCGGACAGAATCAAGGTGACAGCAATACAGAAGGAGCACACACACACACAACGTTTACGCAATATCCCGAGAGTACACGTGCATACTCTGGGGGTGGCTTCGTGACGAGTTTCATGTTCTGTAGGTTCTACACACTGATGTGCGCCTGCAGGAAACTCTTCTTCAGAACACTGATGTTCTCATCATGAACAATGTGTTTGAGTTCTTCATGGAGCCAAGTGAGCAAGTCAGGTGAGAAAACACTAAACACACATCGTCTCTGAGAGAAGTGTGTGCGTGTGGTGGCAGTGGCTGATGTTGTGTGGCTGGTCATGTGACAGACAGGTTCTAGTGGGACCTCTGTAGTTGTAGGTTGGCATACACAGTGGTGAGACATGTTCAGCTTTAGTCATGAGTTAATGTGCAGTGGAGACAGACGAGCGTGTCAGGTGACCTCTCAGCCATTTCTTCAGAAATAAATGCTCACTTTGATACAAACCTGCCAGTTTGGTCTCTATGTGTGTTTCTTCTGTCGGGAACTCTAAAAGCTTGCTGTCCCTTCCCTGATTGTTGTTCTTGATGCTGCTGTTGGGAGGTTTCTCTTAAGGGCTCCTGCCTGAGTTTGATTGTGTCCAATGTAAGAGTGGGTGGTCACATTTTCAAACAGCCAAATACCCCACACCCACACTGGTAACCCCACCCCCCCCCAAAAAAAATCATGGAATGAATTTGTAAACCAAAAGGTTTGCTGAACTTTTAATCATCATACACCTTCTACAGTTGAACTCAAATATTCTTCAGCACAGAGGAAATAATTCCCTCTTCTGGTGACCTAATGTGTCTTTATCAGTGGGGACAGTTTGCGAAGGGGGGGGTATGTCTCTGGACAAAGTGACTCGTCGTTTGGCTGGGAGATCATGATGGTTGGTTTATTGTTGTGATGTCTGCCGATAACCACAAAAGTACAAAAAGAAGAGCCTATAATAATCCAGTTGTCAGGGTAGTGATCCTTGGATTGCTCAGCGTGTGTGGTCGCTGTCACATTTTCTCCTCCCCTGTTGGTGTCATACGCAACATACGTTTGTGCCAAGTCCTTTGTCTCTCTGTCAGATTGTCTGTGTAGCAGGGTGTTAATAGTGTGTGTGCTTGTGCAGTGCATGGAGGTTCATCACACAGAACTTCAGGAAGAGAGGGTCTCTGCTGGTCACAGTCCCCAGTCTGCATGAGAGTTGGAAAACACTACAGGTAAACCACACGCTCGTCGACTCCCGATAAGAAAACATCACTTAGGTCGTGAAGTAATTGCTGTTTGTGAGTAGATGGTGCCGCAGCCTGGTTGGGTGGAGGAGCTCCCTGTGGACAGTGAGGTTTACCTGGACCGACACACAGACTCTGAGACTCTGACACAGATCCATCTGTACCGGGTCCTTTAATGTGGACTTGACAGAACTGACCTGAACATCTCAGGTGGATTTGGATCGGGGCTGCTCTGGACCTCAGGTTGCAGATTCATTCCCTGAATCTGCTTCATTAATTGGATATATCAAATATCCTTATCTCATCTGCCTGATGAGCACCACAATTAGTGTAACAGCAAGAGAGTTTTCTTCAGAGGGAAGTTCAGCAAATCAGACTTTACAGACATGATCAGAAATAGGATTGATGTTCTTTATTCATACATCCTGTTTTTGTTTCTAAATGAAGAACTTCTGCATCATTTGACCTGTTCATCTGTGTTGAAAACTTAAATTCTGCTAAAAGGAAAATAAAAAAAAACTTTTGTGTGGTTATATCCAAGCGTCTAATGTAACCATTAAATTCACTATTTGCCATTTTACTTGCTTGTGTTTGTCACTATAACTGAACTATATATTTGATCTGAAAAATGCCCAGATTTAACCATCATTCTGATTTTTTGTGGATTCAGATCTGAGACCCTCATGTTATAAATGACTTGGCAGCCAATTCTAACCAAAACAAAGCCTCGTCATCATTCTTTAAGAGTTGGAATAAAGGAAGACCTGTAGTTTAACTTTGACCAAAACATAAGAACAGAAACACAGTTGAATACTTGATAAGTTCATGCTACCACCATGACCAGTACATTAGTTGAGTATTGGCCTCCATGGTGACCTATCCAGACTCCATAAATGACCAGCTCCAAACATTGGTGCTTTCTGTCCTTGAACTTCTGCTTTTTTTATGATATTATATTTCCTTAAAATAATGAGGTATGTACGTCTGTACTCCGTCATCATCGGACCCACTTCCGGCCTTTTTGCGCCATGTGACTACAGGCTTGTGGGACAGTGAAACCCCGCCCATATACTCTATGTGGTGCGTTCAAGCGATCAACAATCAGGAATCTAACCCACCTTATAATAATCAAATATAGTGATGGGTTAAGTTGTATGAATTTGGCTGTTTTTGTAATAGTAGTATGTTTTACATATATGAAAGTTCATCAGGGCGGGAGTAAGTGGATATAATACGGGTTTCTCATAAACTCTAACTTGTTTTGAAATACAACTAGTTGCTTTTTTTTTTTTTTACATATACGCGTGTATCTTTTTAATCAGCATCTCAGTGTTTAGCTATATACGTATAGAATCTGACTTTTGAAAAGGTATTTATTTCACCTTGTTATTTGAAAACTAAAGATGAAATATGACTTGGAGTGCTGAAATTTCCGAGCCTCTCTGTGGGTTCGTAAAGTGGAATAAAACTTGGTCAACAAGCCGCTGAACCTTCATCGTTTCAGGGACTCTTCATTGGAACATCATTTGTCTCTCGATCAGGCCAGAGGTCGGTGAGTTTCTTACTCTGGGTTTCTGTTCTCCGGGACTTTGCTAGGGCCGTCCCGGCGAAGCAGAGTCGTCTGAGAGAGTTTCCTCCATGTGGGCAGATTACCGCCGAGTAGAACAAAAGACCCGCTCCGCCGCTGTTCAACTCTATCCTCCTAAACTCGGGCTCCATTTCGATTGGCTCGCTCTAGATACGATTCTTTGTCTCGCCGATTGTGACTCGGCTTCCTTCCCTTTTTCAGTTACGAGTCGGTGGGTGACGCGGAGCGCCGAGATGCCGCTTCTCCACAGAAAACCCTTCATCCGACAGAACCCTCCGGCGGACCTGCGCCCGGACGAAGAGGTCTTCCTCTGTAAGATCACATACGAAATCTTCAGAACCTACGAGTGAGTGCGACAACCTGCCCCGGGGGAGTCGGATTACGTACAGTTTGGGTCAACTTCCAGGTCGCAGGAAAAACAACAGTGACAGAACCGAACCGAACCGGCACCTTCACTTTATTGCCACTTTAATGACGCGGTTCACAATGACGTACCGGTCCGGAAAGTGAACTGCTACAAACGCGGCCAGATGAATAAGCTAACACAAGTTGGCGGCTGTTAGCAAAAGTTGTTTAGCCGATAGCTGCGTGACGCAGGCCTGCTGTCACGTGATAGGGTGGCCGTAAGTGTGGCACACGTGCCGGTTCACCGGCGGGAGGGCCCGTTTGAGAGGCGTGAAATCTCGGAGGTTGAGGATCACTGGATCCTTTTGGCGATCCCATGACCTCCAGAGCTGTCAAACACACTATTCGCTCCTGATTTAAGTTGATTGATTACTGACCTCAATCGCTGAAACCCCCTTCAGGAATTTTCTTATCTGCTTAAAAGTATTTGGATCCAAAAACATGTTTACGCTGGTTCCACCTCGTTCGCTTGCTTTGAGATGTCCATTTCTAGGTGGGAAACAGATGGACCACCTTTATCCTTCTGTCATCTCCATAGTGATAGTTGCTTATAGGCGTGACATCACACCCAAGTGTCCGTCAGTCCCCGTCATCACAGTGCGACGTTCTCTCCGCAGTGAGTTCTTCGAGCGGACCATCCTGTGCAACAGTCTGGTGTGGAGCTGTGCCCTAACGGGTCGAGCTGGCCTCACCTATTTGGAGGCCATGGAGAGTGAACGGCGGGCCCGACAAAGTCTGAAGAGCTTCCCGCCCTCTTTGCTGGTGCCGCTGCTCCACCTCGCGGCTATGAGCCGCTGCAGCAGACTGTCTGACCTCTGTGAGGATGTCTTCATGTTTATCAAGAACCGTTTCTTCCCTGGAGAGGCCGTAGAACTCGCAGGACGTAATGGAGACAGGTAAAGAGGGGGCATGGCGTGCTGTCGTCAAGGCTCGGTATGTCCAGTCAAGTACAGGAATACATTTCTGATCTGAAACTAAAAATACATTTGAAATATCACTTTGTGTGGGCTGTGACTTGTTGCAGACAGGTGTGTGAGATCCTGCAGGTTCACTCTCCGTACTCCACTGCTAACGGAGCGCCAGCAGCTAACGTCAACACCAGACCGGCCGACACCGACAGCATCGTGATCAGCGACAGTGACGATGAGAGCCACGCCGTGCAGAGTCCGCCTCCCACCACCAAAGGGTCAGTAGGTCAAGGGTCACACACGCTGTCTTGGTCTTACACATGGAGGAGGAGGTGTGCTCGGAATCTTTATGCTCACTCAGGCTCCACATGAATTGTGTGTTTGCATCCGCTTGACTTGTTGAACCGATAGACAATATTCTTCAATGTCATGGTTCAAAAACCGGTTTAAACCCGCTGTGAGCAACTTGTCAAATGGTGGTGGAGTTGGAGGTGGTGGCCTGTGGGTGCTCCTTTGTTTAGACACTGGTACTTTTCCTCCATCTACTTATAAATCACATTTACGGAGTGAGACAATATAGAGAGAGAAGCATACATTGATCAGATATGACATCATGACCCCCCAAAGGTGAAGGGATGTATGTATAACTGATCATTTAGTCCTCCGAGTTGTGATAGAAGCAGGGAAGAATCATGACTGGCTGGGAAATTGCTTATCTGTGTCTGTGGACATTTATATTCATCATTTGGACTTCTGTGTCAGCAGAAAGAAGCCTCTGAGCCCATCAGTCTTTAAATACACGGTGAGGATGGATGCGCACAGCGAGCCGTTTACCATTAATGCCAGTCGCATAAGGTGAGTGAGCGCCGTGGTCTTGGTGCGTTTGTGTTGGCCTTAATGCCAGAGTAGGGCATCGGTCCGATGACACAAAGATGTCTGTCTGTCTGTTCAGTCACCGGAAGGCGACTGTATCCAGAGAGAGGCTGAAGCTACTCTTCAAACAACACTGTGAACCTGTGAACGGAACCATCGCAGTCAAGGTGATAACACATACTTGCATGTCAGGGAAGCCATGACGGGGTCAGATTCATGTTCTCACCTTAGAACCGTGAGCCAGGGACCCTGTTTGTGTTCTGTTTTCTAAAATAACAGCATGTTCCCGTGTTACTTCACACGTTATCTTCTACAGCTAACATTGGTTCAGCCTCAGTCAAAGAGAAATCCTGCATCCCACCAGGAACTGTTATGTCCTGCATTCCTGCTTCTTTATGTTGCCTCGTTAGCTTAGCAACATGATAAATCTGTAATAATGAAAGTTTATTCATGGTGATGTTTGTGCTAGGTCTCAACGGTGACAAAGTACCAGCTGTGTGAACAAACGTTCTCACAGTTCTTCCCCGATGATTCCCCCCTGGTCTCCTTCAGCTCTGGTGCTAAGGGTGGAGGCTGGAGTTCACCTGGACAGGTGCTTATCAAATGGACCTTTTAGGAGATTGATAAATGAATTGGTGATGTGATCTGAGTGATGCATTTGCAGGGGGACTCTTCTGTGCTGAAGGAGAAGCTGAAGCTGCTGCAGCAGAAGGAGGAGGTTGCAGCTGCTCGACTAAAGATGGAGAAGGAGGCACAGGAGGCCAAGAGGCGGGAAAAGGAGGAGCAAAGGAGGATGTGTGAAGAGGAGAAACAGAGGAGGAGAGAAGAGAAGGAACTCAGAAAGCTAGAGAAAGAGAAGGTGTGCGTTTTCACACCGCAAATGTATAAACAGCCTGACGGGGGTTGTTGACTTTGGAATGTAATTGGCAGGAACGAGAGAAGCTAAAGGAGGAGAAGAAGAAGTATGCCGAGCGGCTGAAACTGTGGAACAAACCCAGAGAAGATATGGAGTGTGAAGATCTGAAGGTGCGAACGCCTCTACCCAGCAGCGGCCCGTGTCTCTGCTCATCCACAGTGACTTGATGTCCTGCCCGTGTGTCTCCTCCAGGAGCTCCCCTGCCCGCTCCCCGTGAGGACCAGGCTCCCTTCCGATCTCTTTGGAGAGGCATTGATGGTTCTGGAGTTTCTGCAGGCTTTTGGCCAGTACTTTGACCTGAAGGATGAGTTTCCTGATGGAGTCTCTCTGGGTTAGAACACTTTCAGTCAGCACAGGATCCTCGTTAAATTTAAAAAAAAAGAAACAAGCCTAATTATAGTCAAAGTAATTCTCGACTCGATTTTGGGACAAACTGAATTTTTGCTGTGTACTTGTGCTTTCGAGGTTCAATTGAGTGTAAAAGGTTGTTCTTCAAAGATTATGTTCATGCAGTCAGTTGAATAATGTTTTTTTCTCTCTGATCAGAGGTGTTAGAAGAGGCTCTGGTCAGCTCTGACCCTGAGGGACCTCTGTGTGAGCTGCTCTTCTTCTTCTTATCAGCCATCTTTCAAGCTCTGGATGAGGAGCTGGAGGAGGGGGCTAAAGAGCAGGCCGAAGGTCTCACACTCTTACATGGACGTTCACACGCACGTCCTTGTTCTTAACGTTGACCATCACAACCTAGTGACTAACTTTCCCCTTAACCCATGAACCTTAAAACCAAGTCCGACCTTCAAAAACACCACAGACAGACAAGATGTCGTTACATTACAAACGTACACACACACTCAGGCTGCACTCGCAGCAGGACCATGGCTTCCTGTTGTTTATTGTGGTGCACATGTTGTTGTTTGACAGATCTTTCTGAGGTTCTGGACGATGACGGTGACGCCGCCTGTTCTGCTCTGAGCGCCGTGGCCTCCCTGGCAGCCGTCTGGCCTCAGCTGTTCCAGGGCTGCAGCCTGAAGCAGTTGGACCTGGACAGCTGCACACTCACTGAGATCCTGCGTCTTCACATCTTGGCATCGGGCGCCGACTGTCACCACGGCAACGCAAAGTTCCGTTATCAGAAGCAGGGTGGCTTCATGCTGATGGATGACCCCTGCGTTGAGCTGCGTTTAGCTGAGGCCGGGCTGCTGAAGAGGCTGTCAACCACGGCGGTCTACGACCTGACTCCAGGTTAGCAGCGAATCCATCAGACATTAGATCCCAGTATTGACTCGGTTTTGATCTAATAATGGTTTAAGAGAAGAATGAGCTGGATTGAAGAATGCGTGACAAAATGACAGAACAAAAGAAGTAATGATCCGTGTGGTTTGTGATCAGGAGAGAAACTGAAGATTTTACAGGCGCTCGTGGGGAAGCTGCTGACGTTGGCATCAACCAGAGATCTGATCGAAGACTGTGTGGAGGAGCAGAGATCTGCCAGACAGGATCTGAGAGAGATCAGAGCGGAACAACACAGACGACAGCGAGAGGAAGCTGCTCTCAGGTATTCTTGAACTTTAACTTTCTTCATTTTGACCACTGGAAAACAGACAAAAGCTAAAATCATAAGTTGGTATCTGTACTGGTGAATGTTGGGTCAAGGCGTTGATCGGGTTACTGTTGGTTGTGACAATGTATGAAAGCAAAGTTTAGATAATCCGAGTCACTATGTGGGCCAGAAGATCCAAAGACAGAAGTGTAGAAGGCCCATCAATGTTCCTGCTACACTGACTCCATGAAGAGCTCAAATACCGAGAACAGCTGACTGAAGAGTCGGAGGATGATCCAGAAACATCTGAACTGGAGGTCACTTTAGCCCAGGATGAAGACTTGAATGAATACGGCACATCTGCCTGGGACGGCTCCTCCTCACAAATGGAGTGAGGGGCTATGGAGATGCCTATGAGACGGAGCTTCAGCAGACAATGAGAAACAGTGAAGAAGAGTGAATGTGACTGAGGCTGCTGTTCTGTGGACGACCATGTCTGCCTGATCAACTCCTCAGCTGCCCTACTACTTACGCCTTACGCAGTCTTGGAAACACCCTGGCTCCTGATAAAACTCAGACTGTGTCCCTCATCTACTCTGCACCAGGATTTCCATCTGAACTTTGCCAACATTAATCCAAAGGTCACCAACAAGGAAACTAGGAAAACAGGACTAACGAGTCACAGGGACGTGCACAATGTTCACTCTCTCCTATAAGGACTCTCTTTCAACTGCAAAATCCAATTATTATGCTGATTTGGTTCAATTAGACATCGCTAACGCGCAAACATTATTCTCTCTGGAAAACAAGCGCTTTCTTTGCTGTGGATTGAGCGGAATCCAGATGGAGCTGTTCGTAAATATTGTGAGCAAGGTGATCATGAACGTGAGAAGCAACTGTTCTCTCTAGATGAAATGAAATGAAAGGGAGGTTGAAGATGGGGTGAAGGTTATTAAAGTTGGTGGGTTCTGTGTTTCTTAAGAATTGGGGTAACTGCAGCAGGAATTGGGGTAACTAGAGATGTCCGAGGGTTATTTGAGAAGTCGGAGAATTGCTTTAACCAAAGCAGAGAGGATCCAGCTGACAAGTAGAAGGCTTAGGTTCATGGATAGGACTGGAAAATGGTTTGAATCATATCTCTCTCATCCAACTTTCCCAGCCATATTGCTCTGCTCTGGTGTTCCCCAGGGTTCTGTCATTGGGCCCTCCCACTTTACTGTTCTTCAGAAGATCCCATCCTGGTTCTCCAGCAACTTTCTTGAACATTTTTAAAATTCTGTTTTTTACTTTCAACTCCATTAACAACCTGGTCCAACAACCTCTGTACCTAATTGAGCTGCTTCGTGTCAAACTACCCACCAGTAGTCTCAGGTCCTACTCCTACACTCGGCTCGCCATCCAACCTGCTTGTGTGACCACCATGGCGTCAAGTTTCTTCAGCCACTCGGCCCCCAACTCTGGGACTCTCTTATGGAACATGCAATATTCCACCTCACTCACTACTAGAATGCAATAATTAACAATAATGCAGTAATTGTAAAAAAAAATAAATGACTGTAAGCATTGCTTTGCTACTTCCAACATGAGTGCACATCTAAAATGCATCATCATTAATAAACAAAACCACTTCTGTCTTAGAGTTCGCCTCCGAAAGGAAGAGAAGCTGAAGGAGCAGGAGAAACTGAGGGAGACCGAGGGAGATTTAGCTAGCAGGTAATGACGAGCGCCTTCTGCTTTTGTCTGTGATTTATACCAAATGTAAGGACTGTTTGTGTTTCTGCTGCAGGGACATGCACGGAGGTCTACACGCTGAGGAGAACCAGGAGCAGGCGAAAGGTTAGCCTCCTTATTTCTTGTGTTCATGGGTCGTGGCTGCTCTTTAGTCTAGTGAGATCTTCTCGGTCACTTACCTGCTGTAACGTGAAAAATCTCCTCCCTGTTTGCCAATATGTCCATACAGTTTCAATCCAGACACCATTATTCATATATTCTATTCAAAGTTTTAAAAATATGGACGATAGTTTTGCAATGCTGCCCTCTTGTGGCAGAGAGGCGCCAGAACAGTCTTGTTTTTGAAGGGGCTGATTATGAACAGCAGAACTTTATTCTGGCAACTGTTTTTGGCTTCGTGGTTCTCTGTTGCCTCGGCTCGTGTATGGTTTGTTCTCACGTTGATTTTTATCTGTCGTCCATAAAACTCAGTTCTAAAATCCAAAGAGCAACAGATGACTTCAGAACTCAGACCTTCATACAGCAGCCTGACGGCAGAAGAGCAGGAGAAAGAGCAGGAGAAGGTGCGGAAGTCCTGCAGAATGACTCCTAGGATGGATGGAAATATTGTGTAATCAATCCTTCAGATGCCCATGTATATGTTTAAGTAACGGTGCCATTTACAGATCCAGGAGCTTCAGGAACGGATCCAGAAGGCGGCGGCGTGCACCTGTTTGCTGCCACTGGGTAGAGATCGGCTGTATCGGCGCTACTGGCTCCTTCCCTCAGCCTCCACCTTGTTTGTAGAGGATGACTGTTTCGGCCTGACAGAAGAGATGCTACAACCTCAGCAATACTGTGAACTGGACACTAAAACCAGCATGGAGGAAGAGGAGGTGAAGGAGGAGCCCGCCGAAGGCAGGTGAGTGTTGATGCTGAATTAGCAAGAGCTTTATTAGCAGGTACTTTTCTCATTACAAGACATTTGCCTGCCCACAAACACTCGCAGAGAATTAAATGGGAACAGGGTTCACACACAAACGCAACCGAAACAGCCATTTCTAATGATGGTTTCTTGTTCAGCGCTGGTTCGGTCCCTGCTCCCCTGTACTCGTCGGGCCTGTCGGTCCAAAGACACAACCAGTGGTCCTTCTACAGCTCCATGGAAGAGGTGGATCACCTGATCGAGGCCCTGAACCCCCGAGGTCACCGAGAGGGCGGCCTGAAGGAGGCACTGCTGCAGGAGCGGGACAGGCTGCAGCTGCTTATGCAGAACTGTAACCAGAACAAATACAGCCACACAGGTAACGCACAGGTGGACCCACGCAGGCAAAGTCACACAGGTGGATTTATGCAGGCAAAGTCTGCAGCGGCCACGTTATATTGAATTTTTAGCTCTTTAATGTGGTAAAAAACAAATGAAATGCAGTCCGCTGTACGGGACGCTAACCTAAAGGTGAACATGTACTGGAGAACCTGTCAGGTGACTCACATTGGTGTTGTGATGACATCATTGGTCTGATCTTTGATGGTATAAAGAGGATTATCATTGATGGATGTATCTATATTTGACTCCTGGGCCTCGACTCTCGCTTTGCACTTTATTATAATCATCTGTGGAAATCTGTACACACAGGTGAATCACACAGATCTAAACAAGGAAAAATTTGCTTACAGATCACCCAGAGTCGTCTCGATCTGTCCCCGAATGCACGTCTACGGCAGAGACGGTGATGGAGGCGAGACTGAGAGACCTGCTCCTCGACATTGAAGACCGGATTTATCAGGGAACTCTGGGATCTCTGAAGGTACAGACAAACGCCTCACACCTGAGGAACGCATGAAGAAGGTGACTTGACTCACCCGTCCACATGTCTCTGGCCAGGTAAAGGACCGGCAGGTGTGGCGATCTGCACTGGAATCTGGGAACTATGAGCCGCTGTGTTCCACCAGCAGAGAAAGTGGAGGGTTTGGCAGACAGACGGAACACATGGATGTGGACACGCCTTTTCTCGCCAGAGCTGGAGACAGGTACACACGTGTGCGCGCACCAAAAGATTTATCCTGAAAACTGATGGTCCAAATGTGCGTGTTCAGGCGACAGCTCAGGTGTGAGGAGGTGACTCCCTGCAGTGGCAGTACGACTCCACAGGTGATCAGCCGCTCCGTGCATCACTTGGCTGAAGCTCTGAGCCACATTGAACAAGGTATCGAGAGGCGCTTCCTTAAACCTCCACTAGGTGAGACTCCGCGGGCCTTGAAAGTTTTGGAACAACCTGGAAAAGTGCGGAAGGGCATAAAATGATGTCATCGGACATGTCCACAGGTGAAGAAGATTCAAAGAAAGAGCAGAAGATGAAGAAGACCAAGAAAAAAGACGAGGATCGGTTGAGTGAAGGTAGGAAGGCAACGCCGCGTCCTGACCGTGGCGCCATGTGGTGAGTCACGACTGTTTTCTCTCTCAGACGGCAGCGAAGGCGGCCGTGTCTGTAAGACGGTGTTGGAGCGATGGAGGGAGTCTCTGCAGTCCTGCACCAGTTTGTCTCAGGTCAGACGGCCTTAAAGCAGCGCTCTGATTGGCTGACGTCAGACACGCCTCATTTACACGCACATTCCCTCTGCTCAGGTGTTCGTCCACCTGTCCAGTTTGGAGCGAAGCGTCCTCTGGTCTCGCTCTATCCTCAACGCTCGCTGCCGAATCTGCAGGCGTAAAGGAGACGCCGACAACATGCTGCTGTGCGACGGCTGCGACCGCGGGCACCACACCCACTGTCTACGACCCCGCCTCAAGGTACAGGTGCCACACCTTTAGCCCCTCACGCGGAGGAACATCTCCACGGTTCTGGAACTGTTTGTCAGCAGCACTTTAGCGTCACAAGAACTATTTTAGGGAACTTATTCCACTTCATTGTTGGTGTTGACTAGCTTGGCTAAGCTGCCAGTACAGTGGCCACTGTGATGACTGACGCTGTGTCCTGGCAGGCTGTTCCACAAGGTGACTGGTTCTGTCCAGACTGTCGACCCAAGCAGAGGTCCAGTCGCCTCACGTCTCGTCAGCAGCACCCCGTTCATGAAGAGGAGGATGAAGAGGGTGTCGAGGAACAAGAAGAAATGGAGTCGGCAGAGGAAGATGAACCTGAAGACGCGTCGGATGAGGAAGTGGTCGTGAGGTACGATGGGAAATATTTTTTTATTATTTACTCGTGCCAGGATGAGATTGGGAACACCTGCTTCCCTCCTCTGAGCAGCACCCGGAAGAAGCAGGCGCTGCCCCTTAAAGGAAGGTCACGCACCGCCGCCAAAATTCAGACACCCGTTGCACCCAAAACTGCCACCACGTCCAGGAAATCACCTGCGTCCAGGTGTGTCTGTGTGTCTGTGTCGTATGTGGGACTTTCTGTTTACATTAAACCGAACCCTGTTTATTGATTCCATCCCATCACAGGTCAGTGGGGAAAAAGGCTACAGCCCACTCTGGGAATCAGGTGGCTGAGGTCCAGCAGGCTAATGGGAGCAGAGCGTCTGCTCAGACCGAGTCTCGCAAAAGAGCTGTGGCAGGTATCGGCCAATCAGGAGGCCGCGAGTAGCTAAATGTCTCTTTAAGCTATTTCTGACGCTGGCATCGTCTTCCAGGTGCAGCTGTACCACCTAAACCATCCAAACCAGTCACCCCCTCCGCCTCCTGCAGTCGCCGGTCTTCTGGCAGGAGCCACGGCATCCACGAACTGTCAACCTGCGAACAACTGATTGTTGAACTGGTCAGGCACCAAGACAGCTGGCCATTTATGAAACTGGTGTCCAAAACACAGGTAAACACACCTGTATTTACAGGCGCTCGCACCCATCCAGGTGTATCAGATATCTGTGAGACTAAAGGCTGCGTCTGCAGGTCCCCGACTACTATGACATCATCAAGAAACCGATCGCCCTGAACACAATCCGAGAGAAAGTCAACAATTGTGAATATCAGTCGGCAGGTAAAAGCACACGTCCGTGCACGGTCGCCGTAGATACGGCAGCCTTTGAGTTACAGAACATACTTATGGGGTTCTGAAGGGAGCGGGACATTTTCAGGATATGATCCGAGTGAAATTAACGGCCGTCTCTCCCCTTATCTGCCCTCAGGCGAGTTCATCGCAGACGTGACGCTGATGTTCTCCAACTGTTTTCAGTATAACCCTCGACACACCAGCGAGGCCAAGGCCGGACTCCGCCTGCAGCTCTTCTTCCACTCTGAGCTCAGGAAATTTGGCCTCTCCGAGCACGACTCTGCCTCACCTGCCAAACGTTCCCGACACTAACGTAAACAGCTGTAGTGATGGTGTGACCGCGGCGTTCTCTGAACATTACATGAGAAAAGTTTCTGGATCTTCTGCATTCCTGCTGATGTTCTCACTGGTTCTTGAACGACATGTAGCATTCACGGCTCCTGATCTCTTGGTCCCCTGCACTGACATCACCACTCTGATCAGCTCAGGGAGGCAGCTTCAGAAAAGCTTTGGCTGCCACGGCAACAGACAATAATGGTCATCGGGTAGATCATGTGATGCCAAGCTCAGGTATCGGAGGACTTTCTCAGGGCTGGGGTTCACAAGGGTCCTGACCTGAAGGTCTACATGTATCCAAGCTCCTCCCACTGTGGACAGGCCACGCCCCCTGGCCCAGCATGTCCCACAACTTCAATCAAACTGAGCTGACCTCAGACCAGAAAGACCTTCTCCCGTTGTTGCCTCTGGCAGACCCTTACACTCAGGTCTCTGTTTCCTGTCAACCCGTTAATGAATAACCTAGCTTAGCATAGAGACAGGAAGTGGGCAGAATCAGTCCCCTGCTGAGATTTACCTAGTTTAGAAAGCGGTGTCTTCCTGCCTTCGGCTGTTGGATTTTTCTCTGTGTGTTCTGTGCACACTACACTGGACCAGTTGTGTATTTATTTAGTTTGTCTTTATTTATGGCCGATAGTTGCTCTCTTACCTCTGTCATGTTCTAATGTCAAATTTAATAAATCTTTTCTAGTTTTCAGTTGTTCTACAAATCTGTGTCTCATCACATCCCCCGTGAATAAGAGGAAAATATATGCTTTATTCCAATAACATTGATAAAGTTTGAAAAGCCCCATAATTAGTTATTCTTAAAGGATTAAGGAGGCGTCATAAAATACACAACTATTACCCAGATAACATTATATGCAAAAAGGGTGTTAATGTGTTATTTTGTAACTCACCCAGAAAGTTTCTTATTGTGGTCCATTATGGAAGGAACTTTAATTTCTGACTAATTCATAAAAGAACACTTAACATTATAACCCTGTCGTGCTGAAAACATCTGGATAGTCTGCATCACCCTGGAAGAACATCTGGGTACTCTGGATCACCGGGGCAAATCGGTTCTGTCTGTTGGTCAGAACAACAGAAATGTCAAGTTTTATGTTCAGAGGAAATAGTTCGACCGCCTGCGCAGCCGGAAATGGTCGTTTTAGGGGTTCTGGCACTGGGTCCGCTGGTTCTGGTCCGCGGGCGTCGGGCCGCGTAGCTCCGCCTCTCCGCCCCGCCTCCTCCTCTTCTCCCACCGCTCCAACGGACGCATTCCCCGCTACCTTTCACCCCGGAGAAATCCCGATTACACGGCGGAGCAGCGCTAATAAACATCGGGACAACATGGTAAGAACCACCTCCAGACGCTCCTGGTTCCAGCCGTGGTACCGAGGGACCCAGTTCGTGAGAGGCCGTGGTGTGCGGGTGTCGGCTGGACCGTTATGTGGACCCTCCCCGAATAGCGGATATTAGCTAGCATGGCCGCGGTTGTCGCCGACCGTTAATTCGTACTAACATCGGCCAGAAGTTTGTCCCGCCGCGCCAGGTTAACGTTTTGACGGTCCCCGGTATCTTCTGAGTTTCGGAACCGGCGGCCCCTGGTGTGGCGCCGGGCCGTGTCGGCCCAAGCACCCCCAGGCGGTGTGGCCCCGGGCGGCCATCTTATTAACGGGTCTTTTGGGGCTGACCGGCCCGCGGCTGGATCAGGACTAACGCGGACGAACTCAGTAAAGGTCCAGATTCGTGTTGGGCTGCTCCGGGAGAGTTCGGTCAGAGAGGCGTGACTCTGCAGTCTGACTGGGAGCACTGGGCTCCAGCCTGTCCCAGTTAGCCTGGTAGCCTGGTAGCCTGCTAGCCGCGGACTGACGGCTCCAGCTGCTCTGAGTCACTGCGGACATTTTAGAGTCTGATCAGCCGATGATTGGATTGATCGATCAGCCGTCAGCATTTGCTGCTGCTGCTGATTAATCTTTAAATTAATCATGCAAGAAAACTCCACTGTGGTGACCAAGAATCGTCAAAAACCTGATAATGCAGAGAGATCTGATGTCACCGGTCCTCCTGATCAACTGGACCTTCCCGACAAATGTATTGATTAACTCATCAGCTGAAAGTTTTCCTTAAAAAAAAGAAAATCATGGATCAGGGGACAGTAATCAATTATCTGGATCAATGAATTGTGCAATGATCTCTGCATCACGAATGGCTCTTTGGAGTTTTATGGATCCTTGGTATCAGCAAGTTAAATAATAATTGATCTACTTGAGTCAATTATAAAGTTAATTCGTATGATCCGCATGGTCAGTGATGACGTCACCCGCACACCGGAAGTGCATCAACGTGGGTCTATAAATGAAGCTGCCCTGACTGACACTGAGGCTTCTGTGAACGGTTGCCGTCATGGTTGTTTCCGTGACAACCGACAGATGACCTCTGGGGGTTGATCCTCACCTGCTGTCACAAATATTTAATGTAATTGGCGACATATCTTGAAGTGGTCACGTGGTGGACTGATGACCAGACCAGGAAGTGCCTTCCCATCACATGATCGGGTGGGTGGAGCCACTTCTGAAATCCTTCGTACAGATGTCGTACGTTGATAGGCTACAACGTGAACATCGATTAAACCTAGTAATGAATCAAAAGGAGCCCTTTTTCTGTTCAGCACATGGTCGGTCAGGTGATTGCTCAGCTAACGAGGGGTAGATGTGTGTTTGCTAATATCGATGCCTTGTGTTTCACAGGCATCGGGCGTAACAGTGAACGATGAGGTCATCAAAGTGTTTAATGAGATGAAAGTGAGAAAGTCACAGACTCCAGAGGAGGTGAAGAAGAGAAAGAAAGCAGTGCTCTTCTGCATGAGCAATGACACAAAGAAGATCATTGTGGAGGAGGGCAAGCAGATCCTGCAGGGTGAGATTGGCGAAACCGTGGAAGACCCCTACGCTCGATTTGTTAGTCTCCTCCCCCTCAACGACTGCAGATATGGCCTATATGATGCCACCTATGAGACTAAGGAGTCCAAGAAAGAGGACCTGGTCTTCATCTTCTGGTGCAGTATTCAGACCATATCTGACCTCCTCAGACCACGTACAGACCTTCTCAGACCTCAGACTGAACTCAGACCTCAGATAGACTTACTTACTGACATCTCTAGACCACAGACTGATCTCCACAGACCATGCACATACTCAGACCTCCTAAGACATCAGACATATCTCTTCAGACCACTTACTGACCTCCCCATGCTGAGCTCCTCAGACCTCCGACTGACCTCTCGAGCCCACAGACAGACCTCCTCAGACCATGCACAGACCTCCTTAGACCACAGACAGATCTCAGACCTCAGATAGACTTACTCAGACCTTTGACTGACATCTCCAGACCACAGACAAACCTCCTCAGACCACATACTGACCTCTTTTAGACCACAGACTGACCTTCTCAGACCTCAGACTGACGTCTTCAGACCTCAGACCACGCACACACTGAAAAAAATGAACCATACACTCTGAATCTCGATGTCTAGAAATGGATTCTGGGGTTAAAGCAGCTGTGTCCTCCTCAGGGCTCCAGATGGCGCTCCGTTAAAGAGTAAAATGGTCTATGCCAGTTCCAAAGACGCCATCAAGAAGAAGCTAACAGGTGATGTGACCAGATCCGCCATCTGTCCATTAGGGTTAGGAGGACCTCCTGTTGTGTTGTACGCTGTGTTTGTTGGTCAGCTGACGCCTGGAGCGCGTCGTCTCAGGTGTATGATGTCGTGCATGTGTGTGTTTTCAGGTATCAAGCACGAGTGGCAGGTAAACGGGCTGGATGACATCCAGGACCGGAAGACCCTGGCAGAGAAACTGGGTGGGAATGTGGTGGTGTCTCTGGAGGGGAAGCCCATCTGATCTGGTGGCGAACCGAGCAGAGACAAGCCAACCGCCGTGCCATCCGGACTGAAGCACCCGACCCCCCCCCCAACCACCTCCGCTTCACCCAGCAGCTCGCTCCGTCTCTGTTCCTGTCCTGAAGGACTTAGCATCTTTAGGCTTCGGGGGTTTTTTTTGTTTTTGTTTTTGTTTTTTTTCGCTTTCCAACGTGGAGATCTCATTAACATTATTATATGCAAATCCCTCCCATTTCTGTTGCCATATGGATTCTGTTCATCTGGCACTACAAATAAACCCTGGACAGTCGTCTCTCTTGCAGCCAGAGTTTTGCCAAAAGGTCAATGTGAAGAAAGCAGCCGCACGTGTCAGAGGCCGGTTCTGTGCCACCCACGAAGCTCCGCCTCCTGTTGCATATGACTTTATTTATTGTTGTAAACTGATGCCCATGTCCGAGGCAGACGTTTTGTTGACTATGCATGAAGAGAAGAAGAAAACAGGCTGCTCTTTGTGTTGAAACTGTGCCGCTCTCTGTCTGTCACTCCGGTAATGTTTGTTACCTCATTTCCTGTCGGACTCACTGTCGTTTCTAGCTGTTTGGTCGTCGCCTCACTTTCAGTTTGAATGTAACACCACGCCACATAGTTAGCCTGCACTTTTATTTTGTAAGAAACACTACAGGAAGCAGATTTGACCTCGCAGCGAGAGATGACTTGTGACAACTTGAACCCGACGACATCTGGAGCCTTAATGTGGAAACTTGTTTCTGAGATCACAGGAAGCCACTCTGCAATAAAAGCATGTGGCAGATCTGATGACTCCGCTTCCTGTCTGTACTTTCACCCGTTACGGCCTTTTCACAGACCCAAACCTCAGACCTGCCCTTACATGTATCATCCCACACTTCCTGTCCGAGCAATAAAATGTCAGTGAGTCAGGCGTGGACGCCGGACCCAGAAACCGGTCTCTGGACAGCTGCTAACCCTGATCCACTCTGAAGAACCTGATCCTTCTGCTTCTATTTGTGAACGTGTGAGTAAGCACGTCCACAAAAGGCAACACCGGCCCGACCAATGAAAGGGTGAGGAGCAGGAGCACCCTAATGATGTCACATGGCTTTTTGTTAAGAACTGTGGTATAAACACTTTACAGATGACCTAAACCAATCTAAATAGGTACAGTGTTGATTTGTTGACTGTATAATGGAAATTGGTAAAGTGAAGTTCAAGAACCTGAATGTAAATGGGTCAGCGGCGTGATGTCATCAGCCCGGAGGGAGACCGGCACCTTAAACCAGATGGTAGCATGTCCACCATTCCGCTGCGTCTGTGCTGCTGCAGCATGTTGGGACGCTCTCAACCACATTAGAACATTGTAAAGACTCCATGTCTGTGCTGTTCTTCAGCTAATCAGGCAGCTGATGTTTGTGTGGCTCAGGTGATGTTGGTGTGCTGAAGCGTGACACTATAGTGGTCACCACAGCGCTCTTATTTTGCCCAGGTTGTCATTTCTGCACCAGCCCATCAGGTTGCACTTCCTCCTCCTGCCTTGACACCCTTCTGCCTTGTTGACTGTGGCATCACCCCAAAATCTGTAAGGAAATTCTCATATCCTGAAACTACCTTCAGAAGATCCGGGTGTGATGTAGTTGGTGACGGAGGCCTAAATTGGAGACGTGTTGGCATCGAGAGTCTCCACCGCTGGTGCTGCAGCCTTGTCCTCATTTGGTGGTTGTTTGTAGGTCTCACTGAGATGCTGGCTCCAGTCCTTCAGGGTTCCCACTCCTTTGTGGATGGAGACCTTTTACAACATGTGTCCTAAAGTCTTCAGTCATCTTGGGTCTGTTAACAGCCACAGTACCAAACTGACCCGGAAGGGTTTGTATGAAGAAATTTAGAAGGTGGCTACATATTAAAAATGGGTCTCTCTGAACGTTAACGGGTCATAAAAGTAATGACACTGCAAACATTTTAAAAACTTTTTTTGGTTATGAAGATTAAAGGCAGCTGGCAGAAGAACCTTGAAGATATTCTGCTGCTCCTAACAGGACTCGGGCGGATTAAATGGCTCATGAGGTTAATCACACGCAAAGGTGACAGTATCCAGATTCATAAATTCATCAAATCTGTCAGTGTTTGGGTGAAAACAAACACAGATTGTTTAGGACAGTTTACGTCCGGGTTGGTGACGTCACCGCACTTCCGGTCTCCACCCGTACGCAGCCATGATGGTAGGTTCGGGTCTCCTCTTCTCGCTTTTCTTTTCCTGCCTTCTCGGCTCTTTAACGCTCCAGGTGGAACCGGGCTCGTCTGCTCGGTGTCTGGCGGTGGTGAAGTAATGGCTCTGCTCTCTGTTTCTCCGTAGCAGGAGGGGCTCGATGACGGACCGGACTTTCTTTCCGAGGAGGAACGGGGAGTGAGTGTCAGTGTTTGGGCTGTCTGCCTGTCTTTGTGTCCGCACTGATCCGGTTTTCCTCAGCTAACTTAACTATTTAACAGACCTACTTTATTCCGAGTTTAACGGTGCTACTAATAGTTGTTTTAGGCTGGCGGACTGAAGGCCGTTAGCATCGGCTGCTAACTGAGCTAACCTTCATAACAGCTGTCAATTAAGTGGTCACATGACTGTCATGCCCTTTGTTCTGAGCCCGACTCGTAGATAAGAATGTACATCACTATAATCTGGGAATTCACTTGTAGCCTTTTGTGATAAAAGTGGAGTTTAGTTATCCACTCCTGCACATACGTGTGTGAGGTCACGAGCATCAAGCTAACGGATTAGCATCTAAGGTCTCTAAGCTGTAATTACACGAAGTTCATAATGTTTGAGATACAGAGACAACTGTAGTGATTAGTAGAGATATCTGAATAAAATGCCCTTTACTTGTCACCCCAAGGGACAATTGATGGGGTCAGAAATGTAGAGTAATCAGAATTTTTCAGAATCTGTTGTTATTTTGACTTGGTGGCAGGTTCTGAGTGGCAAAAGGGAGGCGATGAGGCATGAAAACTAAAACCGGGGTGTCCAGTTATGTTAACCAAAGCCAGTCTGTCCAGTTCAATCGTGCAGATGAGCTCATGCAGGCACCCTGACAGTCAAAGATGTACCTGGACACACAACTGTAATCAAACTGATCCCTGAACAGCTCTGATTGGTTTCCTGTTTGATTAGTTTTTATGCTTGTTTAAAGATAAATGTTAACGGTAGCAAGTGGTCATGATGGGATATTCATCTGGTGTTCTGCAGCCTCGTGCGGTGAATGTGGACCTGCAGACAGACGCCACACTACAGGTGGACATTTCTGATGCTTTGAGCGAGAGGGACAAGGTCAAGTTCACCGTCCACACCAAGGTGGGTCTGTCAGAGGAACAGCAACACCCCCAGAGCTGGCGAGATGCTCAAGGACTCATCTCCTGTCTCCACAGAGCACCCTCTCAAACTTCAAGCAGAATGAGTTCTCAGTGGTCAGACAGCACGAAGAATTCATCTGGCTTCATGACTCGTTCGTGGAGAATGAAGAATATGCAGGATATATCGTGAGAGTTATTAACTGTTGTTAGATTTCCAGTAAATATTGAGACTAGTTAACCATAACTGTTGTGATGAGGTGTAACTGGTAATGGTTAAGATAACAGTGAAGATCTGACCTGGTTGTTGTTGCTTAGATCCCCCCTGCCCCCCCGAGGCCAGACTTCGATGCGTCCAGAGAGAAGCTGCAGAAGCTTGGAGAGGGAGAAGGGTCCATGACGAAGGAGGAGTTCACCAAGATGAAGCAAGAGCTGGAGGCGTGAGTTCCTTCCCCCTTCTGCCTCATCTGCAGTTGTGCCGTCCCCTGACTCGCCTTCCTCTCTGTCCCAGCGAGTATCTGGCCATCTTCAAGAAAACCGTTGCCATGCACGAGGTCTTTCTGTGCCGCATTGCTGCCCACCCGGTTCTCAGGAAAGACCTCAATTTCCACGTTTTTCTGGAGTACAACCAGGATGTGAGTCCACGCGACACACCTGCCATTTCTATATACACCTGGTGTCACATGATCACGCTGGGGCAGCTTTTTGATGTCATGTGACATGTTGTTGTGGTGACAGCTAAGTGTTCGAGGGAAGAACAAGAAGGAGAAGTTGGAGGATTTCTTTAAAAATGTTGTCAAGTCTGCTGATGGCGTTCTGGTGGCAGGAGTGAAAGTGAGTCCACACACACACACACACACACACAATAAGACACCACCACTGATATCGCTTGTGTGTCTCAGGATGTGGACGACTTCTTTGAGCATGAGAAGACGTTTTTGTTAGAATATCACAACAGAGTCAAAGACGCGTCAGTCAAGTCTGACAGAATGATCCGCTCGCACAAAAGTAAGAACGGGGAAAGCTCGCACGTTTCTCCAGCTGCACGAGAATGTAGGACTCACTGAGTGTGTGTGTGTGTGTGTGTGTGTGTGTGTGTGTGCAGACTCTGCCGATGACATCAACAGAATCGCCTCGTCTCTCTACACGTTAGGAACGCAGGACTCCACGGATCTCTGCAAGTACGTTGAGCCACACGTTTGTGTGTTTCTGTCTCGGCTCCGACTGACGTCAACTTCCTGTTGTGTTCCAGGTTCTTCCTAAAAGTGTCGGAGCTGTTTGAAAAGACACGGGTGCGTCTGCAGTGATGCCACGCGGCGGTCCTCGTACGCTTGTCCCGTGAGTTGACTGTGTGTGCTTGTGTTCCGCAGAAGATCGAAGCTCGCGTGGCAGCAGACGAAGACCTGAAACTGGCCGACCTGCTCAAATATTACCTGCGAGAGTCTCAGGCCGCCAAGGTGAGCGCCACTCGATCTCCTGTTGTTGTTAGCGTGGACAATCAATCGGTGTGTGTTCAGTCAAACGGTTTGTGGCCATGTGGCTGCTGCAGGACCTCCTGTACCGCAGGGGCCGGGCTCTGGTGGACTATGAGAATGCCAACAAGGCTCTAGACAAAGCCCGAGCCAAGAACAGGGACGTCCTGCAGGCCGAGACTACCCAGCAGCTCTGCTGCCACAAATTTGAGAAGATCTCTGAATCCGCTAAGCAAGGTGACGCAGACAGACTCCTGTTTTTTCTCTGATCTTTCCGTGTTTTGTCCGTTCGAGCCGCCGGGTCTGACGGGTCCGTTTTCCGTCCTCAGAGCTCATCGACTTCAAGACGAGACGAGTGGCGGCATTCAGGAAGAACCTGGTGGAACTCGCTGAGCTGGAGCTCAAACATGCAAAGGTAATGGCGTCCTGCAGAGAGTTTCTCTTACTCCTGAGAGGAAGGAAATAGGAAGCTGGAGCAGCTTTGCTGTGTGTCCTGTTCACCTGTGCGTCCTGCTCACTCACCTGCAGGGGAACCTTCAGCTGTTGCAGAGCTGTCTGGGCATCCTGAAAGGAAATACATAACCTGTTAGCACAGCCACATCTGACTGGACACACCCCCTTCACCACTTCCCCGCCCACCTCAGACTGGACACAGCATCACCAGGAGGAGCCCAAATGGACGAACACAGAAAGAGAGACGGCGCATCGTTGAAGCAGGCACTAAGTCCATCAACTTCATCAGTTTCTCATCCCTGTCTTCCTCTCTCTGCCACCAACATCCCATCTTTCTCTTCAGCATTCCTCTACTGCTTTTGGCTGTCCAGCAGTGTTTCCTGAGTGGTCATGTGAAATAGACAGACAAACAGCGGGAGAATGTTATCGTTAGCATTAGCATAAGCTTAACACTTGACTGTCACTGATGGTGCTGGTTCCCAGTAGCCTCTGGTGGTTCCTGCAGGCTTCTTGTGCATTTTTCTCTTTACAGTCTGTTGCTTCTTCGAATCTACTGGGGAGGGGGAGGTCACCATACCAGCTGGAGGACCACCAGAAATTTTCATTTCACTTTTTGATGTGTGTAGTTGTAAAAATTTCAAAAGAATTTGAGCTCATGATAACAATTGAGAAGATACCAAGTGACAGTGAAAATTACTTTAATGTTTTACGAAACAATACAAACATCTCAACACTTTTTTTTTTACATAACTAGTGGTCCGCTCCGACCTGCTGAGAGCAGAACACCCAGAGCGGACCTCCCCATCCCGCTCCGAGCGGGTTGTTCCGAAGTGGTCCGCTCTGGGCGGGCCTGCCTCTCTAACTGCTGCTGTCTGTTGACAGGTTTTCCTAACTCGCTCCACCTCTTTTATTTTGGCGGTACATGGATGTTTTGTCTAGCTGAGGGTTTAGTAGTGACGTCACTTACTGACAAGCTTGTAAATGTTGGTATTAACAGATGGGCTCTAATCATCTTCATCACCAAATGTAGCCGTTGTTGGTCAGCCAGCACGCTGTTTGCCTTTTCATCCAGCAGTCGCTGCAACTTTTACTTTTTCTATTTGAATGTTTTTCTTGTGACCAAAGTTTCATTTAAATTCAGAGTGGAGGAAAAACTCTCTTTCCATGGTAATACTGATATTCATTAAAACTTTATGAACACTTTTCCTACAACACTGGGTTGTACATTACTGAGGTGCAGCTCTGAATAGATGTTTCGATGTACCGAGATGGAGAATGATACATGTTGAATAATGTCTTCGAAACAACGTACGTACATAAAAATGTCTGACTTTGGGTGAACTAAAATAATAGCAGGATGAGGAATAAAAAGGAGGAAAATACAAAACCTGAAACAAACCACCTGTATTGATCTGTACATCTAATTTAAAGGACATTTTCACATTTCTGATCCGAAAAGGTCCTCGTCAGAAAGAGAATTGCCAAACATTTGATGTAACTAATGATAATCAGCTTTATGGATCTCAAACAGGACATGCAAGTAACCCCACAGGTGCATCTCAGTAAATGAAAATGTTAAAAATGGGATTTATCTCGGTGCCACTCAAAAACGAAACTCATTGGCTTCCTCACACAGACTCAAGTTTTCTTTAAACGTCAGCTGATGAAAACCCAAAATTCAGAGTCTCAGGAAACGTTGCTGTTCCCAGCTGCATCGTCCTTCTGTTAATGAGTGACAACGTCAGAGGAGTCTCACCTGAGCCGAGGACAAACAGGAATTCAAGGTCCCAGAGTCAGGAGGAAGAGTGGAGATACCGAGTCCAAGCTGCTCAAGCTCCAGTCCAAAGATTCTGGTCACTGATGGTTTGGGTTTACTGTCATTTTTAGCAGGTCAAAGGTCAGCAGATCCTCTACCAGGAGCTGTTGAAGCACTTCATGCTTCCTCCTGCTGATTTCATTCTACATCAGGACCTGCCCCCATCCCACAACATCCTGGGTCTGGTGTCTCTCAGCTTCCCTTCATGAAAGATACCAGACCCAGCAAGGCCAAAGAGCTGAAGGTCATCAGAGCAGCCCCAACCAACTACTGAGAGCTGCACATGTTTAGAAGTCCAATATTTCTAGTAGATTAATAAGTTCAGATAAACAAATCAGTTATCAGCACGGTCATACACACCTGGAATATATCAGTCAGTGCGCTGTTAATTTAGAGACTATACCCTTTGGAAAAAAATTAATCAACCTCTGGTAATATTCTAAATTAGTGAGGTGCATTAAAAACACGGATTTTAAAGGGAGAGACAGAGATTGTTCATTGTCGAAAATTAACAATTTGATTTTGTGATGCTTTTACTTTGAAGACGACAGGAAACGAGCCTAGCTAGTTGGCTGTTAGCTCTGATTCCGCATATTGAACACCACGACCAGGGTCCAGAGTAAAAATGAGCTCCATCGGGACCGGGGTGAGTTTATTTTACGTCCACATCATTCAGATATTCGGCGTGGAACTTTTTAGGCCTCCCATGATTCAACTTTATAATAAATAACTCATTTTATATAATAAGTCGGTAGTTTCATCCGCTGTTAGCAAGCTAGCATGTGAGCCTGCTGAGTCACACGGGCCATTCAGCCAAATCTAAGTGAAATTGAAAGTGTGAAAAGCTTACATTAAATTTATCAACGTTTTAGGTAAACGGAATGGGTAGAAAGTAAATGAATTTTACTCAAACGCAATGACGGAGCAGACGTTACATTAGATTTAAGATGAGCTGTAATCTCCTGTCAGCTAACAGACCCGGTGTGTGGAATATTTATATTAAATACCTTTTTAGGAGGTTTTGTCTCCGGGGATTTGGCCCATTAAGGGAGTAACCTGTTCACCTTTGTTACAGTATGACCTGTCAGCCTCCACCTTCTCTCCGGACGGACGCGTGTTTCAGGTGGAATACGCCATGAAGGCTGTGGAGAACAGCAGGTCAGCAGCAGCCCCGAACCCATCAGCACCGGCCCATTCTGCCGGTCCACTTCATGTCAACAGCACAAAGTTTTCATCCAAACCGGGCCCACCTCTGTCTGCCCTTCAGCCAACAGACACACACCTTAAATTCGCATGGAGAGATGCATTTATGATTTATCTCCAGTGACGTCGAACAAAATAATGTTATAAAACAGATGTAGTGGTGGAGATTTGGCGTGTGGTCGCCTCGTCCCCAGCACCATCTGCCGGTTCTCTGTCGCCAGAGAAGTTCCGGTTAAGACAAGAGTTTGTCCTGTTGACAGCGAGTGGACCGAGCAAAATGTAGAAATGTATCCTGGAAATATTGCTGCAACAGTCCGTCTTCCTGCGTGTGTGTGTCGGTGCAGCACGGCGATCGCCATTCGCTGTAAGGACGGCGTTGTGTTCGGGGTGGAGAAGCTCGTCCTGTCCAAACTATACGAACAGGGCTCCAATAAACGCATCTTCAACATAGACAGACATGTCGGCATGGTAACCACACACCAACACACACACCTCTGCTCTGAATGTGTCCCTGCATGGTACATTTCACCACATCTAAATCTCTGGTTCTGTCTGTAGGCCGTTGCCGGTCTGTTGGCAGACGCCCGCTCCCTCGCAGATGTTGCTAGAGAAGAAGCTTCAAGTTTCAGGTCAAGCTATGGATATGACATTCCTCTAAAGGTGAGCGTGCTCCACAGCGTGACGTTCTCCGTGTGCACGTAGATGCTCCCGACGACGGTCTTCGCTCATGACTGACAGCAAAACGCGTGACTGAACGTTCAGTCGGGAGATGAAGCGAATCTCAGGTGTCTCTTTGCTGTGTGTCTTCTTTCAGCATCTCTCAGAAAGAGTAGCCATGTACGTGCACGCCTACACGCTGTACAGCGCCGTCAGACCGTTTGGCTGCAGGTGAGTTCAGAGTCTGTCGTCGCACCTGAGCGTGCTGCATTCAGGGACCACCCACACCGTTTGAAAACAGAGATGAGGAGCGACTCGGGGTGGGATGATGACTGACAGTGGTTTCGCTCGTTTGGCTGAACCTTAGTGATGTCACTTCTCTTGGCTGTCTGACCCGTCCCCGAGCCCACGTGCACGAGCACGAGCACACTCAGACGCACTCTTTATTTCTCTATTGTTCTTGCTGCTGTCGTCAGTGTTGCATTTGCTGGTAGTTGTGTGTTGTTTGGCTGTTGGCCTCCCCGGTTTTGATATTTGTGTCTTCTGGCAGTTTTATTTTAGGATCGCATGATAAAGATGACGGTCCCCAGCTGTACATGGTGGATCCATCAGGAATCTCCTACGTAAGTTATCATCTCACAAATCAGATCTGCCTGGACGGGACCAGCCGGTTGGACAGACCTGTTCAGAGAGCATCCAATAATGCCCGTTACATCGAGTGGGCGTAGAGCAGAACATCAGGGTGTTGTCAATGTGTGACCTGTGTGTGTGTGTGTGTGTGTGCAGGGTTACTGGGGCTGCGCCATCGGAAAAGCAAAACAAGCCGCCAAGACGGAGATCGAGAAACTGCAGGTGAGGCGTCGCATCAGAATAACTGTTCGTGATCCGTGTGGACGATCGTTCTCTGATGCTCGTGTACGTCTGTGTGCGTTCAGATGAAGGACATGACGTGCAGGGAGTTGGTCAAAGAGGTCGCCAAAATGTGAGTGTGGACCGCTGTTTGTGCCCCTCGGGTCGGAGGGAGAGGAACTTACGGTCAAAGTTTTGGTCTTGGTCGATTCTCACTTTCACCCTGTGCTGTCGAAACCACAAAATCCGTCAGTATTTCTGACCTCAAAACCCTCGCTGGGTGGACAGAAACGAGAGGAGGATCAGAATGTGACAAGATGGATGATAAAAATGAGATGATGGCCTCAATGCTCTTCTGGTGGAGCTTCCAGCACGAGTGTGTGTGTGTGTGTGTGTGTGTGTGTGTGTGTGTGTGTGTGTGTGTGTGAGCAACGCAGCTCCGTTATCGTCCTGATAAGCAGAAATCAGTGAATCAATCATGATCACGGAGCAACAACTGGGATTGTTCCGTCTCTGTTGCAGAATCTATATCGTCCACGATGAGGTGAAGGACAAAGCGTTTGAGCTGGAACTCAGCTGGGTGGGAGAAGGTACCAGACCAACCAGTTTTGCTGCTCTTCTATCACCGTTTACGTGGTCACCTGCCTAGATTCGCCGTGTCGTCACGGTAACGCTGAAACCTCTCCTTTTTGCTTCCTGTCAGTTACAAACGGACGGCACGAGCTTGTTCCCAAAGATGTCAGGGAGGAAGCAGAGAAATACGCCAAGGTGAGACACAGCTGGACACAGACGGGTTGGATGGAGACAGACAGGTCACAGACGTGTGGTTGGACACGGACAGTTACAGCGATATAGAGACAGACAGGTCATAGACGCGGGCTTGGACAGGGACAGTTACAGCGATATAGAGACAGACAGGTCATAGACGCGTGGTTGGACACAGTTACAGCGATATAGAGACAGACAGGTCATAGACGCGTGGGTGGACACGGACAGTTACAGCGATATAGAGACAGACAGGTCATAGACGCGTGGGTGGACACGGACAGTTACAGCGATATAGAGACAGACAGGTCATAGACGCGTGGTTGGACACAGTTACAGCGATATAGAGACAGACAGGTCATAGACGCGTGCTTGGACACAGTTACAGCGATATAGAGACAGACAGGTCATAGACGCGTGGTTGGACACAGTTACAGCGATATAGAGACAGACAGGTCATAGACGCGTGCTTGGACACAGTTACAGCGATATAGAGACAGACAGGTCATAGACGCGTGGTTGGACACAGTTACAGCGATATAGAGACAGACAGGTCATAGACGCGTGGTTGGACACAGTTACAGCGATATAGAGACAGACAGGTCATAGACGCGTGGTTGGACACAGTTACAGTGATATAGAGACAGACAGGTCATAGACGCGTGCTTGGACACAGTTACAGCGATATAGAGACAGACAGGTCATAGACGCGTGGTGGACACAGTTACAGCGATATAGAGACAGACAGGTCATAGACGCGTGCTTGGACACAGTTACAGCGATATAGAGACAGACAGGTCATAGACGCGTGGTTGGACACAGTTACAGCGATATAGAGACAGACAGGTCATAGACGCGTGCTTGGACACAGTTACAGCGATATAGAGACAGACAGGTCATAGACGCGTGGTTGGACACAGTTACAGCGATATAGAGACAGACAGGTCATAGACGCGTGGTTGGACACAGACAGTTACAGCGATATAGAGACAGACAGGTCATAGACGCGTGGTTGGACACAGTTACAGCGATATAGAGACAGACAGGTCATAGACGCGTGCTTGGACACAGACAGTTACAGCGATATAGAGACAGACAGGTCATAGACGCGTGGTTGGACACAGTTACAGCGATATAGAGACAGACAGGTCATAGACGCGTGGGTGGACACAGTTACAGCGATATAGAGACAGACAGGTCATAGACGCGTGCTTGGACACAGTTACAGCGATATAGAGACAGACAGGTCATAGACGCGTGCTTGGACACAGACAGTTACAGCGATATATAGACAGACAGGTCATAGACGCGTGCTTGGACACAGTTACAGCGACAGAGAGAGACAGACAGGTCATAGACGCGTGGTTGGACACAGTTACAGCGATATAGAGACAGACAGGTCACAGACGCGTGCTTGGACACAGTTACAGCGATATAGAGACAGACAGGTCATAGACGCGTGCTTGGACACAGTTACAGCGATATAGAGACAGACAGGTCATAGACGCGTGCTTGGACACAGACAGTTACAGCGATATAGAGACAGACAGGTCATAGACGTGTGGTTGGACACGGACAGTTGCAGCGATATAGAGACAGACAGGTCATAGACGCGTGGTGGACACAGACAGTTACAGCGATATAGAGACAGACAGGTCATAGACGCGTGCTTGGACACAGTTACAGCAATATAGAGACAGACAGGTCATAGACGCGTGCTTGGACACAGTTGCAGCGATATAGAGACAGACAGGTCACAGACGCGTGCTTGGACACAGTTACAGCGATATAGAGACAGACAGGTCATAGACGCGTGCTTGGACACAGACAGTTACAGCGATATAGAGACAGACAGGTCATAGGTGCTTGGACAGGGACAGTTGGACACGGCGCTGAGCTCTCGTTTCTGTTGCAGGACTCTCTGGAGGAGGAGGACGACTCTGACGAAGACAACATGTGAACATGAATCTGTGGTTGTTTTTTTTAATATTTGATCAATAATCAATTTGCTTTGTTTCCACTTTGAGAATAAAAAGTTGAACTAGTGTGTTTGAGGTGTGTTGATTTGGAGCTGGAATCAGGTGGTCACAGGTCAAAGGTTATTTTCAGGTTTATCTGTGGGTTGGTAAACTTCCCCCTCTGCACGTGCACGACTGCTGTGCACGCCACTGCTCCCTCACGTGCCAGCAGAGTGCACGAGCTGCTCGGGTAACGGAACAAAGAACCGGCAGATTCCTCCTGAGCAACATAAGCCGCCGTTTGACGTCACGGGGCTGTTGGAACCGGCTGAAACGTCAACGGTTTGAGACGTGGCCATGACGTCACGGGCGCCGAGCTCGCGCGCTTCATTCACCGCCTGATCGTTGGAGGATTTGTGATCGGTTCGGCTCTCGCGGAGCCAGCGCAGAAGAATCTCACTCGGCCAAATACCGGCGCCCGCCAGCGTCGCGAACCAACCGCGCGCGGCCAATTACGACATTCTTCCTCGCAGCTCGACTCTGATTGGACGAGCGTCAAACAGTCGCCGTCATTTCCCTCGTGGCGCTGCGTTCGTATCGACGAATAGCGGAAGCAGATTTCTCCCAGCCAATCGCAATGGAGAATCTCGTTGACCAATAGAATTGCGGCATCGCGAGAACCAGCGTGAGCGCAGCCAATCGCGTGTCCGGAAACAGAGCTCGGTACTCAACAGCTTGTTGTTCATGTATCGCCACTGACCTGAGCAAGAGGAAGCAGCCGCGGCCGTGAATGTAAGTAAAAATGCCCACATTAGGTGTCGAACCGGAGTCGAGCTGAGCAGCGGGCCGGGACCGAAGGGTCCGCTGGATGTTAGTCGGGGACCGTGAGCCCCCCCGAGAGCAGCCGTGAAAACGAGCTGGCGGTGAATTGAATGGCAGCGAGACTCGGCTTGTTTTTGCACTGAAGAAATGTGAAGCTTGTGCGTCTTTGTGGAAACAGAGTCGTGTATTAAATCCATAAATTCAGCGCGGGATTCCCTCCACCGGCTGTCACGTTGCCTCCGTCGGGTTAAAAAACTTTAAAGTTGAAGCCCGAAGCGCGGCTCGTGTCGACGCTGCTCCGCTGGTAACTCGGTTTAAATCGCCATATGATTTCAAACTAGCTTGTTGAGTCGCCAGTTAGCCAAGTAGCTAAATTGAGCTCCAACACGAACTCCGCTCGATTCTCCGGCCCTCTGGCGACAAATAACCACACTCTGGCTTTAGTCCGCGCCTTTACACGGTCGTGTTCGCCGACGCCTCCACCTCGACTGCGGCTCGTTAGCGGACGATTGCCGGGAGAGAAGTTAGCTGAGCTAGCAGAGCTGACATGGCGAGCCGTGATGGCGACGTGACTCAGTGGACCTGGGAGCGGAGCGGGAACGAAGGCTCCTCTCCGGGCTCACTGCTCCATTTCTCCGCCCTTCGAGTTCGTACTCGAGCTACCGCCTGCAGAGAGCTGCCGCTCCAACACGGATGAATTAAACGCTGTCAGCCAAATTGTTTTGAGCTCTTTAGGCCACATATTTGATCCGGGTAGGGAGGAGGGAGGGGGCTGCACCGAGCCAGAAAAGAATGCCTGAGCTGACACCAGCCAGCAGCTAGCTGCTTAGCTTCCTTTACCTTATTTTCTCGCCCTTGGAAAGTTTGAGTTCGCCCGGCCTGTCGCCTTTAATTTACCCTCCATTTGTGTTTTTCAGAGATCTAAAGTCCTTCGAGCTGGCCCCCCCAAAACAAGCAGAGACATGAAGGTGAGTGTGTGAGCCGTCCAGCTGGACACTGCATCTGTTTAGATATCTATTTAAGGTTGGTTTTTCCCCAGTAGAACACGGATTAGTCCAGTTTATTAAGTGAACCCTGTTTAATTGTGACTGTCAGTTGACAGTTGCAGTATGAGCACGTTCAACTGAATCTGCCTCCCCAGAACCATCGCATTCACTTTTAATCCTGATCAAAGTGGGCAAGTAAAAAAAACAAAACACAAAACTACGAGGGGACACTTTATTTAGTCACCTACACCAAACTGAAGAGAAATCTCAGAAGTCCCCACCGTGCTTTTGATTAATAAAGGTTTAGGAACATTAGAGAAACACTTGAGAATGTTGCAGTTGATTCATGTGACACCTTTCATGTCCTATACTGACAATCTGAGTGTCTAAAGACACAACATAACCACGCTCTAAAGTTCAGTATCACAGTATGACATCGTGTAGCGACAACACGCGCCAGAAGTTCAGTTCTACTGAGTTTTGTTTCAATAAAACTGCCCAGTCTATCATGATCACATCATATCACACAAATACAAACAGAATCTGGTTAATTCTGAGGGGAAAAACAACAAACCTCCAGCCCAATCCAGTAAAATATTAAACACAATAGAATAATAACAGGCAACTGCACGATGGACCAGAGTAACGTCGTGTCCCACCTTCACCGGTGTTGAACAACAATCATTTAGCACCAAATCCTGACGTGGTCTCGCACATCCTCTCGCTTTCAGAACCGTTTTACAGTTTAATCTGGCACACGTTGGCTCCCTGGATACCCGGGTGTCCTGAAATGTGACGGGATTATGTGATCTGCTCAGACAAAGCCAAGTGTGTCTGGCGTCAGCATGGCTACAAGTTCTTCTCTCTTCAGTTTTTTAACTGGCGGGGACACGCTAACCCATGGTGCATGAAAAGGGACGCAGTGCATGCTGGGAGTGTGTGTTCTGACGCGTATGTTTGTGTTTGCAGGCAGCTGATGAGCCTGCCTACCTGACAGTTGGAACAGACGTCAGTGCAAAGTATCGAGGAGCTTTCTGTGAGGCAAAGATCAAGACTGTGAAGCGTCTGGTGAAGGTGAAGGTGAGAGATTTATCAGAATCAAGAACGATTATCGAAGACCTGACTCCAGTTCAACTCTTCATGTCGTCTCCTGACTGTGATCTGAACGTCCAGCTGTTTCAACACTGTGTTAAATATCCAGATGGTAAATTTAAGGCTTTAGAATGCACTCACATTAGTAAATGGAACATTTGGAGCACGTTGCCTGTGCAACACATGAAACAACCCGGCCCAGCTTAAAGCGAGACCCATGTCTTCACTCTGCTGCACCTGAACAACAATTTATCCACGTAATGGTGATTTGCTAGTGTGAGTTGGAGGCAAAGTGCTCCAGCATGGCACGGAAGAAATCTTCCTACTGTGACTGCACCCCCAAAAGCTGCATTATCCCATTAATTAGGGCTTCCCCTGTCAATCGCCACGGCATGATGTCATCACACAATCAACTCAGAAGGTCTGTTTTTATCCTGTTAATGTGGATCAGCGTGGTGTCTGTGGCAGCGCCCGAGTGGAAGGGCACTCCAGCCATTAGACTGATGTTGGTCCAGTTCCTGGTCGTGCATCACTTTGTCCCAGTGTCCTTGAAATGAACCCCGGACTCTTGTGGTCATGTACATTAACCTGCACTCTGTGTGTGTGTCTGTCATCAGGTGACTCTCAAGGGTGAAAATACATCTCAGGTGGTACACGACGACCAGGTGAAGGGGCTGCTCAGGGTAAGTGTGCCATTCCCTTGTGTTGCTCGTTACCATGGAGACAGAACCGTTTGAGAGCTGGGCTTGTCTGCAGGTGGGAACTACAGTTGAGGTGAAGACCAACGAGGGCCTGTCGAGCGAAGCCGTCATCAGTAAACTGACCGACGCCAGCCTCTACACTGTTGGTGAGTCGGTGCTGCTGACCCGTCCCAGCAGGGTCATACGGAAACTGAGTCCCATGACCATGTGAGGTTTGCAGTCACATGATTCAGATGGGGGGCAGGAAGTGGAGCAATGGGAAAAGATGGAAAACGAGTATTCAATAGTATTGAATAGGTGAGGTGAGGGCAGGTGAGAAAACTGGAGAAAAGAGTTTAAACTGCCTCCTGTCGGCTTTGGCTGGTGTATAAATTGCTCCCATCGGGCTGCAAAAATAGATTTTGTTTTTTATCTCGCTCTGTTAGTACAGCTATAGACAACACAGACTAACTACACTCCTCCCTCGGATGGCATGAATAATTTATGCAACTGGACTTTCTGTCCACAAAGCAGTTTGTGGAAGTTTCTTGGGTGAGTTTAAGCCCTGTCCACCCCACTAGGTGGCGTTTGACTTTGTTGTTCTTGGGCCACCCCGGTTGACTCTTTACGCCACACCATGACAATCCATAGAGAAGTTAGCCAGCGACGTAGCATCCACAGCTAACTCAACAGCATTGATTTACGAGTTTGCGCGTCACTTCTTGGCTTCTTGTTTGTGTGGTCTTGATCAGCATCGCGACGGTCTCTGCAATGCTCCCAAAATACTTTGCCATGATTCCGCTAGGTTAGCACCGGTTGCTACCACAATGCAGACTGTAAACAACCTGGTGGCGTCATTCTGCTTCCAGGTTAGCGAAATGTAGCGCTTGGGCCGATCATAGAGGCTAACTTGCCATCCATGTGCTCTCATTAATCAACTCACACCTGAGCTGTCTGGGCGCGTTACTCCAACTTCTTTCAGAACATTTCATGTAATCTAGACTCGCCCCATTGCTGTAATGGTGGATGGGTTCCAGAGAACAGGAAGTGATTTTATCCATATTTCAGTGTTTGATGACGGAGACGAGAAGACGCTGCGTCGAACGTCCTTGTGCCTGAAGGGAGAGCGACACTTTGCAGAGAGCGAGGTGAGTCTTTGTCCGGCCTATATCCTTCCACCAGTGTCACCAGGCCAGTCGGTGTTCAGGGGCTTATTTATCTTCCACAGACTCTGGATCAGCTGCCGCTCACCAACCCAGAACACTTTGGGACCCCAGTCATTGGCAAAAAGACCAACCGTGGAGGCCGGCGCTCCTCACAGGCTGTGTGAGTGTTGTCATACAGACCAGCAGGCCAACGGGAACAAGACGGGACCCTAACTGTGACTTCCTGTTTCCCCACTCTCTGTCTCCCTCCCTCCCTGCCCGCCCGGTTCAGGGCTGATGAGGAGAACGAGTCTTCGTCCAGCGATGATGAGGATGATGACAGGAGGAGGCTGAACGATGAGCTGCTGGGGAAGGTCTGCAGCATCGAGGCCGAGGAGGATCCAGTCTGCTGGTACTTGGCTCTGGTACGTTGTCACCAAGTTTCCACGTTACATGTCCCAGGATTGTTGAGTTTGTAGGAGTAAGAGTTGTGATTTACTATTTTTTGATAACCAAAATGTTTCCATTTGGAACGGATGAGTCCAGCTCCTCCCGACTCCTGTGTCATATTAGCTGGTGGATGCGTGGAAGTAAATGTGGCAGCAGAGACCCACTGGCTTGATTAAAGTCGTGGAAATAGTTGTGGCTGTACTCCTGGAGGGGCTGATGAAAGGACGGATTGACTCACTCTAATCATTCTTGGAATTATTTCTTCCATCTGTTCTGTGGTTATTTTAGCTCTTCTTTGATTTGTGGAGTTCATTCAGAGCAAAGTTGGTTGGGGGGTTAAATGTTTGTGGGGTTAAATATCCCCCCGCCCCCCCACTCTGACAGTGATTATTGATAAGTGACACTGATGAAGGATATTTGTATTTCGTCACCAATATCATTTACTGTGACATTTAAAACTTTCATATTCTTCCATTTAAATTCCACAGCGTTATCCCAAATCACACATTTTATTAAATCCTTAGTGTTAAAGTGCTGCACAGTAGATCATAAGTTACTAATGATTTGTCCCATTTAATGTTCTCTTTACATTTTGTAAATGATTGTGGACTTTTATAAAAGAGAGAGAAAAATGATACGTTAAAATTCAACAGTTGTCAGCCTAATTTACCGTACATTTCCCGTGAGCAGTCCAGTCTCCGGAGTTGGTGGTTCTGTAGCCGTGGTGCCGGTGAATCCCACGAAGTGCCGTGTTGGCCGCTGCACAGACTCTGGGTATATTTATAACATGACGACACCACCAACCATGAGAGAATCTTGTGAACATTTAAATAGGTGACCGTTGCTCTGACCACAGTCTTGTTCAATAATTCCACTTTAGCTACATATTGAAGCTGTGCACGATTGTATCACGTGCACTCTGCATGCAGCGTTGGCGCCGCAAGCTAACAACGTTATGCTAACGTTTTCAATGGTGTAACTGGACCGCTGTCGTTAGGGCTCTCAAGAATTGTTGTCTCGCCTTCAAGGCTTGGTTGGCGCAAAGCCAAGGAAAGTGCACGTGTACTTAAACCCGTGTGTGTGTGTGTGTGTGTGTGTTTGTGTGTGTGTGTGTGTGTTTTCAGGTGGTGTCTCCCAGCTGTAACGATGAGCTGCTGGTGAAAAAGGATCAGTGCCTTGTCCGAGCCTTCAGCGACTCCAAATTGTGAGTAGCTTTTCTCTGATCATTCGACGAGTACAAAGGATGAATGCAGTTTCTCATCCGTGCCCATATTTCTACAGTCACACGGTTGCTAGGAGACACGTCAATGTTGTGGGCTCACTCGGCATTGCCAAATCAGAATTCTCCGATAGGAAAGGTAAAAACTCCAGCTCCCAGAGTGCACCTGTGCATACGCAGGAGTTTGTTTCCCCCCTAAACTATCGCACACGTGTCCTTTAGGGTTTGAAGCTGCTCACCTGTTCCTGAAGACCAGAGAAGTCCCAGATGTGTGGAAGATGGACCTGAGTCAGATCCTGGACTCTTCCTCCAGTGATGACGATGATGATGAAGAGAAGGAGAGCGAGGAGGAAGAAGAGGAGGAGGAAGAGGAGGAAGATGAGAAGAAAAAGATAAATAAACAGATGAAGGATGAGGTGAGGGGGGGAGGAGAAAAGGCCAAGTGTGAGAGATGAGGGAGCCAAATACTGAGGTGTGTTTGTGTGATCAGATGGAGGAGGAGCAGGACCCAGAGGAGAGGGACCAGTTCCTGCAGCAGCTCTACAAGTTCATGGAGGACAGAGGTCAGCTTCACGTCAGGGGAAACGAATGAGTCCAAACCATGAAGAGTCTTTACATGATCAATAACACGATTCACTGAACTTAAGCTACATGAGGGTGTGTTTGTAACTGTGCGTCCCCGTCCGTCCGCCAGGGACCCCCATCAACAAGCCTCCTGTTCTGGGCTACAAAGACTTAAATCTCTTCAAGCTCTTCAGGCTGGTCTGTCACTACGGAGGCTGTCGAAAGGTAAGTGTGACCTGTCCGTCTGTCCTGAGAACTCTGTCGCGACTGGTCTGTGAGTGACCAGTGGAGGAGGGCGGGGCCTGGGCGGCGCTGATGATGTCACTGTCTCGTGTTACAGATCGAGTCTGGGACCATGTGGAAGCAGGTCTATGTGGATCTTGGAATCCCTGTCCTGAACTCTGCGGCCTCCTACAATGTTAAGACAGCATATAAGAAGTAAGCACAGCCGACCCACAATCCTCTGCTTTAGCCCCGCCCAACCAGGGACAGGAAGTGACATCAGATCAGTTTTGAAGCATTTTGAGTGGACTTGTTTTCCATCATTGTGATGATTTGTGATGAAGGCTCGTGTTGGTGTGCATATGGATGTGTGTGCGAGCATTTATCTTGGTCAAAGATGTCTTTTATAACTTGGGCCCATTTGCCATTTATCAGGTATTTGTATGGCTTTGAGGAGTACTGCCGCTCTGCCTCCATCACCTTCAGAACCATCCACCACAACAACCCCAGAACAGTCACAAGTTCATCGAATCAGAGACATTTGGGCGCAGAGATGAGAGAAGCCTCCATTCGACCTGAAAAAGTGGAGTCCATGGATGAGAAGGTGGAGGAGGGACCAGACATTAAGATTGAGAAGGAGGCGAAGGAGAGACAGATGTCGCCGAGGGTGAGACACACGCAGGCTCGACTTTAATGGTCCGTTGCTGCCGAGTGGTTCTGATTGACCCGTCTGTCTGCAGGGAAGAAGGAGAAGCCAGTTAAAGGTGGAGAGAGAGTCGCCCAGCAGACCAGAGAAGAGAGGAGTGGCAGGAGGAGATGCTGAGGAGCAGAGGGAGATGAGGAAACGCATCAGCAGGAAAGGGGAAGACTCGGAGAGAGGCTCTGAGGAGGAGGATGAAGACGAAGATGAAGAGGAAGAGATGGAGAGGAGGAGAGCAGACAGGTGAGTCACACGACCAGAAATTAGTCTGTTTTCTTTCTTGTGATTTTAAAATGTCATTGATGGTGATGTAAACTCACACGTGTGTGTGTGTGTGTGTGTCAGGAGTGAGAATGATGATGACGATGATGACGAAGACTCCGTAACGGGAACCAAGGTGAGGGTGAAGTACGGCCGAGGGAAGACTCAGAAGATCTACGAAGCTCACATCAAGAAGACAGACGTTGACAACGGCGAGCAGTTCTACCTGGTGCATTACTACGGCTGGAATGTCAGGTGAGACTGGCTGTCACGTGATCATGGGGCGGAAGGAGGCGGAGTCTGTCCCACGTTAATACAGGTGTGTCCCGTACAGGTATGATGAGTGGGTAAAGGCTGACCGCATTATCTGGCCCGTTGAGAAGGGAACCAAGAAGCGACTGAGAAAGAAAATAAAGGTGAGAACGAGGTGTCACATGACTCGCTGGCTGTTGACGCGTATAACACCCCCCCCCCCCTCGTTGACAGAACAAAGACGAGTTGGAAAGGGAGCGAGACGAGCTGAAGCCGCAAATGGCGGGGAGGCCAACGGGAGCGAAGCGGGGTCGTCCCACCGGGCGCGGTGTCTCCAAATTACCAAACAGCGAGGGACGAGCCAACGGCCGGAGGCTGGAGATGCCGCCCAGTCTGCCTAACGGAGAAAGTGAGGAACGCGGTCCACGCTCGGCGCCCGGTGGGCACACCTGGCTCAGTGGGCTAACCAGATGTGCTGTTTGTCTCTCAGATACGCCCCGCAGGAGAACCAGAAGAACTTCAGGGGTCTACGACTCGGATCGAGTCTCCAACGGTGAGCTCGCCTCCTGCTTCCTGCTTCCTGTTTCTTGTCCCCCTTCCGAGTTTCTAACTGCTGCGTGTGTTCTGCAGAGGATTCTGGGAACTCTTCGGAGGACAGTGAAACGGAGGAACCCCCCAACAAGAAGCTGTCACCATGGGGAGTAAGGAATGAAACCCCCCTCCTGCAGAAAGAGGATGTGGCCAACGAGGAGGAGGAAACGAATGAGGTCACGCACAAGATGGCGGCTGACCTGACGGCAGGTCGCCTAACTGCTCCGCAGCTGAGTCCTGATGGTTCCCAGGAGACAGCCGACGCGTTCCTGCACCAGCCGGAGGAGGAGGAACCAGTGGAGGAACCTCCAAGAGAAGCTTCTGTGTCACTAATTCATCAAGATGAGGGGCCGGTGGTGCCTGCTGGACAGGAAGTGGTCCCCACATCTTCGTCAGTGGGCTCGCCCCCTCTCCCCCCTCTGTTAGAGGAGCATGAGAGGTCTTCTCTTTCCCTCCACAGGGTCAAGGCTCGCAAAGGAGGGCGAGAGTCCCCTCCCCGTATCACTGCCTGTACCACCACCTCCTCCTCCACCACCAGCTCTGAGTACACAGATTCTCCTCCTCACAGCAGTTTGAAGAGAGCAGATGAGCCTTTGGTGGTGCTTCACTGTCTGCCCTCACAACATCTCCCCCCCGATGAAGCCACTGCCGACTCGGACACGGACTCTGCCACTGAGGAGGAGGCCCCCGAGGAGGGGTCGGAGGACAGCAGCTCCACCCTCAATCTCAAGACAAGCGAGAGCCCGCCGTCGGTTGAGAAGAGGCTCTGCCCGGAGCGGAGGCAGGAAGGGAGCCCCCCCAGCAGAACGCCTCTTACTCCAGCCAAGGCGGCGATTGGAACGTCACCTAAACCTGTTTCCTCGCTGCTTCTCAGGGACTTGGAGCCGAGCAGTGAGGAGCTAATGAAGGCCGAAGAGTCGCTCCACCTACCTGAGGAACCGCAGGGGCAGGACATTGCTCCAGGGTTGTTGGTGAAGGAGCCACAGGTGAATGATCTCCCCAACGCAGAGCCTCCTGCTATTGAGTTAGAACCGCAGATCGGTCCGGAGGCTTTAGTGTGCTATGAAGTGGACCTGGATGATCCGGAGGACAAGGAGAAACCTCCCTCCACCCCAGAGCATCTGCTCCTCATGATGGAGGAACAAGCACCACTCCCACTGCCAACCCTCCTCCCCCAGCATCAGGTCAGGTCCTTCCCAGCAGCCACTGCTCCTTGCTCCGCCCCCTGTCTGAAGGAGCTCCACCCACAGGGGAAAGCACCCGAGGAGGGGTCTTCGGTCACGGAGGAGCGGGAGAGAGACTCCGGGACCTCCTTGTCCTCATCTGTACACGACAGCAGAGGTGAGACGTCAAACTTGCCGGTCAATCGTGACGTGTGTCGTCGTGTTCGTTCTCCCGCCGGATCCATCGAACAATAATGCGTCTTGTGTGCAGGTCAGAAGAGGTCACCTGACTGTAACTCAAGTCCAAGCACAAAGAAACCAAAACGCACCCAGAAACGAGTAACCACGCCTGCCAAGGACAAGAATGGAGCAGGTGGGTGGAGCTTAGTGCTCATCAGGGATCATCAACAGCTTTTCTGTGTGTGAGGACGCACCTCTGCTAAGCTAAGCCAGCGCTTCTCAAATAGTGGGTGCGATGCCAGGGGGGGCGCGTGTGACCCCGGAGAACATGTTTTTATTTATTTTTTTGCCGTACTAGAATAAAGTGTAATCGCACATCCCGCGCGCACACACCACAGAGCAAGAGATAGGAAGTGCAGTGAACAAACCACCAAGAGACGGCATGAAAAAATACTTAACAGTGATGAAAAGAAAAGCGGAGAGAGACGGAGATAATGAGACATACGAAAGTCTCCCGAAAGCTAAGACGAGGAAATATGACGAAGCCTTTATAGCGCTTGGCTTCACTGCGACTACGGTGGGAGACGAGGAAAGACCGGTGTGTTTACCGTGTCTAACAATGTTGGCAGGACAGCATGAAGCCAAATAAATGAAGGCGTCACTTAAAGACATTACACCCCAGTCACGCTGATAACCCTAACCCTGGTTAACCCTAACCCTGGGTAACCCTAACACTAACCCTAATCCTGGTTAACCCTAACCCTGGGTCACCCTAACCCTGGTTAACCCTAACACTAACCCTAACCCTGGGTCACCCTAACCCTCACTTAAAGACATTACACCCCAGTCACGCTGATCAGCCGCTTAAGTTTTTTCGGCAAAAACGTGCCGAATATTGGCAACAATCATCCCGCTTTGGTCTATATTTCTTTCTTTTTTTGTTTTCTTTAATATTAATAAGGATACAATGTTATGCAGAGGTGTACTTATAACAATTTCATAGACAAATGATACTAATTATAGTCACGGCGGGGGGGGGGGGGGGGGAGGGGGCAAAATGTTTTCTTCTTCCTAGGGGGGGCGTAACAGAAAATAATTGAGAAGCACTGAGCTAAGCTAACAACAACACTGAGCTAGGTGCCTGTTAGCATCACATTCATGAAAAGGTTTCCGATCACGGTGACGTGGACATTGTTGGGATATTTGTGCTTTATACTTTGGTGCAACCTGAAAGGATCTGAGTGATTGACCAGCTGAACCTGATTTCCCCCTCAGCTCAGAGCAGCGACAGCGACGACCCGTCGACACTTTGTCAGAAGGCTCAGAAGTCTCGATGTGCTCTGTCATCTCCTAACAGGGCATACAAGTGGAGCTTCCAGCTGGGTACGCACAGATACACGCAGCTATTTTTTAAAATTTTGTTCAGAATCATCTGTATTAATCGTACCTGTCTTAACTCCGCCCCTTAGGTGAGCTCGACAGGATGTCCAGCGCGGAGAGGATCTCCTTCCTGCAGGATAAGCTACAGGAGGTCAGGAAGTACTACCTGACCCTGAAGTCGGAGGTGGCGTCCATTGACAGGCGCAGAAAGAGGCTGAAGAAGAAAGAGCGAGAAGGTGAGGAGGTCCCGACGTGGTGGACTCGGGTGTCTGCAGCGAGCCGGAGGATCTGACTGCTAATCTGTTGCCTTTCAGTGTCCAACACAACGGTTTCCACGTCATCGGGGTCTTCGGACACCGGCATGAGTCCGTCCTCGGCCTCGCCCGCACAGAACACTGTTGCTGTCGAATGCAGGTGATGACACGTCCACCGTGGCGTCACCCCATCCTGCAGCCAGACTCCGCCCAGTCGCTCTGACCTTTGACCTCGGAGCGGCTGCCAGGAGGCCCCTCACGTGTGGACTGACCTCCTGTTTGAGGAGCGAGCGTCATCGGTCTGTTCCGTCACCACAGAGCACTTCCTTCCCCTTCCATTCTTCCTCCTTTGTGTCATGATTTCAAAGTTATTTAACGTGTTTGAGTCGGTGGTCACCTGTTCCATCCAACAGGACATTTCTTGCACAGCTTCGGTTTCTGCTTTTTAACAGGAGTTTGACTTTATTTTTAATCAAATCAGTCTTGTATTTCAGGCATCAAAAGCAGAACTTCCATCAAGTGGCATCAACTTAAGAAATGAATTAATTTATTCACTCGCTTGATAAAAGAATGGAGTGTTTTCTCTGCACCAGCTGAGCAAATTCAACTTCAGGTCAAAGAACTGACTTGAAATAACTTGATTTTTGCTCCGTGTGGACACTAAAGTTTCACTTTTGTTGTTAGTCGATTCGATGACTTGATCGCAGGAAGTCATTAACTTTCTTTTTCCTAACAGTTGAATTAAAAGTGAGTTTGTGGACAACCTGAGATACTCTAGACTATACCTTTACTATTTCTGCTGGATTCTATCGTCCATACTTCAGTCCATTCCTGGCTCCTGGAGGATATCCTGCCTCTTCTTCTGTGGTGTGTAACAGATGGCTGTTTTTGTACATAATGCACCCTGTATTTGACTTTTTCACTGTAAAGAATGATTTATAATATTTTTAAACAGAAGACTTTGTACTGTTGATCAACTGCAACTTTTGTGGATGTGCTGGTTTTGCTAGCAGCAGTTTGAGAGCGACAACTGTAAATTAAAACACTTCCTGCTGACAGAAGCCATGTTGGACAACAGCCGTTTCAAAATAAAAGCTTTTAAATACATCTGTTCACTCCTTCAGAGAACATTCAACAGCACTCAAAGATCAAAGTACAAGAATGCAACATTTACATATTTAATCAGCAAATATCTTCACATTTGTGAGCAGCAATGTCATACATGTCAAACACTTTATACACAAAAGAATCTGGTTCTGGGTCGGCGCCCTTCAGCGAGGCGGGCCCAGCAGTCCGGCCTTCGCCGCCAGAGCCTCGTTCTGCTGGATGTGGTACTCCTGGAAGCGCATGGAGATCCGCTGGGTCATCTTCAGGTACTTCTGCAGACACATCTCCGAGCAGCTGGACTGATAGAACAATGAGTGTTAGCAACTACGAGTTAGCATTGAGGAGCAGCTACAGTGCAGTCCAGACATTGATCAGCTCTAATCTTCCCACAGCTTGACTGGGCAACATCTGTGGTAAATTCAATAGATGAACATGACTCACAGGACCAAACTAGGAAGTAAAAGAACCTCCTGGAGAGCTCAGAACCTGTATCCACACGACAGAAACAGCTGCTAGCTGAGCATCTTGGGTCCTGGCTTTTAAGGCAACTAAGCCGACAGGCGATTGGTCAGACAGCCAAGAGAAAATGTGACATCACATGTTCTCAGTTCACATAGCGAAACCATTCTCAGCATCATCATCCCTCCTGTCAGCCAACCAGAGCGATCTGAAGCCGATTAAAACCACTTCCTGTTTACCTCCTCAGCTTTCACATCTCTGGTGGTGAAGTCTTTCACGCAGTCCATGAAGCAGTTCTCCGTCACCTTGTTGTACGTTCCCAGAAACTCCTTAAACTGCAATGCAAGCAGAGAAACAATCAAGGCCAATAATTTTCCTAAACAAGAAGACATGTCTACATACATTCAGCCTTTTACAGTTAGACTTCCATCACACCGGGAGAAACTATAGAAGTTGCGTTTGCCGACCATGACTGGTCAGCATCCTGCCAGTTTGGTCTGTTATATAACCGGAAACAGGTTCAACGTCTACTGATTATGAGTTCTGCTCCTATGTTTGAACACTGAAGGCAAACCAGCCCAAAAAAAACCTGATCTGACTGGATTTGACTGGTTTCGCAGATAAATGTTGCTGAAAGAACGCGATGCAAGCGTTCATATCGTTTTAACTGTCTTAAAAAGGTGCACTTTTGTGACCTTTTTGAACCTGTAAATGATCAACATACTGATCTAACTGTGAGAGGAATAAATACTTTACCTGTTTGATTTGGTCGGACTCGGACACTTGGACCGCCATTGGCACTGTGAGGAACAAACAAAACACTTTCAAAATTAATCTGTTTTGCCATATCTACCTTTAAAATTACACAAAAGAAGGTTAATGAACAGTAAGAAGAATCAACGAAAGACCGAACTGACTCGCTTGACTTTGCCATTTGAGTGAGCACAGAGCTAACTGTACTTGGTAGCTAACGTTAGCTTCTCCTCTTTATCTTCCTGGTAGTTTCGCGAGCATGGGTAGTTTAAGCAGCTAATTTGCTACAACAATAAAAACGATAATTAATAATTATAATAATTAGCGATAATTTGCTCTCTGAACGATACCTGGTCTGAAAATCTGAAAATCCTCTCGAAGGACACGTGCGAGTAATAAAAACTGATCCGGAAATTCAAAATCGGTCAGCTTAGTTTAAAGGAGGTTACTAAAACAACTACATTAAAAATACTATGGATACTGTGCCAATTGGTATATTAATGCGGTATATAGGAGTGAAGAAATCAAACTGTAGACCACGATTTCAACAAAGGTGAAAGATCCGTGCGTACCAATGAAGCGTTCCGGAAAGAAACGGAGGGAAGAAAGGTTCCTGGTTCATGTCGTCCTTTTTTCTTCTTCGTTGTCGTCATCTTCTTCGGATTTTAGTGGCGGTTGTTCATATCGCTCCTTGATCCGCGTGGAAACGTGATTTGTACTGCGCATGTGCAGAATCGCATCTACATCCGCTCGGCAAACAGCAGTTTTGCGTTTTTTCGTTCCGGCTCTATTAACCAGATTTGGCAATGCATTTAAAGATTCATGCAACATCATAATAGCATGTATATCAAACATTGAATAAAATAACTAAAAAGATGTTTGGCAATACTAATCTAAGTATTATAACACTTCCTTTATTTAGTTTCGTATTATGACTCCATATTTGATATTAAAAATTATGTCTTTGTAGTAAAGCTTGGGCGGTTGGATATCCCTTTTTTAAAATAAAAAAAAAATCCAGTCTTGAAATCCTTTCCAAAACATTCTGGTACAAGTGCAAGGAAAGGACATATGTTCTAAAGTCTCAAAATCTGAATCACAAAAGACAGTTGTGTTTTAAGTAGAATTTGTGTATTTTATACTTATTCGTAGTAGCATTTGTAGACCTAACAATAATAGTGAGTAGCCTGAATAACGATAACGCTTTTGGTCTCTGTTTACTAGACAGAGTGAGATGTCTGCGTTTTAGTATGTGATCTCTGAAGCGGAAACAGGAAGTGTTTTTCTGTTATTCTACTTTTGTTTTGGTTTTGCTGTTAGCAACAGCTGTAATCGCGCTGGGCACATTTGAACACATATCTGCTTTTACACACTAATTCCGTGTGAATTACAAACCTCCCTTAGTAACTTAGGACTTTCCTCTTATGTTAGCCGTCCGGTTTGTCCGCGCGCTCGTCTGACACTAAAGCGGGAATTTTAAAAGTCATCAACTGGCTAATCGGTCAAATCACAAATCAAACATGATGCGGAAGTAAACTCAAATAGTTGCCTGCAGGATTATCTTAGAATCCATCTCCAAAGCATCAGGAAATCATTTTTAATCCTCAGCATTCGCTCAGGCATGAAGTCCGGAACCGCCCGGAAGGTCCAAGACCTCCGACCTCCTGCGGTCGATCAGCAGCGCCTCAGTAAAGGAGAAAAGAGGCGACAGGATCGGCAGAAGCCCTCTCCTGTGCCCGCGGTGCACTCAGCAGAACCGGTGAGCACCAGCGGAGCAGAGGGAGTCTTCCCGAGCTCCACCCGGACTCGTGGGGAAAACTCTGCCGGGTCACACAGTCAGCGGCTGCGTTCCCAGATCTCTGCTCTGAGGGTCCGTTCGAATATAATGATGTTAATAAAGATGTTCGTTATTCTGACATCATCAGCGCCAGACCGGGAGCTGTTGACGTCACGTTTCGCTACAGGGAGTCGAGGATTTGTGCTAGCAGCTCTAAAACAGCGGTAAGGACTCAACAGACGTTTGGGTTGTTTCCTGATGTGAATCGTGCAATAAGGGTCACCTTTTAGAGCCGTTTTTCTGTATGGAACAGCTCCCAGCATGCACTGGAAAAGGCGGGCCCCCCTTCAGAAGAGAGACAGCCCTCTTGTTACCTGGGCAACGGCATCAACAGGACTGATCCTCTCAAGGTTTGGAGCTGTGATATGAGATAAGCACACTGGTGACTGCAGCATTGAGTGTCAGCACTGTTGTGTCTTTCAGCCTGTGATGGACACTCGAGTGTCTCAACTGAGAGATGACACCCCCCGTCTGTTACAGAGGTACACACACACACACACACACACACATTCTCCATGTTTGCCACGCTGGTCTGTCCAATGAGAAGAGAACGAATGATTCATGGAGGCTCTTAATGTGGCCCCTCAGGGGCGGTTTTAGCCGGAGCCTCCAGATGTTGGATAATGGTCAGAACCAGCAGCTGCAGGTAAACCACCGGTGCACATGCTGACGTGCACATGCTGACGTGCACATGCTGACGTGCACATGCTGTCATCTCGCTGCTCACTGACTCTGCTATCCTCCAATCAGAGCTCTGTTAGCCGTCAGCTGACCACAGCAGGAAAAACAGCAGAAGTAACTCAGCCGGGCGCTACAGGTGTGTGTGTGTGTGTGTGTGTGTGTGGTGTGTGTGTGTGTGTGTGTGTGTGTGTGTGTGTGTGTGTGTGTGTGTGAGAGAGAGACAGTGTTTACAAACCTTGACTGGTCACTGACAGGTTCCTGTTTTCATCAGCTCCCGATTCCACCGGCCAGCAGGTTTCTCCTTCAGACACTGGCCTGGCTGCCATGGCAACAGCACACAGGTGGGAGGCACATGTTCATTAAAGCTCGCTGTAAAACCATAATATTACTGTGGGATTAAGTCTGGACGTGCTGAAACAAATCTAGCTTATTATCAACGCGCGTGTGTGTGTCACAACACTCTCACACACCCATCGAGCTGCCGCTGAATCTCTCTCGTCTCTGTTCTGCTCGTATCCAGAGACGATGACGGTCGCCGTCCGCTGCCACAGTCTGACCCATGTGAGTCTCATCAGAACCTGCATCTGAAGACCCAGCAGAACCAGTACCTCCAGCCCTGGTCCCAACAAGTCCAAAGGAGACCTCTGCATTCAACCACGTTGGAGGAGGCAGGAAGGGTTCTCCATCAGGTTCAGAGACAGAAGCAGGTTCTGGAGGAGAACCTGGAGGCTCTGCTGAGGGCCCGGTCCGGAGAGCTCTTGTACAGCCAGCTGGAAGCGCTGGTTGATAACAGGTAGCTAAGCTAGCTAAAACTTAGGATCATGTAGGAGAAGGTTGATGTTCTGGAGACACTAGCTAGTTGCTGTTTGTCTTCTCTTCAGAAACTTTTTTATTATTATATCAGCAAACTTTGGTGTGTTGTTTTGCTACCTTTTATTTTAAACTGTGCTCCATAATCAAATACATGAAATTAGCTGCACCACAGAAGAAGAATGACGAACTATTTCTGTCTTCTGTAGAAGCCAGAACCAAAAGGTTCGCATCAAGAAGATGGTAGACACCTGGATCAACACCTTGATGCAGGACATCCAGGTCAGCTCATCCTGGAATTCCTGGAGTTCCTGGAAAATGTTTGGAAAGCTCCTCGGGTCTCCTCATCTTCTTTCTGCTTCCTTTAAGGCTGACAGCTCTCCTCAGACTGACAAAAACAAGCGCCCGGACAGAAAAGATCCGGCGGTGTCCTCACATCAGAGCTCCGCCCACACGCTCAGGGGGCCACGCAGGGGTCCGCGTGTGGCCGGAACAGGAAGACAACCCTCAACCAGTCTTTGGGTCAGTGCCCCAGTGTTAGTGACGCAGGTGACTGCGACCTGCTGTGATGTCACTGATGGTCTGGCTGTAGGTGGCAGAGCCTGACGCAACCACGGGTAGGAGACCACAGGACAAGGACGTGGAGGAGGACACGTCCCCCAGGCGCCCGCACGGTGGAGCTCGAAGAACTCTGAAAAAGACGCCGTACCTGCGCTTCAGCTCACCTCCTTCCCGACCCAGCAAGAAGGCTCAACCCCGGGTTGTGGAGCGGGTCACAGGTCAGCTGGTGTCACGTCCGGTACCGTGTGAACGACTGTTCAGCTCTGTCAGCGCCCACTTCCTGTTCAATCTCTGCCAGGTGTGACGCTGAAGTCCTGTAAGACTCAAACGTGTTTGGCTCCACCCGTCAGTCTCCCACCTCAGAGCAACGTCGTCATCCCCTCCGCCCCCCCGACTGCTGCCGACCCCACGCACAGTCGTGCTGTTCCCATGGCGATACCACTAGGTTAGTAGGAGTTAATTGTTATTCTTGACCTAAAGTCTAAGACACCACTTCCCACACTGATGTTTGTCAGGCCGTCCCAGGACAGACGCCATCCCAGGCCGTCCCAGGACAGACGTAGTCCCAGGCCGTTCCACTCATCAGCTACAGGAAGTGACCTCATCGCGGACAGCTCCTCCCACATCCCCTGTGGTTGACGAAGCTACTGAATCACAGGTATGTTGACCCACATCTGTGGCCCATACGGGCTGGTTACCATGGTTACGGTCCCTCCTCTAAACGTGCTCCTCTCTCTCCTCCCCTGTCCTTTTTCCATTGACAGGAGGAGCAGAGTGACGCAGGCGAAGCTCCTCTTCCTCGGCTTGACCTGTTTGAAGGAAACGAAGAGTTGGACCTTTTACCTGAATCTGTGTGTGACGTCGTCCAGGTGGACTCGGTCAGCTTCAGTCTCGTTGCTCCTCCTGCCTGAACCTTGAAAGGACGCCATCATTTACTCATCACACTCATCTGGTCTCGTTGTCTTCTTTTGCCAGGACGAGGAGGGTCCTTTGGCTGAGGAGGTGGTCCAGTTGGATGGAGATCCGTCTCCACCTTTAGTCCAGTATCACGGGCCTTTGTTCCCTCCCCAGGCGTGTGTTGGTCTTTCTGACCAGGATCAGACCCCCATCACGACGTGCAGCCCTGCCCTGGAGAAGCAGCTGCTGGAATGGTGAGAGAACGGTCTCACTGTGGAGCAGCATCTGGTGGGAAGGTGCCAACCTGTCGGGTCTTGTGATTCAGGGTGGAGCAGCAGCTCATATCCAGGATGATCTCTGAGATGTACCAACCCCCTCCTTCTGATCCTCAACCCGACCCCGACCCCGACCCTGACCCTGACCCCGGCTCTGACCACGACGATTCAGACCAATCAGCCCACAGCATCACCTCAGATGATAGTGAGACTTCAAAATCTCTCTTTTAAGAGTCTAAAGGGGAGGAGTTTATGAGCTATACTAAAGTATTGTGTGTGTGTGTGTGTGTGTGTGTGTGTGTGGGGACTCAGTTCTGATCAGACAGCTGGTTGAAGAGGTTCTATCCGAACACATCAATCGGATGCATCAAGCATCATTGGTTAATGTTCCAGAACCAGGACTGGAAAGGCCAAAACCAGAGCCAGAATCACATCGGGAGGTACTGCAACAGAGAACACAGCAGTTATGGAAAGCTCCCTTTATTCCTGATCATCTACCTCTTTTCCAGGAAGAACCCGTTTGTACTCCACAACCGACTCCTCCTCCAAGCCCCACACCTCAGAGCAGAACATCTCAGCCTCTGGCCACACCCCCACCCTCTGAACCAAGCAGCCTGATGACCGAAGACCCTCCCCAGTCAATCTCAGCACCAGGTTGAACACTGCAGATGTATTAGCATCATACCCACCTTAGCATTAGCAGCAGTAGTAAATCTCTAGCTGTGTTAGCATTAGCCGCTCACGTGACACCTTTCCTTTCTCCTCTTGTGATCTCAGATCCTGTAATCACTCCCACCCCCACTCCAGAGCTCAGCCCCGTCGCTGCAGATCTTCCTGCTGCTCCTCTGACTCCACCTCCCCCAGTGGCTGAAGACGCCGAGGTGCAGTTGGTTGAGCCGAGCACCGAGGAACGGCGTCGGCAGCAGGTGGAGGAAGCGCCTCCCGCCCCTGAGAATCGAGCAGCGTCTCACTGCAGCTCCACCGAGGACTCCAGCAGCAGCAGCAGCAGCAGCACAGTCGGGACAGAAGCCACCTATAAAGCTGTGTCAGAGGGAGAGCTGCTCAGCCATGTCCAGCTGGGGGACACCATGACAGGTACCATCACCATCATCAGCACCGCGCTGTGTGTTCACCTGTCATTCAACTCCTCTCTCTCTCTTTGAAGAGGAGGTTCTCTGCAGCTTCTCCATCTCCCTGCAGGACACGGTGAGCATCCTCTGTTTACCCTTGTTCCATCTTCTGCTATTCCCAACCCATTAGGGACCAGAACCTCCATGTTCTCGTGCGTTCTCCCCTTGTCTGTGGTTTTCTTGACACAAAGAACAAGGAACCTCAATCTGCTCGACTCAGCTGTCACTTCCTGCATGTGTTCCAGGAGTTTGACCCCCCTAGTGAAGGACAAGCTGGAGGTCATGACCACCTGCTGCCCAACCTGGAGGACAGCATCACACTGATCGAGGGATCTAACCAGGTAACACGGCCACACACACACATTTCCACACAGACTCACACTGACCTCCGACGCCTCCTCAGGGCTGGATGATGAGTGACCAACAGGAGGACGTGAGTGTGGGAGAAGTGAGGGATGTCCACGCTACAAACCCTGGAATTCCACCTGTGGATACACTGTGAATCAGCAGGTCACACCTGATCTATCGGCACACGCACGGAGGCATCGACACACACACACGTGCACGTCACCCAGACTGTGGAGCCTGACCTCAACCTCCAGCCGTGTGTTTGTTCATCATGTTGAGGGTTGCTTATGTACGGTGTAAAGGTGACTCAGCTGGTAGAGTTAATAGTGTGTTGCCATGGAGATGCCACCATGTCATAGTTTCAGCCATTTTAAGGGCAATACAGCCGACGTCATAAGACGCTTTAATAAACATGAAAAAAAGCCGAATGTTGACATTCCAGGGTGTGTTTGACAGATGTTGGCCAGCACTTTATCACTGCGGAGGAGGAGGAAGCGAACCGTCCTGTTGTGATCTTTGGATTACTTTATGTTGCTGGTGATGATGTCATACAGAAATTTATCCTTGCTTTTCACACACACACACACACACACACACTGTTGAGCTGTATTTCCAATAAAAACATCTGGATCAGTTACAGTTGTAGCGCTCAGATATGATTCATGTTTTTATGTTGATGTGGTTTCTCACTGCTCAGTTTTCATGGAGCCGCTTCAACTTTTGGACTTTTTTCTAGTTGCCGTCACGAGTCTTGTTTGACATTGATGTTGTGGCCGGTGCCTCACATCTGGACTCAATTGTGACTTGTTGAAGCGAGTCATTGTGTGTCCTGTCATATCCGTGTTCGAGCGGTGTCATCTGGCCTTAGGTCCTGGCCCCGGTCAGGTTCTGACCCGGGTTCTGACCACATTATTTTGATTAAAGTGTTTCTGTCAGAAGTTGAATTGAGTCCAAGTTGTTTCACCCAGTGAAGAAAATGAGCCACAAAGAGACAGTTTGGTGAGTGTGAGACAAACACAACCACATAAGTGCGTCAGTGGGTGGGGCACGCGCACACACACACACACACACACACACACACAACTAGTCTGGTGTGCGTCTGGGTGGAGCTCAGTTTGTGTCTTCTCCCTCGGCGTTAGCTTCTCCATCTGGCCTTGCGGTATGTTTCAGGTACGTCTTCATCTTTTCCTCTAAAACAGGAAGTTATAAACCATCGTTGTGTTGATGTTTGAATTGAACTTGTGTGCAAACGTCCTCCGGGTCACGATGCCTGGTCACCTTACACCGTCACAGTGTCGTCTGTCCCTGCGTCGGGTGGACAGACGCTGTATTAAACAATCACTCAGTACTTCAGGAAGCTGCTCTTGCAGTAATGCGAGTTCGCCTCCATTGATAAGCTTTAAGTATTTATTAGTGTTAGCATTAGCGGTACTGTTGTTTTGTCAAATACTCCTGAGTTTTTCTCTTCTCCCTGTCCCGACATGTCCGCCCCGCCCTCACACTCTGTTCTGTGGTGCAGAACAACAATTCAGATGGCATGGATGTGAGTGTCTGCACACACACACACACACCTGTAGTTTTATATTTATGAGGACGCATTTATATAATCGGTACCTCGAATTAGAACACAGACCCAGGAAATTCTCTGATGATTTATTGTTTGAGCCAAAAGCCAAATTTTTCATGTGTCTCCTGGCAGCCACCTCGGCCCCACCTGCTGTTGCTGGACGCGCTGGTGGGCGCCGATGCAGGAGACTAGATGAAGTATTTGGGTTTATCCTGAGTTCCACTGATACTTTATGTATGCTGACACATCCAGCAGCTGTTGTAGCCCTGATAGTTTCAGAAACCCACATAAACATGTCAGAAAGCTGAAGAGGTTTTCTACTCACAGTCCCAAGGAATAAGTGGACCAGGACGTCCTGCCTCTGGTTCACTTCTCTTTACTTTACTTCCTGTCTTTGGTTCACTTCCTGCCTCTGGTTCACTTCTCTTTGCTTTACTTCCTGTCTTTGGTTCACTTCCTGCCTCTAGTTCACTTCTCTTTGTTTACTTCCTGTCTTTGGTTCACTTCCTGCCTCTGGTCCACTTCTCTTTGTTTACTTCCTGCCTCTGGTTCACTTCCTGCCTCTGGTCCACTTCTCTTTGTTTACTTCCTGTCTTTGGTTCACTTCCTGCTTCTGGTTCACTTCTCTTTGCTTTACTTCCTGTCTTTGGTTCACTTCCTGCCTTTCCTGTGGTTTGAGAGTGTGTAAACCCACAAACAACAATGATACATTAAATGCACTAAATCCTCACTTTACGTACAGAAACTCCTACAAAGTGCTGAACACCCTAGTTTGTGCACTATTTAAGGAAGGTTGTTTTCAGTCATCTGAAGATCTGAGGTCAGATTCTTCTTCTTCTTCTTCATCACAGCTGAAGGACGCCCTTGATGGGTGGCCTAACAGCAACAACAACCCGGCAGGGGGCAGCGGTCAGTGGCCTGGACAACCCAACGCTCCAGTCTGGCCAGGTACACCAGCACCTCTGCAGATCAGGCTCCACCCTCACCCTGAGGGTCGGAATCAGGTGTGTTTGTGTCAACAGGTAAGCCTCCTGCCAACCCCACCTGGCCAGGAAATCCCTCTGGAGGTGGACCTGTGTGGCCCAGCCCCACTGGCCCCACTGGCCCCACTGGTCCCACTGCCCCCACTGGTCCCGTCTGGCCTGGACCTGCAGCAGGGCCAGGACCCACAACTGGGCATCTAGTAAGTGTAACTGGAGGAATGATGGTGTGAGTGAGTGAATAAACAGATGAATGGACAGTGTAGGTTAGACTGTGAGTATTAATGGATGGAGTTAATGGTTGTTTTCTTGGTGCCAGGCGGTTCCATACCAAGAAACACTTCCCTCCGGAGTTTTTGACAAACTGCTCATCACCATCACTGGAACCATCAAAATGAACGCCAACAAGTCAGTATGAAGCAGTAAAACGTTAAAGGTGAAGATGTCATGAGGGTCAAACATATAAATGGATCTTCTGAGCTCCTGACTCACCCGTTTAAGACATAACTGACCAACTGAGACTCTCTGGCTGCTGTAAAATGTACAAATATTCTAACAAACATGCTGGTCTTTGTCCCTGTGTTTAGCTCTATGACTGTGTGTGTGAGGCTACACTGTGAACCGACTAACGGTTCCTGTTGTGTGTCAGGATCACAGTGGACATGGCCACCAGTCGGTCTGATTTGGCCTTTCACTTCAACCCTCGCTTCAACGAGTGTGGAAAAAAGGTGATTGTCAGGAACAGCTTCATTGGCCAGAAGTGGGGACCGGAGGAGAGACAGCTGGACTCCCCCTTCCCCTTTGTCGAGGGAAAACCTTTTGAGGTCAGACATTTTATCTATAACTTGTGCGTAAATGCAGGGAAAGTCGCTGACGTTTTGTCATTGTGTTGCAGATAAAGATCCTTTGCACCAACAATGAGTTTAGGGTGGCTGTCAACAATGCTCATCTGTTGGCGTACCAATACCGCATCAGAGACCTGCGCTCCATCAAGTACATCAGGATCCACAATGACCTCAGCCTGTCTGGTGTCAAGTTTGAAACCCTACAATGAGCCAGAACCTCAGGGATCCACTGGAGAACACCAGGATGTCTACAACACAAGCGGACTGAGTTCCTTAACTTTCCAGGGAAGGTTCTCATCAAAACACTGTCATAATGTACCACTTTTTAATGAACACTTTTAAAAACATGATAATAAAGATGGATTAAACTGATTTTGATTGATTGTTGATTGTTAAAGGTTTCCTTTACTTTGTTTTAATTCAATTCTGTAGCTTCTCATTATTTTCATTTGTTTTTCCTGGTTCTTCTGGGCGGTTTTGCCCCGAATCTTTCATTTCCCGGTTTTGAGTGTGTCGTTGTAGTTCCAGAGTGCAGGGTCACTTGTTTTGTTATAAACGATCTTTGGCGGCCTTCTGACGTCATGACGCTGAACGTGCGCGAGAAGTTGTCAACGAAGAAGAGCAGTCAGGTTCATTATTAATGGTTTAGCTATTAGTTTTTCCCGTGTTTCCCCCCGTAGTTTCATAGGAGAAACGTGCTGCAAGTCACGCAGACAATAAAGAGACAAACTCGTTAAAGGAGAAATCGTCCCTGCAGTTTCTTTATGTTTTGGTTTTTCGAACGGACCGAAGGTTCCTTCCAGGTTAGTTTGACGTCGGCCTCTCTAACTGCTTAAACTCGGCCCTCTGTTAACTCTGTTTGCTCGATCCTTTTAAAGTATCGTCTGCCCACAGTAAGGACCGGTTTACTCCAAGAAAGACGGTTGTTCCATGAAATGTCGCAACCCTTTGATTGCTAGCCACAGAAGCTAGTCAGTTCGTGTGCTGTGTCGCAACTTCCCACGGTCGCAGCTGATAGCATGCTAGCTAGCATTTAGGTGTCGTCGTTTGCAAACAATTTACGAACGTCTTGTGCGTTTGATTGGATATAAATGTCGCGTTGAAGATCAACCATTTATGAACGATTTCAGACAAGTGGTGGTGAAATCCTCACATGATGTTTGTGGAACTTCCGGTCCCGATTGACCGAATAGCTGCGGATTCCGCAACTCTGTTGTTAGCTTCGTTAGCACTGTTGGCTCGTTCTTAATGTTGCATCCACTTAATATCGTATCTGGGTGATTTGTTTTGCGCACACCGTGGTGTTAGATGGCGTGTCTGGGGCGTGTTCTGGTTAAACCTGTTTCCATAACGACCCTCACCGTCGTCCCTGTCACCGTTTTAACGTGTTTTCCGACGGTGACGTCACACGGCGTTCCACGTTGTCTGTTTAAACACTCACAATCTGCACAGTCATCAATAATCTTAATGATCGTGACGTGGCTCCACCCAACGTCCGGGCAGAGCTGATATCCGCTCATATCTTGCGTTTTATTCAGTAACTTCCATTTAACTGCTCCATTCTCCCTCCCAGATGGTCCAAACCTGGTTGTTGTGTGAATAATAGTAATAATGTGCGTAATAACTTGTGCATCTGCTCCTGCAGCCTTTATGTTGAACCGTAGAAGACAGGCACTGGTTTTCCTGTCACACTTGACATGTGAGACATGTGACGCTTCACCATCGGAGGAGCTGCCAGTCAAACCAGTCACCCTCAGCCAGTCCGCTCAGTGTGGAGGTAAACGTGTGCCTGGGAAAAGGCGATTCATTCAGAAATCCTCGGTTATTGTTGTAAAAGGAATTTCACTGTCCCCTGTCCTCCCTGTCCTCCCTCAGGACCATCATGAACTTGAAGTTTTATTCGAAGCTGGCGAACGAGTTGTGCTTCAACGCAGCGGGTGCTCAGACCTCCCAGCAGGGCCCACAGTGGAGGATTTGCAGCGGTAACCATGGTAACGTCAGCGGGAGTCATCTCCCCCAGAGTGTCATTTCTTCGGTCGCGTCCCACCACAACGGTTCCACGAGCGGCAGCTGCGGCACCGCCACAGAGGACGCGGAGCCTCTGGACATCTGGGCCGTCATCAAGCCGGGACATGTCCGAGAAAAGATCGCCATGTTCGGCTCGGATGGACGGCGGTCCAGTGGCAACAGGGCGCTCTCACCTGGTGTCACCTGGGACAAAGACGAGGGCTTGTCGGGACTGTTTCAGGTCAGGAAGTCAAAGGGAAACTGGGAAGAAAAGGGCCGCGCTAAACGCCAACGTCATTTAGGGAACCAGAATGTCCTGTGGGACACGACGTTCTGGACGCATCTGGACTGGAGTCCAAGGTCGGCTGACGGTGGACGGACAGAGACGGTGGGGGAAAGGGAGGAGCTAAAGGTTTCAGTGGTGGAGATGGTGGCGTGTTTGGAAAAGAGGTTCTGCCAGCAGCAGCAGCAGCGGCGGCGGTGTGGCACCAAACCTGTGCTCCCGCTCCAGAAAAGCTCCGCCTCTCTCACCTTGTCCAGGGCTCCGCCCACCGAGCCGGACAGCATCAGGGTATCGAACATGGTGGCGCGGTTGGAGTCGGACCGTCTACGGACGCAGGCGGAAGCCAACGGCCTGAAGAGGACGGTGGGGCGGGTCCTGCTCACCTCGGCAGTCATTAGCTCCTCCCCCTGCCAGCCAACATCAACAATGCTCTTATCTCTGCCTCCACCTCCGCCTGCCTCTCTTATGGCCACACCCCCTTCACCCAACACTGACACGCCCCCTACAGCGAGCTCAGGTGAGGCTTCAGCCAGTCTGAAGACACCCGACCCTCCCTTTCCGTCTGAGGAGACGGAGCCTCTTCCTGGTTTGTTGTTTCGGTCTCCGCCTCCTCCCGAGACGTCCACCGGCACCGACCCGGCCCGCCCCCCCGTTCCCGAGGGCGGGGCCTCACAGCAGGCGAGCGGAGCGGAGGCGTGCGCCTTCCTGGAGGTCCGCCAGCGGCTGCAGCAGCTGCTGGAGCCGCAGCCGTTCCTCACGCTGCTCCCGCACCACCTGCTGGTCCAGATCTTCGCGCTGCTGCCGACGCGCAGCCTCGCCGCTCTCAAGTGCGCCTGCCGCTACTTCCGCTTCATCATCAACACGTACGGCGTGCGTCCCGCCGACTCGCTGTGGGTGTCCGACCCCTGCTACAGCGACGACCCCTGCAAGCAGTGCAAGCGGCGGTACGGCCGCGGCGACGTGTCGCTGTGCCGCTGGCACCACAAGCCCTTCTGCCAAGCGCTGCCCTACGGACCCGGGTACTGGATGTGTTGCCGTAGCGTCCACAAGGACACGCCCGGCTGCAACGTGGGCCTGCACGACAACCGCTGGGTGCCGGCGTTCCACAGCATGAACGTTCCCATCTGTCGATGGAGCAAGCAAGAGGAGTGATGACCCCCCCCCCCCCCAGGAAGCGTCCCAGCCAGGATGCTTCCTGGTGTCCTCTGCTCACGTTCTAATGGTGGTTTAAACCAGTCCCACCTCAGCATGTGGAATAAAGAGACTCGACGTGTTACTGCGGCCGCCACCAGGGGGCGCTCCACGTGCTACTGGGTTCGCATCTGCCGTTCTTTTTACAGCAGCTTCTGTCGAATGGCTAATGCTAGCGTTTAGCTCCATCCTAGCTACGGTGCGGTAAGAGTAGCTGTGTGACTTTAAGGATCATATTGATCACTCGATCTGTTTCCGTGCGCTCTCACCAGGCGACGGTTGGTGGATGCCGGGATGCGTGGTCTGTTTCAGGGGGCGCTCTGGAGTCCCCGTGCACCTTGTTTACGTGAATACCCGCCAGTCCGCTGCTGGATTATAACCGGCCGACTGGCGTTTTCATCAGCTTCCACAAGTGTGGCCTTGAACCTCAGAGATGATGCAATAATAGAAGAAGAATGTGAGGAAGGAAAAACTTTTCAGGTTCAGAGAGTTTTGCTTCTGTTTCGATGAGTTTTCTCTGCTGGCTGTTTAACATATTTGCTTTAATAAAGAGTCTTTTCATTTGTTACAAATGTGGACCGTCCTTTCTGTTTTTGAACGTTTTCATGATGTAAACGGGCGCCTGGTGGGCCGGGACGCCACGGGCCGTCCCACGATCCGTCCCTCGCCCGGTTCTTCGAGGAAGAAGATCCAGGAAGTGATGTCATAGAGCCACGGACGATTTCCCCGGCGGTCCTGCTGCCGACGCGGCCCCGCACAGAGACTCCAGCAGCTGGAAGTAGTTGTACCTGATGTCGTACTCCATGTCGTACCAGAAGTTCACTGCGAGGACGGGACAGTTGTGAGTGCGGCGGGGGCGCGTCGGCGGCGGCGCGTCGGCGGGGGCGCGTTCCGCCGCGCCGCCTCCGCTCGGACCTACCTGCGACGCATCCGTGGGACTGCTGCACGTGGTGGAACCAGAGCGACGGCAGGTACAACATCTCCCCGGCCTTCACGCTGCAGCGCACGGGTCGCGCCCTCCTGTACTGAGGGTACTGCTCCAGGTCAGGGTTCAGGGGGTCCAGAGGGATCCACGGGACCTGAGGGAGCGGTCGTCACGGTGATCTTTACACACCAAGTAGTTTAAAGATCGTGCTGTTGATGGAATTGGCGTTTAAGCGGAAACGCGACGCCTGAACGCACCTCTGAGCCGAGCTGCTCCACAACTTCGAACTCGCCGTCGTCCCGCTGGTGGTAAACAGCTGGCTGGTACAGACCTGCCGTCCACGCTTGATTAGTTCAGTGGATATTAATATAGATGCAGCGCAGGACGCCAGGTGGTAGCTATGGTTACCGTAAGGGATGAAGGGCCGATCTGTGGGCGGCAGCAAGATGAAGTTTTTCTCTCCAGAGACGACGCAGTAGAGATTTTCATAGTGATCCTTGTGCACTGAGACAGTAAACGCATCATCAACACACACACACACTCTGTTGTAAACACACCGCTGCTGCCGTGGCGACTCACTGGACGTGACGGCGCTCGCCTCTCCGAGCCAGAAATTAACGGCGTCCGGTAACCTCCCTGGAGGGAAAACATTGATGCCATTGAAAGACAAAAGATAAATTGATTGAAAATCAAGAAATGAAGTGATTAAAAATTGAATGCCGGTGTTTTTTCATTTGTAACTAATGTATCTGTGCCAGCTCAGCCATGTCACCTAGTGCGGTGCTCATCCACGATATGTGAGGCTCCACATCGTCCGTGAGCTCCGGCAGCTCCTCCAGGAGGTTGGAACACTGCTTCTGAACATAGAACACTGCCTTCTCCAACTGCCCCTGAACATAACACGCTGGTTGTGGTCAGTCATGGAGTGTCAGGCTGTACATATGTTATAATATATATATATGTTATAATATAATGAGTGTTGAGTCACCTTCCCCTCGATGATGTCCAGCACGGAGGAAAGCGTCATCGGTCGCTCCTCTGGCATTACGAAGTATTTGCCACTGACGGCGTCCGCATAGCCGTTAGGCGTGACCGCAACGCTGATGACCTTTGACCCCACCTTCTGCCTGCAGACAGGTCGTGTTCTCAACAACGCCTGAACGATCTTTATCGTCCAGCACAGAAGATTAGGGCCGATGGTACCTCAGGTACTCTGGGGTCCACCTGCTCAGAGCTGGCCAATGGCTGAGGGCGTTTCTGATGATGCAGGGCTTGTTTGGAGCGATCCAGCTGCGGTAGAACTGAAGCGGGTCAGGCGGTTCCTCCAGGTACGGCACCGACCGGTTCAGATAGAGATCTGAAAAGTAATCAATAAAATGTTGAAATAGCCCAGATGGTTTCATGGCCTTTTCTGAAACTACAGAAGACCTGCTGTGAAGTACAGACCAATACTTCATTGTTTTAATAGTGGTGGTACTATCAAGTACAGCCTTATTACCATGCAATGGTATGCTAGTACATTTAGTAGTACAAACACAGTGTCTTTCATCTCTATATGTACTTAATAGGAGTCCATTTATGAGCTCTGTTACCGTAGTAACGAGTGTTCCCTTAAGTTCTACCAATTGAAGCGATGCCCATGGTTCTGCGCATGCGTAGTAACTCTACCTATCAAAATATGCTCGCGCTTTAAATTATCGATTAAAACACGTCAAAGCATGATGGCATTAATTACAGGGGTGTAGTGAGGTAAATATCAATTTCACATAAATGCTTTGAATATTGTGGGGAATATTATAGGATTATTATTTGATTTTTTGGAGATTATTATGGGAGTAATCAATCAAATCAATCAAACCATAAATATGCTCCGTCAAATCAAAATATGCTCCCCCCTACAATGTTAAATAAAACAGAAAATAACACATGCTTATTATATTGGGGTAACAACTTTAGGCAAAAGCAGCGGTAGCAAAATTCAGAAGTCTATGACCGTCTAAGCTAACAGTGCTAAAGTGCTGCTGCTCTCACCGTGAGCCTCCAGTGAAAACTCCGTCACTCGTTTCTTCACCTCTTCCATTTTCTCTCTCCTCAGACGAAACTACAAAGGCATCGTCCCAAAACTGATCACATGTGATCGATAACCCGACCAGCCGATCATCAGGGAGCCATGCAGCTTTGTTTACATCCGCGTCGTTTACGGTGGCGGCAAGTTGCGCGTCTCCACCTGTCGGACGGAGGATGAACTGCACCCATCAACACACTGAAGGACTTTGGAGGTACTTTAACTGCACTTGTGACCTATTTCAGATACAAATACTGAAAGATTAAACGTCTCTTCATCATCAGGTCTATATATTTTGATTAGATTTAAAAATATATCCCCTGGATTTTTTCTGTTTGAAACACGCTCAGCTGTCTGAACTCATCCTGATTTGCAGCAGCTGTGTCAGCTCCTGGATCAGGTCCTGAACCTTCTCATCATGGATGAGTCTGCGCTGGAGCGTTACTTCGAAGACTCCATTGCAAATGTGAGTAACAGCGAAAGCTTGTGGGAGCATCACGTTCTGCTTTTTACTGTTCGCCTCTTTCAAGATCTCACCTTGTCTAATAACCTGAATTTATCCATTGATTAAATCTTGGACGTCCTCAAGGATTTTAATGGTGTATAAGACAACTGCAGCCTCTTCTTTGGGTTTATTTGCCGAACAGATTTTATTTCAGGAGGGGATATTTCAAATACTGGCTACCTTTTGTTTCAGCATTCTGAATGTGCCCCCCCCCCCCCAACTCTTGTGGAACACGACCTTCCAACATTGAGCCGATGCAGGGAAAACAAAGTTTCTAAAGTTCTGAGGAAGAAATGAATTGAACCTGTCACTCTCATGAATGATGAGACGCCTTTGATTGTCACAGGACTCTGGCTTTATACTGGAGGAGGAGCTGGGCTTGCATAGCCCCGCCCTCTCATCCACACAGACTCCACCTACCTGTCAGGAAGGGCGGGGCCCAGCAGAGAATCAGGGGCGGAACTGGACCTCAGCTTCCTGCCTGATGACCTAAGCACACAGGAGGAACTCGGTCACCATGACAACACAGGTGTGATGTCATTGGTTATCAGAAATACAACTGCTTTTTAAAATGATCCACCTGTCCTCCTGAGTCAGCATGAGCTCACCTGTGTCCACAGCTCAGGCTGAAGATCGGGCTGTGTCTCAGGATAGTGCGGTGTGCCTTGACTACAACTCCCAGAATTCCGCAACACCAGCAGCCACATTTGACCAGCAGAACCCCTCTCTGTTAGGAGGTGGGGTACACAACTCCCCTTTCTATTCAATGACCCCAATGACCCCCATGACTCCAATGACCCCTGTGACGGAGAGGTCAGGAATCATCCCACAGCTTCAGTGAGTCACTGCACTACTACTCAATACTACTACAGTACAGTATGTGGTACTCACAGCTGATCTGGTGCAGGAACATCGTCTCTACAGTCAACCTCGGGTGTCCATTGGATCTAAAGTTTATTGCCCTCCAAGCTAGAAATGCAGAGTACAACCCAAAGGTACCCCCAAGTATTACAATACATGGTTTACATGGATTATTACTATTATTACTATTATTACTAGTATTACTGCACCAATGAAGTGCCTCTGCAGATGGACAGCAGAGGTTGGTAAATTATTGGTCTGTGGCTTCCTTGTTCCCTTGACAGACATCAATGATGGTTACCAATCGATTATAAAAGTCAATTTGTCAGAGTTTGGTTGTAAAACATCACTGATATTATTAGTTTTGTTGTATCCATTAATAAAACAAGCCGTTTGTGTCATTCAAGCGTTTCGCTGCAGTCATCATGAGGATTCGTGAACCCAGAACCACCGCGCTAATCTTCAGCTCAGGAAAAATGGTCTGTACCGGAGCCAAAAGGTCAGTCAGCCCGGCCAGTTGAGGCTAACTAGCTAACTAGCTGCCTATCGGCCATTCTAAACTTCTGTGTTGTCCATTTTTATTTGAAACCTTTGTGTTCAGTGAGGAGCAGTCACGACTGGCAGCCAGGAAGTACGCTCGCGTGGTGCAGAAACTGGGCTTCCCAGCCCGATTCATGGACTTCAAAATCCAGAACATGGTGGCAAGTTGTGACGTCTGCTTTCCCATCAGACTGGAAGGACTGGTCCTGACCCATCAACAGTTTAGCAGGTAGCAACACTGACTGCTACTAAAGAACCCTCCAGAAGCTCTGAAACCCAACCTGAGGTTCTGGTACCACCTCGTTTCAACAGCTATACCTGTTGTAGATCAAAACAGGCATTTGCAAAGAGAGCGTCACATGAGCTGAACCTTCTTTCCGACTTTATTTTTGATGTGCAGTTATGAACCGGAGCTGTTTCCAGGACTCATCTACCGCATGGTGAAGCCACGCATCGTCCTGCTGATCTTTGTTTCAGGAAAAGTGGTTCTGACCGGTAAATACTCAGGTTCATGTAGCTGTTGCTGTGTCTGAAAGTGACGCCATCAGCTACTTTCGTCAGCAGATATCTTTAATTTCTGTCCTCCACCCACACCTGTCCAACACCTTCCATTTCGCAAACCGTTTCTGTGTATTATTAAAATAAAAACATTTGATTGGATCCAAATCTTCTGTTGTTGCTGTTTTTCCAGAAACAGTTGTCATAATGACACAGTCGTGTGTTAAATTCCAGGCGCTAAAGAACGAGCTGAGATCTACGAGGCCTTCGAGAACATTTATCCGATCCTGCGAGGCTTCCGGAAACAGTGAGACCCACTGGTGATGTCACATCCGGTCCATATGAACTTAAAAAGGTTTTGTTTAGGCTTTTGTTCGAAGTGGTGAACCTCACTTGTTTGTCAATTTCCCACCCTGAAAGAAAAAATAAATGACAATTATTCAGAGACTGCACAAAATTGAAGCTGAATCAAATGTTTTAGATCGTAAAACCCGTGTTAATTTTCTGACATTAGAGCAGAGGGGGGAGCTTTACAGGATGTATTGAAAATGCGGTTATTATCTTTGTTATAATCTTTTACAGTTTTGCTCCTTAAAACCGTCCACGTGACGGGAGTTCGGGGGCGGTGCCAGTACACAACCGAGGTGACGTCACCGGAAGTGGGCGATTCCACACGATGCTCATCAAAACAAAAACATGTCTGCTGCTGTTTGAAGTCTGGACATTTTATTACTTTTTATTCGATATAACAGCGAGCCCCGGGCCAGTGAGGCGGCCGCTGGGTCGGTGTGAGTTCTGAGACAGCGCTCAGCTGTACGGAATGTCACCTCTGATCATAAAACAGCCTTTAATGTCAGATTAGCCGTGTACGCTCGTTAGCTTTTAGCTCCCCGTCCATGGCGTCCTCAGCGGGACTCTCGCATTCCGGGCCGGAATGCGCTGCAACACCCGCCGATCCTCACTGTAGCGGGAGGCCGCCCGTTTGTCACCACCAACCCCACCCTCCTCAGTCCATCTCGGGCTGTGCGATGGTCGAGTCCGTGGACGACGCGGAGGGACTGTCGGTGGCCGTGGAGCGATGCCCGCTGTGCAGCACCTCCCGCCGGAGGCTGACCTGTGCCCGGTGCATCCAGGCCGGAGACTTTGTGTACTTCAGCGGAAAAAACTCTGAAAGGTTTGAAGTGTCCTCACATGCACCCTTATTGTCAGCCTTTTGACACAGTTACTGATTTAAGTAACATCCCCGCCCGGTTTAAAAGAAGACTATAGAAGAAAATATAACAATCGGTTTATTCCGATAGCTGATGGTGAATTTGTAGTTTACCCCACTGCCAACGTTGTTGGTTAAAGGGCACGTCGGCAGACGTAGTTTATTAGATGCTAGCATTCGAGCTGCTAGCTTTAGAGCTATTAGCCGCTAGGTGCGCTGGCCTGTTCAGCTGCCGGGTTTGTAATGCTTTCTAACACTTCTACCGAAGAATAAGTCTCACAAACAGCAATTTAGCAATGGATCCAATAACTTTTACTCACCTTTTGAATTGTTTGCAGGTACAAAGAGAAGGTGGAGCGACTGAAGAAGCTGAAGGAGGAGAAGGAGCAACTGCAACAGAGGTGAAACACATCAGATCCGCTCTGATATTGATAGTTATCACCTTAATAGTCATGAACAAACTAACACGTTGGGATAGTTTGCTGTTGTGTGTTGTTTGCTTGGAAGTCACAGATGAGTTGTGTTTCCTTAGAGTCATCCAGAACATGAGCAGAAAGCTGGAGGCTGATCAGATGGTGAGTTCAGTCCGCTCCGCCGATGTCGAGGTCCGGCAGGTCGCTGACGAACACGACTGACGCCTTTTGTATTCCGGTAGAAATGGAAGATGATGTCATGTCGGGTGACGATCGATCAGCTGAAGGAGTCGATCTCTGGATGTAAAAACCAGCTGAAGAGCGGTGAGTGTCCGGGTTCCTCAGAGTTCTCCTGCCGGCTCTGGAGAGGAACCCAGAGGTTCTTACCAGCCTCCTCTTCCTGCTGCTGCAGACTCGGAGCTGCTCCTACACTCTCAAGAGGAACGTCAGCGCCTGCAGCGCCGAGCAGGTCGACACCAGGAGAAACTGGACAAGATCGACCGTCACAACCGGCGCCTCGGCGACCTCCTCGAGCGGCGGGGTCGAGACCTGCAGGCCACGCTGAGCAAGCTGGCGGCTCTGAGACGGGAACACATAACGGAGCTGACGATTTACATCTTCCCCATGAAGGAGGAGAAACAAGGCAACAGGTGAGCCACGCCGGTGGGATCGGACCTCGGATCAGAACCTGAGCCTGAAGGGCCAGTGTGTCTGTTGCTCAGGGACCCTGCAGACGTGCTGGCAGAGTGCGACCTGGCGCTGACGTCGACCACGGTGAGCGAGCTGGCTGAGGCCCGCCGGACCACCTACCTGTCCGGTCGCTGGATCTGGGACGACCAGAACGGAGAAACCAGCATCAGCATCACTGGACCCCCCGTGGTTCTACCCAGCAATGGCGACTGCTCTGCCTATTACAGCTGGGTGGAGGAGAAGAGCGCCAATCAAGGGCCAGGTGAGGAGGGGGGCGGGGCCTCTGCGCATTGAATGTACACAGCGGGGTTATCAGCGTGACCTTATGACCCACCCAGAACTGGACCACATCAACCCAGCACACACCGTCAGCGCCGCCCTGTGCTACATCACACAGCTCATCACCATCCTGTCACACATCCTCGATGTCAATTTACCCAAGAAGCTTTGCAACAGGTGAGCGCGTCGCCTCGCAGGGCAGTCGGGATATCGGAGCTCCCTCCGTCTGACCCACCTTTCTGTTCCACAGCGAGTTCTGTGGGGACAACCTGAACAGGTACCGCTTCACCAGAGCTCTGAACAAACTGAACACCAACATCCTGCACCTGTGCTTCTCTCAGGTCAGACCAGCACCGGAGCCACAACATCCACAGCACCACACATTACTGATTACACCCAAACGCACCACCAGAACCACCGTCCTAAAACACCGCCAATGTGATCACCTGACCAGAAACACTTACTGTGTGTGTGTGTGTGTGTGTGTGTGTGTGTGTGTGTGTGTGTGTGTGTGTGTGTGTGTGTGTGTGTGTAGCATGTCGACAGTGAAAATCTTCACCCCCATCACACATTAAGGAACATCATGTTTCTGGTTGCCCCCGACAACAACAACCTCGGCAGGTGAGATCAGTGTTTTCCGTCCAGCCTGAGCTAATCCGCCATATCGCTGAGCTACTTTCTGTGGTTCTGGCCGCGGTCCAGGACGGGTCCGTTTGAGGTGAGCGCCGACCTGGAGGAGTCGATGGAGTTCGTGGAGCCGGACGCGGCGGGCCTGGAGGACGAGAGCGGGGATGAAGTGGTGACGGACGAGGAGACGGACCTGGGGACGGACTGGGAGACGGTACCGAGTCCACGCTTCTGCGACATCCCATCGCAGGTGGGACGTGCAGCAAATGGACCAGAAACCCGTGAATGTTGAAAGGTGCTGTCAGTAAACGGGCCGCATCCTCCTTTTCTCCTCCAGGCCATGGATCTTTCCCAGAGTGCACTGCAGGTGTCTCAGCCCTCGGCGAACACCGGCGGGATGATCTCCTCCGCCGCCGCCTCCGTCACGTCCTGGTTCAGAGCGTACACGGGCCATCGCTGACCCTGGATCAGAACTGTGCTGCTGTTTCTGAATGATTAGAATGTTAGACTGTACTGGGGTCAGAGGTCAGACTCGCACCAATCAGACGTTTTTATTGGCTGACAGCACTCGGACGCGCCGGCTGCTGTCCGAGTGTGTCCCGGCTGTATGCTGACACTGTTGTGAATGTCCGGTCCTCACACCTGCGCTGGGCGACGCCTTTAAACAATCGCACAACCTGGACTTTAGGCAACATTAACATGAGACCAGCTCCAGGAGCTGGATCGCGGTAGCTAAAGTAATCATAGCTGTAACGTAGCTGCTGCAGGCTTCTTTAGCCGAGGTTAGCTCATTTCCACAAGCGGTAGAGATTAGCCTCCTGGTGTAGTCCTGACTTGCACTGTTCTCCCAGAGGTCCTCTGAGAGAAGATCCTCCTCTGACCTCCCGGCCCCGTCTCTGTCTGTCCTCTCTTACAGGAACCACACTTTTATTGCGTTTGTATCAGAACTAAATGACTCATGGGCCCTCCTGTGATGATGCCGACAGACACTTGTTACCATGGTAATAGCAGATGTGATTTTTTTTTTGACAGTTTGGTTCTGCGTTGACACTGATCCAGGGTCAGGGGGCTGGACTGAACCGAGGAGTCGCCTTGTGGTGTCTCTGTGAAGCAATATCACTATGATGATGCCTTGTTGTTCTTGCTGTCAGAGCAACAACCATTTTAAATGGATCTGGGTTTTTTTTTTTTCCTGTTGCCATGAAAATAAAATCCTGTTTGGGTTTTAACTCTTGACTAAACCTTAGCTTCTGTTTACCAGCATGATGTTGTGTTTGCTTTAGCCTCAGGTTAGCTCATGCTACTTTACCACAGTAGGCTCCAAACATGCCGATTCGATACCGTTATGCTAATGAAGAAGCTGCTCGAGCGATTGATGCCACTGAAACCACAATATTTAAAATCCACAACAGCGACGGTGTGTCTTTATTTTACAAAATAAATGTTGATTTAGCCCCACGCTAGCTTTAGCCTCTGCGTCCAGGGTTTCACTGTGGGGGATCTTTGGGCTACGAATGTTTTCAGCCTCAGCGAGACGCGGTCGTGGGTTTCTGCTGCGCATCAACCAAGATGTTCATGTTTCATCTACGGGTAAATTCAAATCGGGCTGAAGGTCAAACTCCACACGTGTGTATAATCTGGACACGTGTCAGAGCTGCAGCTTAGCATGTTTGCTATGTGAGGTATGCAGAGCAGCAGAAGAGGAGCTGATCCTGCCGTTGGGACCTGGAGCCTGTTAGCTCCACTATAACGGAGCTGATGGTCGACCGCCGGTCATCGCTGACGAAGGTGCCCACACGAGTGGGCCAACTGGACCTGAGGCGGCTCCTGCAGGAGGTTTCTCCCCTTGGACTGAATCAGATCCAGTCTTCTTTGTCAGAAGGTCCACTTGGTGTTGAGCAGAAGGTTCCTCACCCGTTCTGCTTGAAAGCATCTGACTAGCTTCATTAGCTGAAGCTGAATCAAGGAAAACTCTGTGAAGTCATGCATCAGGAGCTTGAAGATTAGCGTGTGTGTGTGTGGGGGGGGGGTATATAAGCTGGTGAACCCGTGTTGAGCCACAGGTTCTGTTTCAGGATGAATGGTCTTCTCTCTCTGTTCCTGCTGCTGTGTGTCCGTCAGGGCTGCTCAGAGGTTTCAGTCCATCAGGAGGACATCAAGAAGTTTTCAGACCACGATGAGAAGAAGCCCGATGTCCCTCCGGAGCTCCACAGCCTGTGGGATGAGCTCCTGGGTTTGAAGGAGCTGGTCCTGAGCCTTAAGGCGGCGGAGGTGGGGCAGCGTCAAGCCCAGCGTAGCATGGAGACCCAGCTGAGGGACTGGCAGGTGGAGTCTGAGCGGCAGAGACGGAGACTAGATCAGCTGGAGGACACGTTGCTCCGTCGGGCTGAGGAACCTCTAATGGAGCCGGGCTCCAGTCTGAGGAGGAGGGTGGAGAAGTTGGAGGTGCAGAGTGAAGGTGGGTCAGTCAAAGGTCCGTGTGGACACTTTCATGGTCTTATTTAGCTACTAGGGGACGCCCCAGTGCTCTAGTGGCTCTTCTAGTGGAGCTGAAGAACCTTCTGAGGGGCTTTTCATTAACACCTCCGCCATCGTTTTCATTCCTTTGCTTACAACGAAGTTCTAGTGCAGAACAAAAAGTGCTGCTGTTCTGTTTCAGCTCAAGCAGCTGAGGTGTCCACACTCAGGTCCAGGATGAACAGCAGTGAGAGCTCCTTTGAGGAGCATGTGAAGAAGAGCACAGGTAAGCCTCTGTCATCCCAGCTTCTTCATACCTGTCAGGATCATGTCAGGATCTCCAATAAGGCCTCTGAAGGCACACAAAACCAACCTAATGGGCCAGGAGAAAGGAGGCCTGGAGCTCAGAATCAACCTTCATGCTTGGTCCTTCTGTCCTCACGAGTAGATATTTCTGCTGACCTCGTTACCAGGACGACCACTCATTCCAAACCAGCTTTTCCAGATCTGCTCTGATCTCCATCCAGAGAACCTTCATGTCTCCTAATCTTCACTCTCTGAAGCTCCTCACCACAGGCCAGAGCCCCTGGAGGCAGCAGCTGCTCCCCTGAGCTGCTGCTCCTCACTTACCAACCTTTCCAGAGCAGAGTTCCATGCTGAGAGACGCCCATCTTCATCTTCATCTTCATCTTGATCAGCTTCAGTCTCTCTTATCTTTTCTCGGTCTCCACCAGAACCACCTTCAGTCTTCATCAGAACTGTCCTCAGCCAGCTTCAGGTTGTCTCAGGCTGGTCTGAAGGTCACATTTTAATGGAAGCTAGTGTTAGCATGTAGCTAAAGTCACATTTGGTCAGTTATATCTCAGGTAACCATGGTTACTGTCCGTCCACAGCCACGGCAACAGAGCTGCCGTTCCTGCAGATGAGACTGAGGGCGAGCGAGAGAACTTTGGAGGTGCTGAAGAGGAAGAACGCAGGTCACCATCATCATCCTCTTGCTCACATTGCTGGTGGTGATGTCATTTCCAGTCTGCTGATGTCACATCCTGTCTGTTGTTTCAGTCCTGGCTCTCAGAGTGTGTAGTACTGAAGAGCTGATAGAGGAGCTGATGAAACAGACCTCAGGTCAGATTATTGATCACCAAGCATTTCCTTATCTCAGTGGAAGCTTGAACAGAAGCTTCATCTTTAGGTTCACTCATTTTTCCCAGAATTCCAGGTGTCCAATAGCTCCTCTGAGCTGGAGAGACACGTGGACGTCCGACTTGAGGAGCTGAGCGCCACGACACACGGTAACGAAACTGATCGATGGCGGGTTCAACTCCAATCTGATCGATCAGTTATTGATTTTAGAGATGAGATGGAGGCTCTCAGGTAAAGAGGAGAGGTGGGTGAGTGGGCGTGGTCTCTGATGGAGCCACACCTGTGGCGTCCTCCCTGATGTTTGACCCACCTCTGGGTTCCTCTACGGGTGCTCAGAGCTTCCACAACCTCTGGAACATCCTCTGCTCTCTTCAAACAAATCATTAGACTTTCATAAGTCACTGAAAAAATTAACATTTGTTGGATGACGTATTGATGTGTTGAGCTGTCGAGCTCACTCGTTCATTCTTTCGTTCACTCGTTCATTCTTTCGTTCACTCGTTTATGTTTTTTTAGCTGTTCACTGTCGACTGAATGGACTCGAGCAGAACTTCACCAAGTCAGCAGAACGACTCGAGCTCTTCATCCACAGTGAGCATCCATCCACCCATCATTCATCCATTCATCCATCCATCATCCATCCATCCATCATCCATCATCCATCCATCATCCATCCGTCTCTCCTTCCCTCCCTTCCTTCCTTGTGTATTGATTCCAGATCAGTTATCAGTGATTGACAGCAGACTGAATTCCAGCCAAAATCACCTGGACCAGCTGAAGATCAATGCAGCAGGTTGGTCACATGATCTTGATGATAGTTGAGTTTTCAGTTTAAAACTTCTGTTACTGGAGGCCCTTTACTGGAGGGCCTGGTTACTGCAGGGCCTCGTTACTTGTGGGCCTCGTTACTGGAGGGCCTCGTTACTGTAGGGCCTCGTTACTGGAGGGCCTCGTTACTGTAGGGCCTCGATACCTAGGGCCTACAAAAACTATTGGTGCCAGAGACGGTCACATGACGCCTGTGACATCACTTTCACAGATCAAGGTCGTCGGCTGGGATCAGCGCAGACGCGCGTGGACGAGCTGCAGGTTGAAAACAGAGGTGAGCCACCTGTAGCTGCTACAGTTAGCATGTTAGCTGCCCAACATAAAGACAGAAGTCGCACGTTGACAAACAAACAATTCCTCTGACTCCAATTATGAGCATGCTGCTAATTAGCGTAGCTCTAACACCCGACAGACCTGTTTGTGTTTTCAGGTCAGTGGGACCAGATTTCATCCATTGAGTCCCGACTGAGAGAGAATCACACAGAAGGTGAATCTGTCAATAAACGAATAAAACAGATCAACTTTTACACACATAAAACTGGTTTAAACTTGTTCCAGTAAAGATCCTGTCTCCTGTTTAAGCCCTTTTTACACGTGTGTATCTGATGTGTGTAGTTTCTGGCCGTAGTTGCTCGTCTGTAGTTTCACACCTGAATGTTGTCGTCCAGCTCTGGAGGTCAGGTTGAAGGTCAGTGAGGAGCAGCTGGAGGAGCTGAGGACTGAACACACGGGTGACTGATCAGATATTGACGACCGGTCCGTGTGGACTCCGGCGCCGTGCTGATGATGTTTGTGTTGCTCAGCTCTCCGGGTCAGACTGGGATCAGCGGAGCAGCGGCTGGATCAGCTGAAGAGTCACGCTGATGGTAAACGGATGGAACTCGGCTGATCGGGGGCGGCAACAGTTGATCAAACCTGTTTCCTGTCAGGGCTGCAGGTCCAGCTGAGTGGGGGCGGAGCCACGCTCGACCAGCTGAAGATCAGTAACGCAGGTAAACGTCTGTCAAGGAGGATTAGGGCGGGGCTAAATTAGACAGGTGTAGAAGGACTTTGGAGGGGTGTAATGAGTGTATCGCCTCGGTTACCACATGGTCTCTGCTTCCATGAGTTAATCAACATCTCTGAATATTAAATGGCGAGGAGGTGAGGGACGCAGCCAATAACTGAGGCGCATGCTGAAACTGCTTACTGATGCCCACCACTAGAGGGCGACCAACCGTCTATGCTTCTGTGTCCTGACAGATGTCGTCTCCAGGCTGGAAGCTGCTCAAGTTGTCCACACAGGTGTGTGTGTGTGTGTGTGTGTGTGTGTGTGTGATTGGCTGCTATGTTTCTGCTGGGTTTTTTTGGGTTCAAAGGTCACCAAGGTGAACTCCAGAGTGAAAGTTGGGAATGTAATGTGATGGGTAGAATAGTTATCAATGTTTATGGTTAACATGCATCATGTGACCATCTGCTCTGCTTCTGTAGCGTTGGAGAGACGACTGAGTGAGGCAAACGTCCTGATGATGAAGCTACAGGTGCAGACTTCAGGTGATTTTTAACAAAGATGATTCTTCCACCTATCAAAGGTCAGAAACTTCTGAAACATGTCGCCAACACAAAGTCAGTTTAGAATCCACCAGTTGTTCGTCCTTCCTGTTTCCATAGTTCCATAGAGGTTAGCTTTGTTGATTCAGTGACAAGGGTGACAACTGTCCCAGGGAATTGTGGGGATTGTAGTTTTTCAGTGGGAACTCAGGAGATATTGAATCGGAATAACAAATGAACAACTGAAAAACCATTTTCTTTTTTTATCTGGTAACTCATAAAACTGTCAATACATACCCATTTCATCTGCTAGCATCTGATCATTAGCCACTCTGAATCAGCCTGTCCTGCTCCGGGTTTATTCCTGTTAAAGGCAGTTTTTCCTGCCGCTGTTGCTTGTTGGGTGGTGTGAGACGCCTTATGAGTAATATTGAAGTGAAATGATGAAGCCGTTAGTAATGAGTTAGGAATCAGCTGTTTTCTGCTTCCTGTAGAGCTGAAAGTTGAACTGGGAGCCGTCCAGGAACAGCTGGATGATGTGCAGGCAGCAGAGAAATCAGGTGATATCAAGCACCTTTTCTGTATTCAACTCATAATACACACACGTACAGGTGTGTGCATATAATCTTGACCCCCGTTTTTAGCAGTTGTTGAGCTGTTTTTGTTCCAGGTCAGCTGAAGGTGGCGTTCTCTGCTGGTCTGACAGATTCAGGATCTGTCGGACCCTTTGACGAGGAGACGACATTGATCTTCTCCAAGCCCTTTAGCAATGTTGGTGGTGCCTACAACCAGAGCACAGGTGAGCACAGGTGACTGGCCACGTGTTTCACTCCCGGGTAACAGGAGCTCCTCTGTGTGTCAGGCGTGTTCACAGCTCCAGTCCGAGGACTTTACTTCTTCAGCTTCACCGCCGGTGATTACCTCAGAGGATACACGGGCCTCTACCTGTACCGCAACAATAAGCCTGTCCTCTTCAACCTGGGCCTGAACAACCATGGTGGCCATGCTTCCATGTCCAGTGGTGTGGTCCTGATGCTGGAAGAGGGTGATGTGGTGTGCCTGCATTTGCCAGCCAGCTATCGTCTCTATGATGACTCCCAAAACCTCAGCTGCTTCTCTGGCTTCCTGTTGTTCTCCTTGTGAGCTGGCAGACCCGGAATCAGGGTACGAGTGATACATGGTGTCAACAATAACAGCTCGGATATCAGGATATACTAAACTTTACTTTTAAAGGACTTGTGAAGGCTAATAAATGAATTAGCTGGAACAAAACAGCTGTTTCAAACCAATTTTTATGAGTTGACAGTATCACAACTCTGTATTTAACATTACAGAAAATCAGCTCAGCAGTAAAACATTTTCACCCTGCTAACAAACTGTTTGGAAGACTAGTTGTCATTAAAAATACTGAAGCGAGAAAACATTGGTGTTACCATGACAACATCTAAAGGGTTTCTTTAAAGGGAATGAACTTGTCCCATTTTATCACAAACAGGAAATAAATTAATTGTTGGGAATTGAGGGATGCAAGTCACAATGTGAAATCAAGAGGAATAAGTTTGCTCAAAGTGGCATAGAACATCTTTAAACTAGTAAAATTGAAGATCAAAGATCAATAAAGTGAACGTACTGTTAGAGGATAAAAACAACTTGGTAAAAAGTTTGTTTTAAAAAAACATTCAAAGTTTCACGTAAGACTCAGAAGTTGAGAAAGTTCTGAAGAAAAATGGCTTCAGCACCTTCATCGGAGAGGAGGCGGGGTCTGTAGAAGAGGCGGGGTCTGTAGAAGAGGCGGAGTCTGCATAAGAGGCAGAGTCTGGAGAAGAGGCGTGGCCTGTAGAAGAGGCGGGGCCTGGAGAGCAGCTGGTGTCTGGAATGGCGTTAGTGAGGAGGGGCAGCAAGAGGAGCATCGAGCCGCCGTTCAACTGCCTGCAGGAGGAGGAGCGAGTACTCCTCCAGGAGAGCCGTCATCTTGGACTCCCCTAATTCTCCCATCATGCTCGGGGGGCCCAGAGGCAGACCGTTAAGCTCCACCCTCATGGCCTGGAAAGCCTCTGATAGGATAACGGCCATCTGATTCTGGTTGGCGGAGGAGTCGTCCCCCGACGAAGCGCTCACCTTCAGGAGACACAAACAGGTGAGTGACCCGACGGATGATGACGTCATCACTGATGAGGTCAGTGCTGGTGTCAGTGATCACACATCCTTGAACCGATCACATTCCGGAACATTCCTGAAGCATCTTATTTTCCTGACTCGCCACAACTTATCCCTCCTCCCTAAATATTGCCCTGCAATGTTTTCGAAGTGCTAGCTGTTAGCATGTTGCTATGGAAACAGGCAAGTGCACTGATGTTTGGTGGTAAGATTGGAACCAAATCTAACGTTTAAAATTCTGAATTAATTTTTACTTCGCTGCAAACTTTGAAGCTAACGTGAGAATAAATTTAGCCTTTTTTTTTTTTTTTAAATCCGAGAGTTAAAGAAACCGGTGGAAAAACCTCCATCTTCTCTCCTCACACTGACCTTCCGATACAGGTGTGTGGCTCTCCTGAAGCACCTCTGCAGGTCGTTGGTCAGAGCTCTGCAGGTCTCAACACTGATTGGCTCATCTGCAGAGACAACGGACAGTGGACTGGTTTCTATACTGGATCTACTGGATCCCAGCGTTACCTTTAATACAGCTGACGAGATCATCCTGTTCCTGAGACTGGAGCAGGTCACTGGGATTAAACTGGTTCAGATCAGATTTAGCAGATAGATTCATCTTTGTTTATGCTAAGGATGTTTTCCTCTTCACACAGTAGGTTTGTCATGGTGTTCCTCAAGGTTCTGGACCGGGTCCAGTCCTTTTAGGGGACATTATTCAGCTGGTTTGCAACTATGCTGATGACACAGCTGGATTTATCTATTATAGAATAAAACCAACTGATCCTGTTTGATCTTCAGATGTGCAGCAGCGTTAATGCAAGAAAAGAGAAGAAAGAAGTTCTGACCCGAGTCGACTCCCGGTTCTGCTGGTGTCTCGTCCTCCTGAGGGGGTGGAGTCGATAGGGACGCGGGTACCGATGGAGGCCGTGAAGGCGAGAAAGAGGAGAGAGAGGGCTTGTCTGGTAGGGGTCTGCTGCCCCCGGGGACCCGAGTGTGCAGGGTCCGAGTGGGCGGGACCGCTTGGTTCCCCTGACTACTCAGAGGAGATGAGAGGGTCACGACGACAGGTGCCACAGCGGCGTGAGGGGGTGTGGCCACAGTGGCGTGAGGGGGTGTGGCTACAGCGGCGTGAGGGGGTGTGGCTACAGCGGCCGGGAGAGTGTCTTTGACCTGCGAGCACGGTGCCACTGAAGGGTCCTCGGTGGGCTCGGGCAGATGAATGCCTTCACCCACGGAGACGGAACGGGACATTTTGGCTTTGGAGCTGGTGGTGGGACTCATGTAGGAGCGCGGCACCACTGGAGTGGAGGAGGCTGAAGATGAAGGCTTCCTCACCGTGGGCTGGGGGAGTTCCTGCAGGGGGGACCTTGGCGATGCAGGAGCTGGCCTCTGGAGGCTGGAAGCTAATGACTGGGGTTGTCTCGGAGAGGAGGGGAGGGTCGTGGGGCGCTGAAGAGGGAGGGGCAAGTGAAGGGACACGTCTGTGGAAGAAGGAAAGGATAAAGTAGCGAGTTAAGACCAAATCCAAGCATGAGGATCACGTTGGAGAGATCTTTACCAGGACAGGTCCCCGGTCCAGTCTGGACTCACACCAGTTCTGCTTTTACAACTGTCCCTGTTACCTGTGTTGCTCACTAGGCTTTGGACTGACTGAGTCTTCCGAAGTTCTGATGAGGGGTTCCCTTGGTTCCTCTCAGAATCAGCAGCCATTTGGACCCTCTTCTTCAGTGGTGGGTTCTGGGGGGCCTGCATGGACGTCCCCTTGTCGTCCACCAGGCTCTGCTGGACTCGGCTCCCCTCCTGTGGAGGCTGTGTTTGGCCTTTACTGGTCTGGTTGTGTTTAGGTTTTTGGTCGTGTAACAGGTCCTGGTTCATCATCTGAGGTTGGAGTTCAGAGATCTCTGATTGGACCTTTTCCTCTGATCCTCCAGTTCCTCTAGCAGCTAAAGTTTGGCAGGAAAGGACCGTATGACTAGGGAGGATGGAGAACCAGAGTTATGATCTAAAGTAACAGAACCAGTGGGGTTTCAGAGGGATTTAAAGACTTTGGGTCTATTTTACCTTCCTCCTGAACTTTGGGTGAAGAACCTCGAGGAGATGCTGAGATTATCACTGGAGCTCTGACTTGCTCTGCTTGGACTTCCTGTCACAACACAGTTTAAACGTCCATTAAAGGCCCAGTTCACGATGGCCGGAACATTTGATCCCTCCTCTAATGCTGCCGAGGCTACCTGGGTTGGACAGCTCAGCTAGCGTGACAAAGTGTTCCTTCAAGAAAGCTTCCTGGTCTGGGGTCTGAAGAACCACCTGAGCCTCTGCTCCTCTGCCCATCTCCTCTTCGTCCTCCTCCAGCCCTGAGGAGTTCCCATCCGCACTGGAAGGTTCTGTGGTTGATAAACCAGTTAAAACCACCAGATTTGTGCCTTGGTTCCGTGCTACCAGGCTAAAGCTAATGCTAGGACTACATTCACTGGTCATGATGCGTGTGTCAACAACACATTGGACCAACAGGAGTTCTTCTCACCTTCTCCTGGTTGGACTGGACTTGACAAACTGGAGTTGAAGCCAAGGGAGCAGCCGCTGTCCGGGCTGGGTTTGTCCTGCTGTCCGTCTGCAGCAGGACACGCCTCCTTCACCTGGAACTCGCTGACAGGAAGGGGCGGGGTTTAGATAGGCTGGCTCTGTGATGGACAGGAAGAACCGCACTCACCTTTCTACCAGGCTCACAGTGTCCTCCCACTGGTCAGGATACAGCACCGGCTTCTCCTCGTCCGGGGTTTGACTGGACAGCCTGATGTAGTTGGGCCTGTGATTGGTCGTCGTCCCCTTATCCGTCAACTAGAGAGGGTAAATTAAAAGCTTCTTTCAAAGAATTGATCCCACAATGCACTGGTGCCGTCATGTGATCTGTACTCCAGCATGTTGCTCACCCACGCCGAGGTGACCTGCAGGCTGACCGTGCTCCCCAGCTCCTGCTTGGACCGGTGCCGTCCCACCTCTGGGACTGGACTCACCCCTTTGGGACAGCTGCTGCTGGTGCTGCTGGGGGATGTTTTCACCTGAGGGGGCGGGACAACAGTCAGGTGATCAGTCAGTGACGCTTTCACATCAAACTGGAAATGGAGGCTTGGTACCTCCAGCTGCTCGTCCTCCTCGGCACAGTAGGATTCCAGCATTCTCAGGTCCAACATGGACTTCACCATAAGAAGATCGTCCTCAGAGCCGGCGTCCCTGCTGGACCAGCGCCGGCGGGGCGTCCGAGCCCCCATTTGCTCCTGGAGCAATCCCAAAGAGAGAGAGGAGGAGGTTAGCAACGCTTTCTTAAAGCAGAGGAGGAAGAGTTGGTGAAACCAAACACCCTGAACGCAGCACGTGGCATTCACTGACCTTGGTGCTGTTGGCAGTGTTACTGGGTGAATCTGTAAATAAACAAAACAACATTTGTAAGACGTGACCTGGACATTTCACTGCTGACGTGACGCGGGGGCTGACCTCTGTTCTGGTCCTCTTCCTCCTCCTCCTTGTCACTGTTTGACGACAGGGTCACGACACGAGGAAACGACGCGTCCCTGCTGCGCGTGCGCGTCAACACCATCACGTCAGCACAAACCGGTTTAAGGGGAACCAGGTCAAGTCTTATAATCAGGTTACCTCAGAGTCACCAGGTTCTGCTGCGCTGCATTCTGGGAGTTCAGGAGCCGAAGGTCGGCGAGTCGCTGACGCATCCTGATGGTCAACTGAGGACTGAGGCGCCATACGAAGATACAGCTGCGCACACACGCGTTTCAGTTTAAGCATGAAGTATTACAATTCTGGTCACATGACCAGTGATGTCGTCACAGGGAGTAATGATGTCATAATTACGGACCTGTCTCCAGAGACGGTGATCAGGTGTCGACAGTCACTGCTGAACTTCATCCCTGTTACAATCTCTACACACACAGAACAACAGTGACACAACAGAAGGTTCTTCATCATCATCATCATCATCATCATCATCATCATCATCATCATCATCAACACATCTGCCCCCCCCCTCACCAGAGTGTCCAAACATGGTGGCCACACACTCTCCAGAGTAGAAGTCAAAGATGCTGATGTTCTTATCTGAACAGGAGGTGGCAATGAAGAGACCTGAAGGGTCGATCTGCACCTACAGAGACAGGAGGGTACAGTAAGGACCCTGACAGAGGCCACAGCGGCTGTCGCCATGGTAACGCAGGAGGAGTTGTGGAGAGACTGACCTTGATGAGTGTTCCGTCTTCACCCTGAGAGCCTTTGTAGAACTTCTTCTGTTTCCCATTGCTGATGTTAAAGATCCTGCAGAAGCAAGAGGACTTGACCCCTGACTCTCTCTCTCTCTCCCTCCCTCACACACACACACACACACACACACACACACACACACGGTAGTGTGTGTATTACCTGATGCTGCGGTCCTGACAGCCCACTGCAGCGTACTTCCGGGTGGGTTCCACGTCCATGTCGTAGAGCGTCGTCTTCCTGACCACGTGATGAGTCCGTGTGAACTCCAAACCCTCGTCGGTCTGTCGCCATGGAGACAAGAAGAGGTGAAGATGGCTGCAGCGATTGATACCCGCGTCATCAGTGAGCATCATGATCCAACGTGGCTTCACCTGCTCAGCGGTGCGAAAATACACGCTCTTGTCGGCGCCACAGCTGATCATCCTCACCTTCCCCTCATTGGCTGAAACACAGGAAGTGGATATCCAACAGGAAGGGCTGACAGCTAGTGTCAAAGTCACATGACATGAACTCACTGGTGAAGCGGACGGAGGTGATGGAGGACGAGTGCTCGTCCAGAGTCTGCACCAGGCTGTAGTCTCGGCCTGCATCCAGAACGTGGATCAGACGGTCCCGACTGGCTGTGGCTAACAATTGGAGTCCTGTGGGGGGGGCAGGCGGTACCTCTTGACCTCTGTGTTGGGATCAGGTGACATGAATGAAGCAGGTTCTCACCTGTGTCCGGTTTGGAGTACTCAAGACAGAGAATTTCTGAGTCATGAGCCTGAACGTTCAGGATCTCCTCCATAGTGTCCAGACTGTGGATCCTGAGGACGCCCACGCGGTCTCCAGAGGCCAGGTGTTGTCCATCAGGACTCACCCTCAGGGTCCTAAGCCCCGCCTTGCTCTGGTCAGCCTGCTGTCCGTCTGTTGGCCCCGCCTTCTCCGAGCTGCCGCCGCAGACCGCGGTGCAGTCGGCGTCTAGGAGGCAGTTGATGTCATCCACGTAGATCACCTCCTGCAGATCCTGAGGGGTCAGGTGTGTGTGCAGGTGTGGTCGTTCGTGAGCAGGTACAGGTGGAGGTGTGTGTAAACAGCAGCGTGTTGTCGTACGTGACTCAGGACGTTCCTGTTGATGGTGTTGTGGCTGCCGAGGTTCCACAGTCGGATGGTGCTGTCTGACGAGCAGGACAAGAAAGAGCCAGGCCCCGCCCCCCTGCCGGCTCCTCCCCCTCCCTCTGGATACACCTGTGGAACAGACCAGGGCGGCTGTTGAACCTGGGGTGACCAACCGGACGTGTCCTCTTTGTCCCTGATGTGTTAAAAATTTTCTGGCGAGACCCAACCGGGCCCCCGCACGGCCGGAGCAGAGTGGCGCTCACCTCCACGCTCCACACGCAGGACGAGTGGTACAGGGCGGAGTACAGCTTCCCAACCCTGCGGAGGTCAGAGACGTCGCCAATGTCCCACACGTAAATGCTGTGGTCGCTGTAGATGCAGGACAGCCAGCGGTGAGCGGGGTCGTAGGTCACGGCCACGGTGTCGGGATAACGGCTCCCCGGCTTGCAGGAGAACAGCTGACTGAGGAAGGGGACGAAGGTCATTTAAAGAACTCACCAGTACCGAATGAACAGAGATTAGTTGTCATGGTAACAGGCCTGAAACCGTCTTTTGAGTGTTGCTGTATCGTCACTCAGTGAAATAATGAGCTGATGAGTTGTCAACACCCCAAGAGACGGCGGGCGAGCTGCATTATGGGTACTCAGGCTGTTTGTTGCCATGGAAACTTTACCTGGCGTCCACCATACTGGCAACGTCAGTTCCGAGGCTGTGTGGGCGGGGCAAAGTGCACCGGAAGTGCAGGTCGACGGGGCTGAAAGCTCGAACGGTCCCATCGGAACAACCACAGAAGATCAAGTCATCCGTGATGGACAGACAGGTGGCCTGAGACACCTGGAGACAGAGGGAACTCTGGGTAAATGCCCGAAAGATCAGCTGACGGCGACGTGTGGTGGATGCTGATGTAATGAGGATCAAAGATTGTGTCTTTCATGTTCTGTTGCGTCGGCTGTTTGTGATGAATGAATGCCTGAATGACTGAATGAACAGTGTTGTTTACCTCGTGTTGAGAGGAGTTCCTGTATGTATGCTAGCAGAACGACAGCGTGGCTACCAGTGAGGCTAAACGCTATTACAGCAGGTCAAGTTTGGGCTCCTGGTCAGAGTTTCTGTTCCTGTGAAGTTCAGAAGGTGGAAGATGAAAAGCATCTCAGCTAAACTACCACTACTAGCTAAGGCAAAGGGACGTTTGTGCCCCTCAGCAGAGGTTTGGGCCCCCACAGTGTTAGTAGCCAGCATCACTGCTTCTGTAGCAGCCAAGAGTCCTTCAGTTTTTGCTGGAGGGATGTTCTTCTTAAGTTCTGTCGGGTTCCCGGACCTCAGGCTGATCCACAGAGTTACAATGATGTTCAGAACCTTCAGCTGGAGCCTCTCGAGGTGGCCCATGGTGGACCTGAGGTGTGTTCAGGATCATTATCCATCAGCCATCCTCTGTTCATCATCCAGTCTTTTGTCTACCTGTGAATGTTGTGCTGAGGGCGAGGAGAGGAAGCTCCAGCTTCTGACAGTCTTCTCAGGTGCTCAGAGGAACTCATGGCTGCTGATTATTGGGACAAGACTAGAAGAGTCTGGGTATTTAAAAAGCTTTGATGTTAGCATCAGCTAACAAGCCATGCTAACGAAGGTCTAATGGTTAAAGGTCTCCTGGGATTCTCAATCTTTTCTCTTTACACTTTAAATCTGTCCAAATCAGAGTGTTTCATTTGTAAATTTAGTACTTCTGGAGAGCATTTCAACCTCCACCTGTCTGACCTGAAATGTTGACCAGGGCCAAACGTTTGCAGGCAGTAGCTGACTGATTATAACCAGTCCAAAAAAAGCCAAAGCCCAAGAGAATGCTAACAGGTTGCTTGTGTACTACAGTGGTGTGTGCAACATTCTGGTGAACTGCCCAATGGAGTGAGAGGACATCAATGGAACCAGTGAGGAGTGACTGAATCCAACTGTGTCGAGAACTTACGGAGGCGGCGTCAACTGTCTGCACAGGAAGCAGATGAGGAAGCAGAGGAACTTTCTGTTAGCAAACATTAGCTGATGGACAGTGTTCAGATTGACAGAGCTCACACACACACCTGTAGCCCAGCCGTGATGTCACAGTGTAACAGGGAACGTGTTTGAAGACAGGTGAGCAGGTCAGGTGACCAGAGAGGTTCACCAGCACCAGACAACAATGCTAACTCATATCTGCTGCTAATGTGTGAAGGATAATTCACACAGCTAAAAACTGCTAAAAACAGCAAACTGGGTCGTTGATGCTAAAAGATTGGTGCTAACTAGTTCCAGTAGCCTGGCAGCTAACTCGGCTACGGTCTGTTGCTGTCACCTTGGAGAGCCTGTTAACAGATAACGCTGTAAAAGATGGAAGGACGGAACTACTGACTAGCGGCTATGAACTTTTATTAAACTGCTACTTTATGTATTTTTTATTAACTCTGAAAATCATGATAAAAGAAGGGAAACTGCCTGTGCTGACCCGACCAGCCTGCTCTGAGCCGCAGCGCTAACACGTAATGCTGGAATCGGCACTGACAACAACCAGAGCCCGGGTCAGCGCCGCCCCGTCCCGCGTTCTGGTCCATTCATCTCAAGCACACATCCTAAAATGGCCATGCTGACTCACCCGTAGCTCCACCCACTTGTCGAGGAGTCGCCGGTCGTTGAACACACACAGCAGGCCAGAGGAAGTGATGCAGAACGTAGAGGAGGCCTGTTTGCCCCGCCCACACACCACGTCGCTGAAGAAATTGTTCCTGAGTTCTCCCAGAAGCCCCGAACGCCCCAGCAGAGGCACAGTAGAGTTCACCTGCACACACCGACCAATAGGGATGAGCAACGGGGACGGGCGTTTGACAGCTGGCGAGGGCGCGGCCGACCTTGGAGGTCTTGGCGTGATCCAGGTACCAGAACTTGACATGTCGGTTGCCGGCGGTGACAAAGTAGGAGCTGTCGTCGGAGAAGGAGACGGCCGACACCTTGCTGGAGACCTTGTTGGCGGCGACCAGGACGTTTTTCTGAGAAACAAACGTCATCATCGAAATCCGCACCAGCACCGATCTGGATTAGAGGAGGGGCTTCCGAACCTTCCAGTTCCACACGTTGACCATCATGTCGTGCTGGTATCCCACACTGACGATGTACTTCCCGTTAGGAGAAAACGCCACGCAGGCGACGCCGTATTTATGCTCCAGCAACTCGCTGACCTGCAGACGCTCCGACACGTCCCAGACCCGCACCGCCGGCATGTGACCGCTCTGGGGGAGTAAGAGAATGAGAGGGCGGGGCCAGAGATGGAGGTGAACAGAGGGGCGGGGCCAGAGATGTTGGTGAACAGAGGGGCGGGACCAGAGATGTTGGTGAACAGAGGGGCGGGACCAGAGATGGAAATAATGAAGAGGCGGGGCCAGAGAGGGAAAAGGGGAAGGGGCGGGGTCAGATATGTTGTTGAAGAGAGGGGCGGGTCAGAGAGGAAAAATAATGAAGGGGCGGGGCCAGAGATGGAAATAATGAAGGGGCGTGGTCAGAGAGGGATAATAATGAAGGGGCGGGGCCAGAGATGTAGGTGAACATACACAAGCGAAATCTGTTTAGTACATATTTAAATGTTCTCAGTTTTTCATCATGATTGTCCACATTTCTAATATAAGGAATGATGAAGCTGAGCCTGTGCAGCGGGATCCACTGGGACCAGCAGCGAAGCGGGCTCAGGTAGACCAGGACCAGACTCACCTCTCCTGTGACCACATACTTCCCATCTGGAGAAAAGGCCAGTGTGGTGATGGCTTTCCTAAAACACCGAGAGCACACCGAGGTTCCAGACATGAACACGGATGAATGGGATCAGCACTAAAGGACTACGTTAATAAACATTAATAAAATAAACTCCCACCAGCATAGCTGATTCTGTAATAAAGTAATAATCTAATAAAAAGGTAATAAATGCTACGCTCATCTGAAGTGAGAGCTCCTTTTACCTGGAACTGTTGAAAATGTGCTGCTGTTTGTTCTTCTGAGGGTTCAACAGGACGACAACACACCTGAACATGAAGAGGTTAGCAAGTTAGCGCAGCCACATTCCCACCTTCCTCCCAACATCATTAAAGCCGGAATATCTTTATTCTTCTTTTGAACGTGTTTCATTTCTATACACATGGGGGGGAAAAGGTTTTCATTCTGAAACGAAGTACAGCACGGATCAGATTTTGATATCATCCCTTCCTCTCTTTCGTGTGGTGTCTCTCGCTCCGTCCACATTAACCCCCGCTGAAGCCCCGCCCCCCTCGCTCCACTGACCCATTTCTTCTTCACTGACCATAAACCGAAGAAGCTCCAGCCAATCAGCAGCTGCGCCTCATTCAAACACTGGCCCTCACACATTCCCAACATTCCTCCGGGCTGAAACTGGGACGGCTGACCTGTGAGGTCCCCCTTCATTAGATGACCGATTAATACGGTTTAATGAGGTCATCAGAACTGATCAGTCATGTGACAGGATGAGGCTGTGTCCAAAATCCCCCCATGTTCCCTAAACAGTGCACTAACTAGTGAGGATGGATGGATGTTAAGTGCATTCAATACATCCCATCATCTTTTGGGGGGTCACACAAGCTACACAGATGATAATTACTCATTAATAACCAAGTTAATCACTAATAAGCTGAGGTTTTTTTTGCATTTCTTAAATCTTTGGGATCAAATTCACTTCTGACCTGGTACAAAATCCAGATTTGAAGAACCTTTAGAGGGGCAGATTCCTCACAGAGTTCTGAGGTTCCCCGTGGGAACGCCGCTTCTGGAAACCCGCGTTTAATCTGACAATCTGATCTGAAACTTCACAGAAGGTCTATTCTTTCATCGTGATGTTCTCATGACTCTAATCTCCACCGCTGCATTAGCGTCTCACAGAACCCCCCCTCAGCGGTCGCGACGGGTTTACAGTGACCCAACACTCACATTTCACCTCCCTCCAGGTTAAAGTCTAAAGGCCTTTATAGACCGCGCGACTTTAACCACCTCATAAGGCCGTGGAAGGCTCTGATCTATGTCGATATGTCAGCGTCAGCTCGCACCGTATCGGCGCGCGTGATCAATCTACGGCGAAAACCAATCAAAAACAATGGGGGGAATCAGGCTGGAAGCCCTGACGTGGAGGCACATCGAACGATTCTGGTCATCTTCATGTCTGTGACGGCCCAAAATCGCACAGTGTGTGTGTGTGTGTGTGTGTGTGTGTGTGTGTGTGTGTCTCACCCAGCGGGATACGCCAGTAGTCCAGTTTGGGGGTCGCAGGCCAGAGCTCGGTTCCCTGGAGCTGTGATACCCAGAACCTTCTCCAGGTGTATCTGGAGAACAAAGACCATCAATGATCATATTGTGGGACATCAAGTCAGGGTGTGTGTTCTGGGCATGTAGCAGGTCCCAACACACACACACACACACACACACACACTGATCAAACAGCGTGATTCAGCTGCAGACGGGGCGTCAAAGGCGTGTTCAAACCTGACTCTGAACATATTTGTCTCCTTCAGGAGATCAAATGAGATCCTGAATCAAAACAAATGTGATGAAACTGACCCTTCCTGGAGCAAATGGCTCATTACAGCAACGCCAAATGTTTTTGGTGGTCTGCTCTCAATGTTCTGAAGAGGAACCATCAGCAGAACACAAAGACACACCCGAGGAACATCCTCAAGGTGGGCAGATGATCAGACCAGGTCAGGACCTGAAGGTGGTGCCGGGGTTCGGATCTACACTCCTGAAAACGCCACCGGCAGACAGTTCAAACAGGGAGCAGAGCATTCTGGGATGTGGGCTGAGCCATGGAAGCCCTGCAGGGACCAACAGGAGAAACCAGACTGACAGGTACCTTCCTTTAAACATTGGACCACAACGAAGGTCCAGTTTTCCCAAAACAAGATCCAAAGCAAGTCTGACCCAAGCTTACACTCAAGCTTTCTAGGTCTTAGCAGAGCGCGCAAGATCAATGCTCGAACCACGCACGCGTGTGCAATGTTCGTGTTCTTCAATATTTATATTAGTGGTGATTAACAGGAGGTAGAATAATCGCTGCACTATGTCACAGAACTGACACACTCCACGCGCGCGCGTGTGTGTACGTGTGTGTGCGTGCGTGCGATTGCCTTGTCGCCGCGGTCCTCTTTGTGCCGCGCGTTGCCGCTCCGCCTCCGGAGTTTAATTGACGGGGAGCGCAGCAGGTTCTTGATGCGGCTCCGGATCGTGCCGCTTCCCTCCGCCGTCATCTCGCCGTTAGCCGCTCAGCTAGCTGCTTTTCTCACCGGCTACCGCCTGTATTTGTCTCCTCCGACGCCGCGGTCATGCTCCCCGCCTGGGTCCGCCTGGGTACTGAGAGAATTGACGGACTCCGGTTCTCCCGCTGCCGTACCGCATCGTTGACCCGCGTCGCGGTAAAGCCACGAAGCGGCCTCAACAAGAACCGAAGAAGAACGACCGCCTGGCGCATCGACGTCAACGGCCCGACGACGATGTCGTGAGCACTTCCGGTCGAGCTTTCAGGAATAATAACTCTTAATAATTGTGTCAATTTCTCAATTACAATCACATCGGACGTTTTAAGTGTGAAAGCAACAATACACATAAAAAAAATAACGACGTGATTGCTTCACACTTGATGTGAATCTTTAATATAATTGTTCATGAGGTAGGAGATTGAATCGTCTTTAGTCAGACGCCACGTTAACTAAACTGAGACTAAACTTATGTCTCTACTTTGTAACGACGGAGATATAAAGTTTTGTTATTAAACGTTCGTTAACGTCCCACTGGTATTTAGCAGTGCTTTTATTTTGATTGCGGTTTCTGACATTTCCGGCGCGACTGTTGTCAACCTGACGCACTTCCGCCGCGCCACGCAGCAGCGTCAAAAGACAGCGCCGCGCCGCGACCGCACCGCGCAGCCGCAAGCAGCAGTGATACGATTCTTAAACCAGCAAATGTCTTAAGCTTTTCTTAAGCTTGTGTTCTCTTTCTGCACTTTGTTTCGATATATTCTTATAATACCAGAATGATAATAAAAAAAAAATCTGAATTATTGTCAAACTTTTATGTTACTCGAGTCATACGTGTCTGTAAACATACTTAAATCCGTTCAACTTGTACAAAAATACACATTTAAAAAAAAAAAAGAAAAAAGAAGACATCAGTGAAGAGGTTCCAGGTGAGACCAGCTAACACCAACTAATGATTTTCCCTTTTCATCTTTAATATGAAGATGTCAGGAAACCCATGGGATCTGGGTCACACTTTCACCTCATCAACCACCTTCTGAGTGAGGTAAACTGTCAAAAATATCCGATATATTTCCTTAATTGGTTCAATATTATTCTAGAAGCAGCTCGTTATGGAGAGAAGAAAACAGGCAATGTCATTAGAGGCACTTTGGGACTTTTTGTCTGTTAAATGTCTGAAAACTGAAACTTGTTTTTGTTTCCGTCATTGTGAAAAATAAATAAAGACCAAAGTCATACGATTGTAACGTCACTCAGCTCGGTAGGGTTCCCCGCAAACCCAGAGGAACCAGTCTGGGCATTGGCCTGCTGGTGGTGTCCACCACCGTGGCCCCACCAACCCTCATCTGAAGCAGAGGGGGGGGAACCAGGGCGCCACCATTTATGATGTTCCCATTGGTGGGTCCTGGCAACAGTTTGTGCTCAGAACACTGCATTCTGTCATCAAGGCCCGCCTCTTCCGTCTCCGAGGTAACGGGTTCATCAGAATCTGAATCCAGCCGCAGGAGCCACGAGCTGTGGACAGACTCCTCCTGTAGGTGTGCAGTGTCCATTGGCTGGTTCATGAGGACATCATCATCACTGGGAGTCAAACTCTCCCAGTTGGAGTCTTTACAGGGCTCCTCAGACAACCCCCTGACCCCTTCCACTGCCTGCTCACCAGCACCCGGACCAGGACACAAAGTGGGACCTTTAGATGAAGGACATGATGGTAAGGTCTCAGAGGGGTGGCCCAGGCCTCGGCTCTGGTCTGAAGACCGCTCAGGTCTTGGAGGGACCAGCAAGATGTGAGGAGGAGGAGGAGGAGCAGCAGGAGGAGGAGGAGAGGGTAGATTTGCCGGGACCTCCTGCTGCTGCAGCGTACTTGATGGTTGGACCAGCAGGTTGTTCAGCTTTTCTACTGTAAACAAAATGAAGATCAGCGGATCATTTCTGACGTCACCACTACCTGATCAGACCATAATACCACAGCACGTTGGCGGTTCTACCTTTGTTCATCAGTGAGTTGCCAGCCTGAGCTGTTAGCATCCTGCAGTCTTACCTTCTTTGTCATTGTTGGATGGTGTTGGAGGTTTCCTTCTGCGGGACAGGATGTTGGGGACTGTCCTTTGATTGTTGCACGATGCATTGTGGGAGACACCGGGCTTAGCCGGAGGGGGCTTCAGTGCTTGAACAGGTGTCGGGACAGGAGGAGGAGGGGCCTGCAGATTGTTGTGTGGCTTAGAAAATGGTTCAACTGGGATGCAAGACTGTTTCCCAGCCGGAGTAGCAGAAGCGCCCCCCCCGGCTGCTGGCAGCTGATTGGCTGCGTGCTGCTGCTCCAGGATCTGCTGTTCGGACGAGGCATTCAGCTGCTCCCTCTCACCTGCGGACACATATGCAGACTTGTAGTTCCACCTACAAGCCGAAACCATTTTCCCTCGAAGGAAAAACAGTGACTGATCAATGCGCGTTGATCTGATCTGTAGGGATCAGAGGTGGAAAAGCAAGAGGAGGCGTCACATGACAGGAAGTTTCAATCTCACCCGAAGGAGACACGGCGTCAATCAGTCGGTCCCTTTTTTTCATCAAACGGCGCTTCTTCTTCTTCAGCTTTGACTCAAGTGTCACCAACTGCTGAATCTCCTGCACTGCCTTTATAGACACACACACACACACACACACACACACACACACACACACACACACACACACAGAGCGTCAAATCAATGTTGACGTAGGTGAGAGGAGGATGTGGGCCAGACCTTCTGCAGGATGGAGGCCTTGGATGTCCTGTCATCGATGGAGCCCAGCTCCGTCCTCAGAGAGTCAAACAGCAACCTGATCTTTGTCCGACGAAGTTTCTCCAACGTGTTCTGTAACAGTCGCTACACACACACACACACAAATAGGCAAAACAATGTTTCACCCTGCTGTCAGCAGCAGCACTCTCTAACACCGAGTGTCAATTAAATACAGCTCATTAAAGCCTAAAACCGCAGCTTCTCAATATGAAAACATTTCCAATGTTTTACAGCATTAAAAAGAATATTTTGATTGCTGTAGGGATTTTTAAAGAGTTTCAAAGCTGATGGCAGTAAATATTAGGAAACCCTAGCAAATGCTTTAGCATCTATGCTAATATGTTAATATAATATAATGTATGTATGTATGCTAATATGTATTCATAAGCTTATCAGCAAAATCCAATAATTTACCTCAATAAGAGTAAGACACGTGCACCGTGTTCACGCACTACTAAAACCCTAAACATGAGGCAAGAGACAGTATCGTCCACCTCCCAGCAGGGGGAGACAAAAGCGATAAACAAGAACGTCCTCTTACGTTTTTTCTTAGAGGACCCGTTGCTTCATCTCTGCCCACGTCACCACCCTCAGAGTCCGTGGACTCGTCGCCACTGGAGGATTCTTCCCGCCCTGCCTGAGGCGCGCGCCCGGCCCCGCCCTCTGTGTCGTCGGGCCTCGTGTCCTCGTTTACACAGATGATGTCCAGGTCCGATGGGTTGCAGGCCAGCTCCAGCTCAGAGCCAGTCTGCTGCGTAGAGGAATGAAGAGCCGGACCAGACGCGTCTTCTGGTGTCTTCACTGTTGGAGGTGGGGGCGGAGTCACCTTCTGTTCAACTGCGAGTCTGCTGGGGTCCAGTGGAAGCGCACAAGTCACGGATTTGATGCTTGGCAAGGAAGAGGAGGCGGCGGGGAGGGTTTTGAAGGTACATTCATTTTTCTGAGACAGCAGAGCGGCGAGAGAGGGGAGGGGGCCTAACAGAGAGGAAGTAGGCGACGTCCTTGTGGAGGAAGAGCAGGAGCTGGAGGTTGTGAAGGTGTTGGCGGAGGAGGAGACGGTGGAGGCGGCAGTCACGAGGTTGGTGATAACTGAGGTGAGTGGAGGCGCCTTGGAGACGTTCTGACGAACCAGCACAGGGTGTGAGGAGGGCAGGGCGCCTGAAGGAGGAAACAAGGAGTCAGACTAACCTCTGGAAAGCTCAACGAGAGAAGGGCTCAACGATGAGGCCCGACCCGTCTCACCTGTCTGACCAGCCTGCTTCAGCTTGAGCTGCCTCAGCTGGCTCATGGGAAGCAGCCGGTAAAGCTGCCCGTCTGGTCTGCGGAAATACTGGACGCCTGTGGTGGACTTGACCGGGTACAGGACTATCTTCTGACTGGTGGAGGTGGGGGTTGGGACCGGTGCCATCGGAACCATCCCAGAAGAAGATAGGACCGGAACCATGAACATCTTAGAGGCTTTATTGGGCTGATTAAGGGGTTGGGTCAGATTCGTGATGACCTGAGAGGCTGGAACAACAGATGCAGAAGAGACTCTCTCAATCTAACACAGAATACAGAACTTTTAAATGTCGCATGTTGTGAGGGAGCCTTCCATGAACATCAGCACCCCCGGTGGACATCTCATTAATCATTTATCCACCATGAAAGCGGCAAAGTTTTACCGACCTCCTGAGGCTCTAAAACCCTCCTAATTCACTGATCATAGTCTGTTTTCAGGTTCATAAAAACATCACGGAGCAACTTTGTCTTATTCTGTCACTTTGGCAACATCTTGATCGTATCGTCACAACAACTCTCCACACTTGTCTGCTCCACTGAACCATTAGAACCACCCCACAGTTCCTGCTACTCCTACAGAACCATGCAACAGGGAGGCAGCCTGCAAGCGAGCCATTCAGTTGAACTCTGGCTGCTTACGTACCTGTGGTTGTGGAGGGGATGGTGACTTTCACAGAAGGCTTGGGTCCCGGTGGGGGGTTCCCAGTAAGACCAGAATTCTCCACAGAAGCCTGGATGGTCTGAGGAGCTGGATCTGAACTCTGGAACTGAAGAGTTTGAGACAGCACTGAAGATAAAGAAGGTGGCCGCTTGTTGCTGGAACCTACGCGGCCTGTTAGGTAGGCTGCCAGCCGATTGGCTGGGTGGAGGGCCCCCATCTTCCCCAACTGGACCTTAGCCATCGGGTACAACTTCCCATTCACCTGTGGGCACAACAAGGTCAGCATCTCTGAATCAAACAGTAGTGCAGGGGCGGACTTAAACTGAGTGAACGGTAGGTTAGACGTTAACCTTGATGGCGTGATCTCCTTCTCCAGGCTGCTTGCGGGTTGCCGAGAGGAATCCAGCGGGAGAGATTCCGGTCAGGAAAGGAAGACCCATGTCGGCCCTTCTTTGGTCATCCTTTCCCCTTCCTCTTTTTTTAGCGTCTCGACCGACGGCCGCTCTGCCTTCACACTTTGATGCTGAGCCCACCTCCACCTCTGGGACGCCGTCTCCTGCCACGTGCCGCTCCTCGTCCAGATGCTCCACCTCTTCAGGCTCTATCTCCCGTTGCCAGTCGTCAAAATGCACCGACTGTTCATCAGCAGCCGCCTTCACCACCTGCGAGGAAGAAGAAAACAACTGCCTCATGACAGTGCGACTGCAAAGGATGATGGGATACATTGCCTGGTTCGGGAGCACTTGCTGTGCTACTTTATACACCGCATTATGGGATACATTGAGTGCACTAAATAGGTTACAGAGTGATTTCAGACAAAGCCTGAGTGACCTAAGAAACCAGGAAATGGCACCTGTGGTGACAGGAAGTGCTTCCTGCTCCAATACCTGTGCCGTTTCTCTTGATGCTGCTGAGTTTTCTGGCTCCGGTTTGGGGGTGGAGATGTGGATCTTGTATTGAATGCAGCAGTCGGTGCCACTCCCCTCAGTGGTCTGAAGGACAGGACTGATAAAGTACTGCCTGATCCAGAAGGGCTTGTCCAGCTGGTCACAGGCCATCCTTTCACACAGCTCCTTCAGCACCAGGTTCCGGTCATTGTCACTTGCCCACATGCACTCAGCCAAGATGATCAAACGCTTTGAGGGCTTTGGCGGTGGCTCTTCAGGTGCTTCCACCTGTGGTTCACCTGGGGAACTGGGCTGGGGACTGGTCCCCACGGACTGAAGGTTGGGGAAACCTGGTGTAGGCGGTTTACCTGCAAAAATGGTATAACGACAATGAAAAATGGCTTCTGATCAGAGCTTTCCACCACAGTCAGATTTCAGAGGGGACATGTTTCCATCTTTATGTACAACAAACCACCTGAAATCAGTTAAAATGAGATCACAGGATGTGGGATTGATAATCGGGTCATCAGTGACCGACCTGTCGGACTGGCACTAGTTCTAGTCTCTGGCTCCAGGTCTCCCTGCCTTCTAGATTTGGGCTGAAGCTGTTTTGACTTGAGCCCGTTTGGTGCCACCTGTGGGAGAGAGCGAGACTGTCAGAATCAGAGGCTGGTCAGTGATGGCGTGTTGATCCGGCTCACCTCGTCTGTGCGGCGACTCTTTTTACCACGGAACACCCTGACGCGGGCGCAGCTGCTCTGCTCTGCTCTTTTCAGCTGCAAACATAAACGTCCACGTTACAGCCAAAGACAGCAGAACCTGCAGGTGAAGAACGCAGCTACTTACCATGTTGTGTCGTTTGGGAATGTGAACTGGATCTGGATCGTGGTCCCTGTCGTTCCTCTTCCACAACGTCCGCACACGGTCAGCAGGCTGGGAAACGCTGTCAGCCTCCTTAAGGACTGAGATAACAAAAGCCAGGTGGTCACATGATGCCATTACAAGAGGACAGTGAGAGGAAACCATGTTGTTCAAATGTTAGCAAGCATGTAGCCTTATTAGCTTGAGGCTTTTAGCTTTTTTTAGCAACAGGATGAGTTAATGCTGCATTCACACTTTTCTTCAGCAAACCTACGTCATCGATATACAACATACGCACGGGGCAACGGGGTCAATTATTGTTTATGCGTGGCTTCAGTTTATGCGTGGGTTCCTACTAACCATAGGCCATCTTCATCCTCCTTTTCTTCTTCCTCTTCTTGCTGTGATGCGAGGGGCTCGAGTCAGACCCGTCTAGGTTTTTGAGGAGGACCACCTTTTGTTTCAGGCAGCTGCAGCCCAACATGCAGGCCGGCCGGCCACAGTGGCTGATCCTGGAGCAGTAGCCCAGGCTGGAACAGACACAGCCCAGCCTGCAGAAGTCATTCAGGCAGGGGGGGGCCCGCCTGCATGCCAGCTGGATGGGGGCAGTGGGATTCTCCCTGACAAAGCCCTAAAGACAAAACACAAAAAGATTAAACATTTGTTTCTCCATATTTATTCACATTATTTGTATCTATTCGCCACCAGGTCAGACAATGGACCATCAACCTCTGTGACGTGTGAAGACCTGCACACCCTAACCTATGCTGGACTCACCTCACTGGCTCAGCTGGAACTTTGCTTGCTGCTCTCTGGTTCCCAAGCATTCCTGAGAAAGACACTGAACCCTAAAATAGCTCCTGAAGCAGTCCCTTTGGTGAGTGTGTGGTTATTCTGCCCCCAGTGTGTGTGAGTGGGAATGCAGACTTGATGTAAAGATCAGCTCATTTAGATTTAATACCTGAGCTACTGTCATGTTTGATCAGATTATTGGTCAGGCAACGCCAGGAAAATCGCCTGACTGGACCGTGTTAATGGCCGACGTTATCACTGCTGCGTTAGTTTAGCACTGACTACCTCCAAGTAATGACTTACCATCAGAGTGAAGAGGGACGTCAGGGCGATGCTGGCCCTCTCCTCGGTGACAGTGGTCCTGTGTCGGCCCTCCCAGATCACCCCATCCTCCAGGTCTTTCTGTCGTAGCAGAGCACGGGTCATTCCATGAGCTCCACCCTCCTGGTGGGGTGGCACAGCAGCCGTGTCCTCCTTCTGTGCGGTAGACTTGGGACTGTTGAGGTCTCCAAGTTCCGAGTCAGAGTCCAGCGGTGCCATGTCCTCGGACGTACTGGGCAGAGTGGTAGGGGTCTGAGGGAGGGTGACAGTCTGTGGCGTGGGGTTGGGTTTGAGATGCTTTTTCTTCCTCTTGAGGGTAGGGGGCTCTGGAAGAACAGGGTCCGGTTGGGCGGGTGCAGGATGTGTATCAATGATATTCGATTCTACTTGTCCAAGAGAAGCAGAGCTTGCTTTTGGTTTGGGTCGGTTGTGTTTGGGACCCCTCTGCTTTGCGGGTTCCTTCCTGAAGTTCCTGGTCTCTTTTAGGCTAAGTTTGGGTCTCTTAGAGGGGGGGATAAAGCCAGAGATCAGTTCAGAGGTGGCTGAACCCGTCTGCTTCTGCATCACACTGTGGAGGGTCCGGACGTAGCTGGTGCTCTTGGTGGGCAGCTCGTAGGCCAGAGGTGGAGCGATATCTACGACAGGCTGAGAGAAGGTGGAGGCCCGCTCATCGATCAGCCTGCCCTCATTCTCCAGGTACTCGTCCAACATGTCACTGCAGAACGCAGACAGGTTCTTCTTCTGTGAGTCAGACCCTGCAGCAACAGCTGGAAGACCACCAAAACCAGAACTATTGTAACTATTGACTGACTAAGAATAAAACAGGTATCGGTTCCATTCACAATGGGTTCATATTTAGAAATATGGAAATACTGAGTATTCCCAACTGTCTGGTGGAGTTATTGTTATGAACCACCGACACTGTGACTGTGTAACACACCAGAGACATCACCTTCAGCTGTGGGAGGTTTTGGGGTGGATGTAGCCTCTGCTGGCGTAAATTTCTCCCTCCAACCTTTAATCTGAGTGACATCTGTTGTTTTTCCTGTACGGGACACAAACGCTGAACAAGCACCTGCAGACAGTGAAAGCAGAGAAGAAAAGTCACCCCAACCGATGTACAGACAGAAATAATGTGGAAATATCTTTTAACATGTTTTTGTGTTCATCCGCAATCCTCAAAAAGAGGTTAAAGGAATGGAGCTCTCGTTCTGTCCCTGAAATCACTGGTGCTGCAGCCACTAACCATGAGCTGGATGGAGCTCCTGGACGACTGGCTCCAGGGAGGTTCTGGGGGGAGGAATGGGAAGGTGGACTCCCAGATACTGCAGGTCTATGGCCAGAGTTGGATCCAGCAGGTTCATCTTTAACCCCACTGAACAAACACACCAAGACGTTAGCAAAACCTGTTATCACGATAGAGGGATGACAACTAGCAGCTAACACTGGATTCGACACAAACACCATTAAAAACCATTCACTTCTGTTATTTCTGTACAGCATTCTGTCAAAATAAGACGTTTGTATCATTTGCCTGGATCTCTGTGACTTTTATCCCCCAGAAATTTGTCTACATGTGGAAAATTAATCCTTGTCTTCGGTGTGGTTTGTGGTTCCACAGCACCTCCAGGTTCTGGAAAATTCATTTATAACATTTCTTCTAAATGAACTTGTTTCACTGTGTCATCCATATTTAGCTCCAGCATCTGGGTGACTATTCATCCACATCCATCCCACTAAATTTAGTCCCCGACAAGACGCTGAAAAGAGCCTGCACCCGAGTGTCCAGCCGGTTTCTCGTCTTTAGCTCCATTTTCTAAATGAAGCTGGTAGAAATAAAGCAGCCCTGCACTGGTTGAAACTTGGAGTGTTTTTTCCTGACTAAGTTACATTTTCGGGGTTTAGGGAGAGGTTGAGCTAATGGAGATGCCCATAGAAGGATCCTACCTTCCTGCAGCACTGGGTGGATCACCTGTCTGTGTCTCATAAGCTTCAGATCTCTGAGGAGAATCTTCTCAAAGGAGCTGATCTTCTCCTCCAAACTCAGTGTGGTGTCTGCTGAAAACCAACAACAGTTAGCATGCTTGAAAGCCCCGAGCGCATCTGACACACCCGTCATGTAGTGCTAAATCCTGTTTTTGCAAAATCCCCAATGACCTCACCCACTCTCTCACTCTTAAAAGACCTTGGAATACCAGATCACCTCAAAGATGATTGGGGGTGACCCAAATAATGCAAATGGGTGTAAATATTCAGCTTTTGGCTCAGGAGACCTTCAACTCTACACATTTTCCTCTGCGGATTTCCCTCTCCAACTCCTCTGTAGTAGGTTTTTAATATTTTATTAGACTTTCATAAACAAACTAAAACACAATGCACTTTCTCTAGCTAACATATGGCGCGTCACACCCCGACTTACTGGAACATTACCGTAGGTAGCGCAGTAAAGGCACAGGCCCGTTCCTGTATATGACAGAAGGCTACTGAGAACAGGTGTAGGCATGTTTGTAATCTGCCCTGACAACTCCCAAAAAGTTGAATACTGGATGTTGTGGTTTAATGTTATGAATTGACTCAAAAACGTGGGTCTCTTCTGTTATATTGAAGAACATGGCTACACTCCTTCAGACAGGAGCACTAAACCATTGAACCGTTGCATTTTGTGGTCCACACCTCATCCCAGAGAACATCTGAGCCTGATGGAAATGTGCCACAGGGAAGCTCAACTCCACAAACATACCCCTGCTGAGGTGTGTTTAGACGTTTGTTACCGTTCTCAGGTATGTGGCTAGTTTCCTGCACGTCCAGCGACGCGTTGGGCTGCGGGGGCTTCTCTTCCCCGAGGTGAAGCTGGAGGGCCTCCTGAAATATGCAATTGTATTGAACAAGACCCTGAACATTACAGCTCAGGCCTCATTACAGGACAACATATTAAAGCCAAGTGCCTCACAGTTGGCTCCATGTTAGGTTCAGTCCACTCTAAAAGGTGAACTGGTTTGAAATTAGCAAAGAAAACATCATATCTAATCATACAAGTTAGATTTACCGATACCTTTGAAGTGAATGAGACAAATAACTGCTCCTCCACCTCCTCCAGGTTAGGCTGCATGCTGGTGTAGGTGGAGTTCTTTACATCCACCCCATTCTTCAAAACTTTGTGTCGCCGAGACTTCTTGTACTTGTAGCGTTTGTTGGCTACTTCCTGCTGCGATCTGTCTTGCCTGTGATCCTCTACAGCACTTGGAGAAGGGCAGGAAACCGCCACTGGCTCCGAGTTTGAGAAGTCCAACCCCATCCCAAGATCATCGTTGGAGAAAAAGTGTACAAGGTCTGTCAACGAAGGTGTGGGTGATAATCCGTTTCCATCCAGTGACGAGAAAGTTGGAGACAACGGCAGCTGAAGAGGGGACAACTCGCCAGGGAAGGGTAAAGAGTGCTCCTCATTCTCTTGAAAAGGAAGAGCTATTTCAGGGGGAGGTGTGGCGCCGACAAATGTCTGAGGTTCAGGAGCCTGGGGAGGCAACAGAGGTGGTGCAGCTAAAGAGAGAGTCTGTGCTGTTGGTTGATATGAGAATGGAGTATCTACGTAGTGCTCGTGTAAGGGTATGACTGTGTGCCACTTAAAGACAGATGAGTTACTGTGTCCTTTCTCCTCGTCTTCTTTTGTTTCAAAGGTAATGGAGTCAAGCTGGACTGCCTGGGAGCATGCTAGGGAAACTAAAGGCTCTGGAGAACTTGCTGGCGAAAAGGATTCAAAGCAAAATGATGAGCACTCCGGGTCAGGAAGCAGTGGCATCATGGGTGGGGAGTCTGAAAGTAGTGCGGAGGACTTTGCTTCTAGTTGCAGAGCATCTGCAGGAGCTGGCAATTTGTCATGAGGGGGTGACAAATTACCCAGCAAAGAGACAACAGTTGAAGTAGTGATGGGTATGGGCTTCCCAGGGCTGCAGGGTTGTTGGGTACTGGGTAACAATGGTGCATCTGGTACTGCTGCCTCAGGACCTTTCTCCTCAGCAAATGAAATGGAGGTCAAGACAGTTCTTGATTCCTTTTGGCTTTTGTTGTCTCCAGCCTCTGGACATGATGGACTGGAAGGCCAATGTACAATTTCTTCTTCATGTCCAGTAAATGTCTGGACCAGTTCATTGGGATCAACCTTTGTATTGACGCAAGCAGCACTGTCACTGTCACACTCTCGGACAGTGTCAACTTCCTGTTGGGTATCAATGGTGACACAGCTGGAATGTGGACTTTCAGAAACTGCAGCAGAGCTTTGAGGTTCTGATGGGAATGGAGGTGTTGGAGAGTCAGACTTGCTACTGGCCTTTTTGGATTTTGCCAAATGCTGCTTCAGGAAGAGGGCCAAGGCTGGCAAAGGTAATGGTGCGGGACGTTTATTTTTCCTTGCATTCTCCTCTGATGGTCCACTATTGTGGCAGTCCACAGACTTCTGGGGTACTTCTAAAGCCACACCATCACCGACGTCAGAATCATGTTGCAAATCCAATCTACAGTTTGGGGATTTCAGAGGTTTCTCCTCATCCTTCTTTATTGCAGGATTAGGATCACTTTTCAATTGAGGTGGTGTCCCAGGATATGCTTCTTCAGAAATATGATCCCTCTCCGAATCATCTTGTCCTTTGTTCTTGGAGGAGTTGTTCTGTGTGCTCCTTGGCTCATTTCTGAGAGAGGGACTAGAACCGTCCCCCTGGTGCTCCAGGCTGCATCTCTGCAGAGAAATATGAGCCTCGCGGATAATTTCAGAAAATAGTTTCTGAGTAGGACATGGGTTGCTGGAGAAAAGATTCAAACAATGAAATTACATTAGTGGCACCAGAATTCTGGGACACAAGCCCACACTATCAAATCAGCCTCTGAACTTCCAACCATTGGTTCAGGTGGTGGAAGAGAACGTTGTGACGGCGTACAATCATCTCCTCAAAACAAGTTTCTGTGCGACAAAATGTTTTTCCTGTTCCCATAATTTCTGTAGCTCCAGTTTTAAGATGACAGCTAGATCTTTAATAACAAGAAAGAGGACAAAGTTGACTTGCTGCAGTGCAACTGGACCCTTATTATTATTAGAACAAGTCCCAAAGGCTCCTTTAATGCTAAAACCAAAAAACGCGGAACCCTTTGGGGTGAACTCTGCTAGAGAACTGACATGCGGTTGCCTTTGCATTGAAGCACTTAGCTACCGTGACCTGGATGAGTGAGAAACCCCACAGCAATAATAAAGCACAGGGTCTTTACCAGGTGATCGAATACAGACACACCGTGATGGATCCGAAAAAATACCAGGAGTATTCAATATCAACCAACAATATCAACATGTGCATGCGTGGAAGCCCAGGGTTGATTCAAATGATTTGAAAATGTGAATAGTGTTTTTGATCAAAGTTGGACTCTTACCAGTTCTCAGGAACCGTGGAAGTGGACTCCGTCTTTGCAGTTTTCTCCTGAAGGTCTTTACACACTGTTGAGTCTGCTGTTTTCGTTGCTTTTGGTTTATGGTTTGCAAGCAAAGACTTCAAGCTTTTCCTGAGTGGATGTTGCTCATTATCATTCTGTCCTCCAGCTTTGTGCAAGTCTTTCCCAGGTTTCAGTTTCAGGCTCCAGGAGTTTCCTTCATCCTTCAGGCCCTTCATAAAGGGGTTGTAGTCCACTTTAAGTTGAGCAAATTGGGAGTTCTGGTAGGAGGTGACAGCCATAAACTCTGTCTGGGGGAAAACAAACGTGATAACTCCAGGGCCATTTAACCTAATGTCTTTAGCGGCCTTGTCCGTTTGGACCACGTGGAGTCGTGGTATGTAGCGATGCATCGGGTGTAAGATGATATGCCCATCTTGGTTGGTACAGTTGTTTGTCACCTTCAGTTTGTAGAAAGAGACTGGAGTCTGCATCCAGTGCTGACCCGTCGAGGGGGACTCTGGATGAGGAAATGGTCGACTCTTGACTGGATGTTCAGCTTTTCCAGCAACCTGCCAGCTCTTGCCAGTCCACTTGTAACGGCTATTGTCTAAAGGTTGGATATCCATCAGGAGAGAGTACCTCCTGCCAGGCTGCAAGCCAGAAATTCGAAAGCGGCAGTATGGAAACATCCTGCTTCCCTGTTTGGTTAAAATCATCTCCGTTTTACACCTGAAGAACTCATTCCACATGTTGTTGTTGTCCAGTGTCACTCTGACACCTTTGCAGATGTTGTCAGGTGAAAGGTTTTCTGTCTGAAGGTTTGAACTTGCAGGATGTTTCACTGAAGTTAATCCAGGACGGGTTCGGGTGGCTCCCTTTAATTGTGGCATGCTGGCTTTACTCATCGAATCGTCCATTTCGTTGATTTCAAGAATACTTGATTCCAGCCCAGATTTTTTTGGCTTTCCTGATTTGGGAACAGTCAGGTATTGTGGGGGAGGCTCCCCAGTAGGGGTAGCTACCCCTTCCTGATGAAACACCATTTCCTTTTGCTTCTTCATAGAAGCCATGAACAGATCGAAGACATCAAAAAAATGAGTGGCTCATGGTTTTTTTGTACATCTCTGTTCAAGTCCAGGCCTGAAGGGAGAAGAAAAAAATCTCTTCTTAGCTTATAAACACCGACAAGACACTGAAACAATTACAAAATTAGATTAACATAAATTATTCTATAGCTCAAACCTACTTTTACAACACACTGCTATAGACAGGGCGATGTTGCCAGTAGCAGCATTAAGGCGGAACACATCAAGTTGAGTTGCACTTTAGTGTCCTCCAAACGCAGTCACTCGACTGATACGTCAAATACTCCATTTCAATGTCATCAAACTAAAAAGGACATCCAACCAAGTGACCTTGGAGTGGCCCACATGTGGGTCTAATGGAGGTTTACTTTCTGGTTCTCTCCCTCATAATAGGTAGAGATTCTCCATCACTCTTTAAGCTTAACAACACTTGCTTGCTGAACCTCTCAGCACCTTCCCAGTCGTCAGAGGCATCTTGGTGACCTCCCTAACCCACCCTTCTTCTTCTTCCTTCAATGACTCAGTTTCTGAGGATGAGCTGACTCTGGTAGATTGCCATTTGTGTTATGTTCCTTCATGTCTTTGTCCTGGACAGGACTGACCTCGAGCTGAGAAATTTCTGGACACCCTTTGATTCTTCAACGAGTCAGTACATGTACATACACAGCTTGGTTGGGCTGCAGTTGTAGCTCGGAAGGTCGTGCCCGTATTTGTGCACGGGAGCACAAGCGATCTACTGGTGAAATCATGTGGCCTTTGCTACGAGACCTGGTGATTTGAACTTGTGGGTATTGAGCCAGTTCCAGCAATCACTGGTACTCCAGCAAGTCAGCAACTCAGAAGTAAACTGAGACGATATAATCCTGTCCATATATTTAGAAATGTTCAGACACAAACAATTTATTGGGACATATGTTAATGACATGCTAAATAGCAACCCTCTGGATGGCTGTAAATCCTTTTACGTCACTGTGAACCAACTGGGCATTTAGCACGCTAGATATTCAGTTTGAGCCACAGAATCGGAGTCGAGCCATCGCCCACAGCGTCTTCGAGGTGGTCACACTTAACGACCGAGGCTAGCTGCACGGACGACTGTCTCGCTCATATTTGGGGAGGAGAGACAAAAGTCACAGAGGAGCCTTTATTGGATCTTATTTATAAACTGTATAAAAATATAAACCAAGCTCGGCAGTCGGTCGTGCTATATTAAAAAAGATGGCGTCAGCTTGTCGCTCCCGCAGCTGCGATTGTTGCTAACAGACATTGTTTGGTGTGTGCACATCATCAGCATTGCTCAAGCTCAAAAACCTTACTGTGGGTTATCATTTGATAAAATATTTCCTATCCAGTGAACAAAGTCATTAGGCAACATGAGCAGAGTAAATATTCACACATCAGTTTGGCGTTGAGCGGTGTTGCTAATGGAACTGGTGACGTTTCAACGGGAGTTCAAAATGTTTTTGGCGCGCTGCTTCAGGGTGTAATAATCCAGTCAATTGCAATGATGTCATGAAATATCTCGGCAATATTTGCACTTAAAATGTAGCTGCAGGACATTTATTAAAATTCTGCTGACGATCACCTGACTTCTAAAATAAAAATGATAATTAATAGTGACAAATCCAACGCCTCTTTGTTTTCCACTACAAACCCTGAAATACCACCTGTTCTCCATCTGGTCGTCATGGTCCAGGAGATTTTGTTTTCACTTCCCCTACATGGAGCAATTAATTTGTTTTTAAAGAACAAAAAACCATGCACCAAATTTAGAAACGTTGGCCTAAGCTCTCAGCAGCCACCACGTTTCCCCCCACTGCTGATTAATGGATTACTTTAGCACCAATGTTTGCCATTGTGACCATGCAGGCGCTGCATGTTTACACGGACCTCGACGATCGAACCCGCTTGAAAAATGCCAACAGTTCACGTATGGATCCTCCTAAAAACTGGACGGGTTTGGCTCACACGCTTTAATTCAAACGTATGCCGAGGAAGAGAGCACAGCTAACTGTCAGCAGCAGGCCTGGTGTGAGCCCAACATGGCTTCCATGAAAAATAAAGGCAGCCTGGCGTGGTGAGATCCACCGCGGCCATGTGCTCCACTCGCGGCACACTTGTTACCTTCTGCGTGCTCCCACACGTCACGGATTTCAACGGTGTGACAAGAATCCAAACGCTTAGGCTCGCTTTCCCCGTCTGTAGGAACTCCGCGGACATCCTGGATATTTTTCAACTGAGGGGGGAAAACTGTATTCGGTGTCCCTGACGTCATCGCCCGTCCACCAGCTCCCGGCAGTGCGCAGCCTCGGTCGCCATCTTGTCTGTAACTACCTGGTTCCGACGTCTCATCCGCGGCTGTCAGCACATCGGCGCGGTTTTTGGCAGGGGTGAGCGGAGACCCGTGGATTATCGGCACAGCCGCCAGACCCGTCGTGGACTGTGTGGAAACCTCGGATGGCGATGGCACCGGGATGGTGGCGATTAGCTCTGTTAGCCGGGTAAATGCGGCATCCGTCAAACTGGACGGAGTTAGTGTTCACGGTAACATGGTGGACCTGCGCAGAACTGTTATCGGCGTCAATATCTGTGTCTACAGCTTTCATCGAGGCTGTCGCTCGTGATCCGTGGCATCTGCTTCGTAATTACGGCGGAGGTCGACTCTTTAAAACTGTTTTTAACGGGAAACGTCGCCGAGTTCTCAGTGACGATCCGATCAACTAAACGCCTCCGCCATAACAGATAGTTCCCGTATAAATAAGTGCGCAGTCTGAGACGCGTAAACAGTTCGTTCGCGTTTTACAGGAAGCAAATCCAGAGAAATTTTTTTGTGTGGAAACAGGGAAAACTCCCATTTTGTCCAACTGCAGAACAAGCCTGCCTGTGTCCTATGTGCGTAGCTTGCTGCGCGTACATGTACTGTTATAAATGCGTGTGTTGTAGCGGCAGTGACACAACTGACTTCCGGTTAGCGTCAGGGCCACAACACAAGACCGGAAGTAGCCGGAACAGCTCACTGGCATCCAGCTTGGAAAACCGAACAATTAAAAGTACCCACGTGGTTACAGTGTGTTATTACAGTTGTGGATGAGCTAGCGGAGTTGTAATAAAAGATACACACTTCTTAATTCTTAATATGCCTAGATTATGGTCACGTGAGCAGATAGCAGAATTTTAGCTCAGAATTTAAACTGAAAAGTGATCTCAGGAAATTCTGGATGTGCAACAGTTGAAAAGTGGTCAAAATCAGAAGATGGTTTGGAAAGAAAAAAAAAATTAAATGAGATGATGAGTTTTAAATGATCAACTAAAGCAAAAGATTAGTGTAAACAGTCTAAATTCTGGTTTAACAAATCAAACTGTAGTTCATCTACACTTAAATTCTGGGCTGTATAACAATCCATTCAGATTATTTAAAGGATTTTATGTTTGGTCTTTTCCACCAATCCTCTGCAACACTACTTTCTACCAAATGGCTCAATAAACACAAAAGCGGCATTTTTGCATAGTAAATTGTTCTCAAAGCGCTTCAACACCTGAGGAGGCACCTTTGGAAATGTGTTGGCACACACTGACAGATAAAAGCAGCAATATTTCAAATAGACTCCTACACAGTGCATAAGAGTAGAAGAAAGCAGTCGCCTGGGTCGCGACCACTGGTCTGCTGTGCAGCAGCGGCTGGTTTTGGTGAAGAACATCAACGCGCTTCCCAGGTTACTGTGGGAGCGTCCATCTTCGATGAGAAGCTTGTCAGGACCAGTCGGTCTGATCATAACCCCATTTTGATCAGAGGTGGAGGCGGAGTTCACTTTTTGCCGCCTTCTCCTGACAACCAGTGTTTCTCTTTTACAGCTGTTCTGGAGATCACAAAGAGACCATCGTGTCGCTCTGACATCCTGACCTGGTGACTGAAGATGCTCCACAAAACTCACTTGAATGCAGATTAAACATTAGCTCATGCTACGTTGATGTAACTCGACTTTAGAAACAAGGTCACATGTCTCTAGCTGCGTGTGGTGGACTCACAGCCATTCTTACTGGTATGCTACTGGTACGACCAGTATGTCAGTGGAGGTGGGATGAAGAACCTATTACAACCTGCATCAGTCAATAAGGCCAACAGAACCAGTCCAAAAGGACTTCCTCGGTGCTAGTCAATGGTGCAGACGACCAGTCAAAGACTTGAAACATCACTGTGTTCTTGTATGTTAAAGATGACGTCCAGGCTCGTCCCACGGTCCACTCACATTCGGCCAGGAATGAGCATGTGTGTCCTCGTCTCAGTGATGAGCTGGACGAATAACCAGGAGCCTCCTGAAAAAACTACATTCACACATATTTTCCATTCCACGTTCCTCCAGAAGCTTTTACTTGACACAAAAAGACCCGTCAGTATTCTGAGGAAATGGTTCAGATATCCTCCATTTAGTGACGTAGTGGCACATGTTCCACAAGCCCAGGTGAGGATGTAAACATCCAAAAGGGTGCTGTGTGAGGCAGCGTTAGCGTTCCACCACTGGGCCGCTCAGGAGTTCTACAACAGGTGCTGCTGTCAAAGTTGTTCACGTGTGCTGAAAATGACTGAATAAAGTTTCCAGCTGTCGGTGTCGGAATCATTCAGAGGTGTGTGTGTGGCACAAATCATTTTATTATTGATCTGTGTAGACAGATTTGACATTAGTGGCGGGTTAGAAGGCCAGCTTCACGTCTGGCTTGATCTCTGAGGCAGTTTTACAATAGAAATCTGTTAAACTATTCTGTCCCGGCAGCAGAAACATCAAGACGGGAAGTTCAACTGGAACAGGTGTGTGGTCCTCACATCTATACAAGATCAGATACATCTACAATTTATACATCAGTTATTACAGCCACCAGCTCTGATACATATCTTTAAAATGTCTCGAGAAGATAAGAAACCGAAATATTTGCACATGCACCAATAAGTGAATTTGACCTCTGCATCTTTAACGGGTGAACACACCAGTCGGGCACAGGAGCAGCACTTTACTGGGTCTGGAGAGTAATGGGGATCAGGTGCCTTGCTCAGGGGCACAATAGCCCATGGCCCGTTCAGGTCTGTCCGTCGGAAACTGATCAATTATTATTTACATCTTAAAGAAACAATCACGTCATCCGAGACCGAAATCAAGAATATGTTTGTTCAAGTAAAGAAAAATGAGCGCACGCCACCGGTGCTGCAGCCATACAGTACCAAGAACATACAGTACGAGTTGCAAATACTGATGTGGGCACCATCAGGGTTTTTTTTTTCGGTCAGAGATAAAAGTGCTGTGCTAAGCTAATGTGCCACAGTTGTAGTTGACACAGTTTAGCGTGCTGTGTACGTGTGTGTGTGTGTGTGTGCCTATGCTGAGAACATTGTCCAAACCCTCACATTTCCATTGGAATGAGTGCTACGGTTGTTTAGTCAGACATGGATGATGACATCATCGTCCTCATCCTTGACGTCTTCCTGGAGTCCGTTTCCAGACTCCTCCCTCATCAGCCCTGCTCTTCCATTCTGCTGCTCCTCCTCCCCAGGAACTCCACAGGGGCCAATGATGTACCGGTAGTCTCCTCCAATAGCATGTGCGGCGCCTGAGCCGACCATCAGCCAGTCCGCCGCCCCGTCCTCCGTCTCATGTTGCCAAGGGACACTCCAGCTCAGGGTCCCGGCCCCAAGCGTGGCCTCCTCCTCTGAGGGGGGCACTCTGGGCCCCGACTCCATCTCGGTCTCGTTGTCTTCCAGGTTAACGTAATGCAGCGGTTCCCTCAGCGGAGGGGTGGGGCTCAGGCTGTGGGCCAGCGCTTCCAGCTGGAGCACGAGCTGCTGAAAACTGGGACGACATTTGGGGACTGGACTCCAACAGCTGTGCATGAGTTCATATCTGAGGCACCACAAACGGACCAACGAAAGAAAGAAAATACAGGTCAGGTCAGCACAGACTGGACAACAATGGAGCTCACGCCTCGCTGAGTGTGTGTGTGTGTGTGTGTGTGTGTGTGTGTGTCTCACATGTCGTCTCGACACTCTGCAGGCTTCTTCAGACGTTCTCCTTTGATCAGGAACTCGTAGATCTCAGAGTTCTCCACGCCCGGGTATGGAGTTTGACCTCGGGTTATGATCTCCCACATCGTCACACCAAATGCCCACTGACACACACGCGACAGGAGAGTGAACAAACTTACTGTCAGCCGGAAGGCGTTGCTACTTGAGTAAGCGCTAAATGGCACTATGGGCCACATGAATTAAACCTGTTATTACACAGTGTTATTACACTCTTTCCCTAATGAAACCTTGTAATACTCAGCCATGCTACACAGTGATGCTAATGAAAACTACAGAAATTCAGTTAGCTGACTTGAAGGTCAGGGGTCAACTTTCATTTCCAAGTCCACACACATGCTGTGTATGTGTGTGTGTGTGTGTGTGTGTGTGTGTGTACCACATCACTCTGCGTGGTGTACACGTTGTCAGCCAAACTCTCCAGAGCGATCCACTTCACAGGCAGTTTGGACACTGAACCCTGTCTGTAATAATCTCCACTGTAGATCTTCTTGGAGAGGCCAAAGTCTGCAACACACACACTCATGTTCTCATTCAACCTACACACACACACACACACACACACACACCACACACACACACACACACACACACACACAACACACACACACACACACACACACACACACACACACACACACACTCTTATCAGCCTGTCAGTCAGATGCTGCTGTTCCGACGTCTGATCGGAGGACTGACATGCAGTTTCTAGCAGCGAGGTCTCTGTGGATGATGCTGCGGCTGCTCAGGTACGCCATCCCACGAGCAACGTCCAGCATGAAGTGCAGGAGTGTCTGCAGGTTGAGGTCCTGAAGGAGATTACAACGTTGAAAGAGGTCCCAGATGTTCCTGCTACAGCAGCTGCTTGCTGCGTGACACTTACAAAGGGCTGTTCTCCCAGTCGTGACAGAAGCAGAAACGTGTGCAGATCTCCGTGCTTCATGAATGGGAGGACCACCATCGGGACCGGCAACCGCTGGCCCGGGCGCCGCTGCAGACTCACTCCTATTTGACAGGAGAGCTGTCAATCAATTCTCCCGAGCTCCAGTTTCAGGACAAGCAGGTGTGAGGGTTACCCGTCAGCTTGATGACATTTGGATGGTCAAAGTCCTTCATGTAGGCAGCTTCTTTAAGACATTGTTCAATGTCTCCTGATGATGTGATGTCAGCTGTACACACACACACACACCACACACACACACACACACACACACACACACACACACACACACACACACACACACACGGTCATATTTCCATCGTCCTGATCAACATACCACAGAAGAAGTCCCACTACTCACATTTCAGCACTTTAACTGCCACCTTCTGGACAGACGAGTCGTCCAGCTTCAGAAAGGCCTCGCGCACTGATCCAAACTCCCCTGTGCAGGTACACACACACACACACACACACACACACACACAGTTCAGCATCTTATCGTTTAGGTGTCAGTGTGTTTCCACAACTTTGGACACACATTCAGGAACACGAGTGTGTCTCACCTTTCCCCAGCATGTGTCCCAGTGTGAGCAGCCGCTCTGGAATCAGGACGTCCTGGAGTTTATTCTTCAGGTCGTTGTTGATTCCAAGACTGTCCACTAGAAACACACATGTGCAGGTTACCATGGTCACATTTTCACACCGAGTCCACCTCCATGTTGGTTTGCGAGTTTTCGCAACACCCGGAAAACCTCAGTGTTTCAGTGAAGACACGCCATCGCCATGGCAACAGTGCAAGCATGTACAGCGAACCGTGATCTTGACGATGTACTCACAGGTGGAGTCCTGCGGCTCAGAACAGGTTCTGCTGAAGGATCGAGCTGCTGTGAAGGAAACCAAACTCTCTGGGCCAGGAGCTTTAAAGGCCGACCTGCGCGCACGCACACACACACACACACACACAGTCACGCTTTATACCAACACCTTTTCCTGTTTCTGTGTCCACCCGATCTTTATCTTACCCAAACGGAGTGTCTTTTCCTCGGTGGCGAGCTAGGACAGACAGCAGCAGGCCCACTACAGTGGCCACAAGCACCCCGAATAGCAGGCCCACCCACATGTGGCTCCGCTGGCCCTGGAGCTGGACTGGAGGGTCGACAGAGGTTCAGGACAGGGACCATTCATCAGATCACCAAAAGCCTGCTTACCTGAGGTGGGCAGAACCATCACCGGGGTGCTCCAGGGTCCACAACCTACGCTGGTACACGCAGACACTTGGAAGGAGGAATTAAAAAAGCGTCCTCCTCCTGAGAGGTGAGCCAGGTTCTCCTTAAACAACAGAGGTTCCTGCATGCAAACGCACACCCACAACACAAGAAGAAATCCAACTGAAGCTCAACATCTGGATGCTGCATCGTGCCCCAAACCCTGAGCTGAGGAGGCTACTAAAAGCCCCCCCCCCGTCCACCCAATGATGCACGTGTGTGTGAGGTCAGCTCACCTGTGCTTCTCCTCCCAGGGTCCACTGCACCTTATAAGCCAGCAGGTTTCCATGGAGCTCCTCCTGCCGCAGCACTGCCCAGCTCAGAAGCAGCTGGTCATCCGACAGCTCAAACGTCAGGTTCCTCGGTGCCTCCGAGGGAACTGAGAGCAGGAAGACGGGTGATCACATGACAACACTCCGCAGATACACTCATCAGTCTCGTCTCTGACGACAGAGGAAGGAAGCGTCCATCTGCGGCCTGCAGGGGGCACTGCAGGGGCCGCAGCACAAACCAGCTCTTTCATATGCATCCAGGACACACACAAAAGCTGATTGTGGAGAGAGAACTGGAATCTACTGGATCACCTCCAGCTGGACCCCCACTCACACAGATACACAGAGCAACACACACTGACAGATACAGACAAACACACAGCCACAGACAGATACGCAGACATCTAAGGCGAGCTGCTGCCAGGTGTTTCGGTCCACGGTGTAGATGGCCAGGACGGGATTCCATTTTGGGGCATCCTGAGAACATGGTGGTGAGGTGCTTCAATACTCCTGCAGCCTGTTTTCCTTTGGGATTCCAGTTTGAGGCACTCGATCCTGCCAAGCAATTCCCAGAATGTGCTCAAGACCTCGGAAGAGAGAGCGCGCCAGAGAGTTCACGAGGTGAGTGTAGGTGACCCGGGCTTCACAGCAGCCCAGGAGGGTGGCGATGCTCTGACCGATGGATACTTCTGTGTGAATACATAGATCCGTGTCTTGGAAAGACCCGGCACCCGAGTCTCCCAAATGCGGCCAATGCTTGCTGGATTCTTGTTTGGGAGTTTGTTGTCAACACTTTTGTCTTTACAGAGGATGCTCCCGGGTGTTTGAAGGGGTGTTGCACTGACACACAACCTGTTTTAGCTGTGGTGATGATCAATCCCAACCTGCTGTATGCCTTTACATCCTCACATTCACTCCGTCCTGGACCTGTTAGGATGTTCACAAACTTGTCTCGGCATTCAAACCCAAGAAGGATCCCACAGGAGTCTCTTTGCACGGTGGGAGTAATGACTGATGTTAAATAATGAATCCCTCTGGCCAGGACCTTCACAGAAGCAGCAGCAAGGAGTAATATGTAATATGAGCCTTGGTCATGGAGCCCAGGATCACTGAGTGCAGCAGTATTGACGTTACAGTGCCTCAGTTCAGCTGCCAGCAGCCGTCTTCTATGGGGTCTTTCAGTCCAGCAGAGTCCTGATGTTCCAGGATTTGTGCAGAGTTCCCGTCCACTGGAACCTTCTCCCGTTATCAGACTTCAACCAGGTGTAAATCCAGGTAATCACCCAGATCAGAGGCACGTATTTGCCCAAGGAGTTTTATAGTGGTGTAGGGGCTGTGCCCCCATGATGAGGTAAGTCTGATGGCCTGGGTGGGTCTGGGACAACCAGTTCCTCATCAGGGCTGTAGGAGACTGTTGGGGTCCTGGCTCTGTGCCTGTTATGCACATTGCTTTTCTGCTAGCATGGGCTCCCTTAGCCTTGCCTAGAACGGCTAACCCACATGTTCGTGGGGCTATTTACCAATGGCTGGGGCAGTAATGATGAGCATCGGGGCATGTCCACATCATTGTGGGCCTGCCCCCACACACACACACACACCCTGTGACAGATACACACACTGGCAGCGGCTCGCTCCTTGGGTTCACTCTGTTTTATTGCTTCAAATCAATTAATTAATCAACCGAGGCATTGATTCACTTCAAAAAATGGCCTCACCTGACTCGGGTGTCTGGAATTGCAGCCAATGAGAGAAGGGAGACGCTCCCACCTCGTTGACACAGGACACCCGAACGCTGTAGTTGGAGTGGCTGTTTATGCCCGATAGAACATGCAGGTGAGGAGGAACCAGAACCTTCTGCTGAGGAAGCTCCACTCTCCTGGGAGAACGCATCAACACCTGATGAGGCAAGTGGGCAGAGACACCTTCAAAACCTCGTGGTTAGATGTGTGTGTGTGTGTGAGAGAGAGTGAGACCTGAATGTTGCAGGCAGACAGCTCGGAGTGCCCATTGAATCCTGGTTTCCATGACAATGTGACGTTGTCCACTGTGCTCAGAACCTGAAGCTGCACTGGAGCTGCTGGCAAGACTGAGAGAGACCACCAGAGCGTCATTAACCAGTCATGTGGCTAATGTGAGCGTCTGAAGTATGCTAACGTTGCTATGTAAACAATGATGGCACACATTAGCTCTGATGCTAGTAGTTCAAAGGGATAATTGTCTTCAGGGCTCTTGTTTGTTGACTTTCTCATCAAACTCGAGATGTTTTTTTTCCATGCTAAGCATGAGACAATCGCATCATGCTATGCTAACCTGAGGATTGAAACTCAGAGGTTAGACGGTTCAATGGCAACCATGGCAACCGGTGTAATTATGACAGCAAACTCACCTTTGATGTGAACTGTTCCTGTTCTGGACACTGAAATTCCTCTGGTGTTTTTAGCTTCACAGTAAAACTTCAGGCTGTCATTCACACCTGGGGGGGGGGGGGGTGCAGAGTGAGGGGAAGAGCAGAGACACAAACAGAAACACAGGAGAGAGAGAGAGAGAGAGAGAGGGAGAGTTTCAAGTCATACTTTCTATATTTGGACTCAAACTACCATTTTTGGTGGCATGTTGCCCTGATGTCCTACAGCATGACGGACACCCTCATCATCACAGCTCAGATGAGGATAGTTCAGAGACACCTCCAACTGGAAGCTGTGGAACCTCCTAAACACCCACACAACCTCCCCCCAGCACACCTGAGCAGTGTGTGTCCTGTGTGTGTCCAAGACATTCTTGCACACAGCATCAGTATGCTGATGACCCCACTGACGGGAGGATGATATAGTTCCCATGATGCACTGGGACAGCTGAGGGTTCTCTGACCTTGGACAAGGAGAACAGACGGTGATGGTCTAGGTTCTCCCATCTGGGCTCCACCGAACCACCACAGCACCTCCACAGGCCCTGGAGGACCTACAGCAGCACAGGTGAGGTTGAAGGGAACGTTGGGAAAGACCGACACATCCTGTGGTTCCTGGATGAAGTGAGGGACTCCTGCAGAACAAGAGGGGTGGAGGTCAGAGAACGCCGCAGGTCCAATACCAGTTCTGTGTTCAAGGTCCCACCTTCCACTGTAATCCAGGCTGAATTAGAGGAGAGCGTCTGACCTTGATGTTCCACCTCACACCAGTACTGACCAGCATCATGCTGGTGGACCGACTTCACACTAAGCATACAAACATAGTCAGAACCTTATCTCAGATCAGAACACCATATAGACCCAGGAACTAAAGTACCAGATCAGAATCGGCAGCTTTAACATGGACTATGAATTATTAAACCATAGTGGCACAACTGGGACCAGAATCTCCACTGGAGTAAACAGGATTTGGAACCAGTTTTATTTTGACTAACTGGCTTCTGCAGATTAATCTGAGTGGTTTCTGACAAGTTGCTGATTGTTTCCTGATTCAGCAGGTTTTACTCCTCCACAGCAGGAGATCACTTCCTGTTTGAGTTCCCGCAAAAATTCAGCTCATGCGTTTTCGACAGAACAGTGCTGGAGTTTAATGCCTCGGCACAGTCGAAGCTTTTACTCAAAGTCCTTATTTTCTTTGACAATGACGGTGGTGCCGAGGACGAGACTGTTGTGACCGAGCGTGTTGATCAGATGAACCTGTGAAACGTCTCCCAGTGCTGCTCCCCCACTGTGATGAACATCTGGTCGGTGCTGTACAGCTTCTCTCCATCTTTCATCCACACAATGTCAGGTTCTGTCACTCCCTGGACAGCGCAGCCGAGCTGGATCGAGTTGCCCTGAGACACCGTCTGATTGGCTGGATGTTTCGTAAACAACACTCCTGCGGAAGAAACGCGGGCGCATGAAACAGGACACGACCAGCAGAACACTGATAAAACACCATCAACATCACATGACAAAGTTAATGTCTATCCTTCACCTCGTATTACCAAACAAAAGGTCAAAGTTCATGTGCGACCACGTCATCGATATGACCGCGTTCATGTTGACATCATCGGGTTTGGTCTTGGCCAGAAATTTAATCATAAGAAAATTCAGTTTGGAATCATTCAGACTTTTGAGATCAGCGCAGGATGACATCATCAGCCAATCAGGCCTCTAATAAACCATCTGTGACATCATCAGCCATCATTTCCCTCCAGTGATGACATCACCAAACATACCAGCAGCAAAGACAAAACTATATTATGAATGTATATAACGAGCAGACACTGAAATATTAAAGAACACGTGCATCAAAGAAACGGTAACAAAACACCGACACTATAGAGAATAAAATATCTGCTCGGGGCCCTGCGGGCAGTAATAATTACTCGCTGATGCACTTGATAATCGAATACTTTAACGAGCTAGCCAAGAAATATATTGGCTAATGCTATACTAGCTAACTTGAATAATGTTTTGGGTTTTCTAACACAGAAAGTTAAACGAAAATATAAATTGTTAGTCATATATAAGATATGTCAAAACAATGCACAGAAAGGTGGCCAAATCCTGCTCCTTGGAATGAGTCGCTGATGTTTAGTCAGAAATGTTTAGCTGTTTAGGGGATAATGACGGCTCTGGAGTCACATTCCTTCGGGTTTCCTCGGAAACGTTCGGGAAGCTGCCGCGTGCCTCCGAACTCCGTTTAAAAAGGTTCAGCGTTAAGATTAATTTACGCCTCGTTTGCTTCAGTCGCTCGAAAAACACAAATGGAGGAACATTCACGTTCAAATACGGTTCTTGTTTAATTCGGCGATCAAGACTTAATGATCCACATTCTCGTTTTTGCAAAAACTGTGGAAAAAAACAGCATAGAATGCAATAAAAGTGCAGAAAGAATCGTTTTTTAAAAAAACTACAAAACTAATGTTTCCTTCAAGAAACAGTAACCTGAGACTTTTGGACGCGTTCAACGACAGATTTTGTAAAACAATCAGAACACTCATTTTAAGTGGACCAGTCAACACTCACCGTTTCCCAACGCCCGCTCGTGACTCCCCAGTAAAAGGATTAGAATCCACACAAACATCATCTCATTTCGGGTTTTCGCCAACAGTCGTTCACAGTTAAACGGCCCGGCTCAGTTCGGTTCGGTTCGGCTTCACCATCTCCCAGCGAAGCACCGACCCCACCTGCACAAACAGGAATTTCGCCGACACTGAGGACAAAATGTCAAAGCTCCGAAATCAAATCTATCGCACCCCCAAGCTAGAGACGAACCGAACACGCAGTAAAGTTACATTTGGGTCGGGGTAGTCGCTCCCTGTTAAACCGAACTGCACAAACAAACTCTTCATTCGCGCAGACCACTCGGCTCTGACGTCAAGCACGCAAACATACACGGCCCAACCGGAACACAGCTGCAACTTCAGAATAAAAGATTTTAAAATACTCAATTTTCACGCAATAAAATTTAGGTCCAATAGAGGAGACTTAATTAATAATACATACGGTGTTCCTACCACCTCATTTAGTTTACTTTCTAAATGTAGGAGTTGGACTTTTTCCAAACAAGACGCACTTATATCCTGCCTCATTAATGTTCTTAGAAACGGTAACCGGAAGTACGCTTTAGATTTGTGTAACTTCACAGCATTTGAGGCTGTAGAAGAGTGACCGACCAAATGAGACCAGGACCTGCGCGCCCCATCTCGGCCACATCAGAACTGCATTCCTATTCTTCCTCATGTTAAAAAAACCTTCATACATCCCAAACATAAAGACAAATAAAAAAAAATAAAAAAAAGCATATTAAACTGAATATCTGAGCGTTCAAACATGGAAAAATGAGTTCACCAGAAGATCTGATGTCCATCAGATATCGATGAACCTGCCACCACACGGGGAACAGAGTAATTAAACACATTTATTTAGATCTAAAGAAAAAGTATTATCTTCTTTACGTGTCAGGGTGAGAGCAGGGGTGATGGACAGAAGTGAAAACTGTGGCCCCTGGTGGTGGGCTGCAGTAGACTACTACATCATGGCTCCACCGGCAATCCCAACCACCCAGATTCCAAACGACGTGGCAGCAGCATTGGTGAAGAAAGTTGAAACTTGGTGGTCATATTTGTTTAGGTCAAAGGTTACGCAACGTAGTACTTTACAGCCATAATTAAGAAAAAAAAAAGCGGTGGATTAATAAGTGCAGTTAAAATGGTTGTCACTCTTCTTCCCATCGTCGGTTCAAGTCTTCACGTCCCTCGCTGGACGCCTAACGTCTCTGCTGTCACATCCCGTGGTCGTGTAGTGGAAACTCTTAAGCACAAGCAGCAGCAGCAATGAGCAGAGTCACTCGTGACTCCACCTCTGGGTGGCGCTCTGAGGTTGCGGTTCCCCTTCAGTGTCTTCAGGCAAACTTCTTCTTGGTGGCAGTAAAACGCTCCATATACTGAGGAGGAAACCACGAGAACCTTACAGACACTTTCAGCCTCAACCACAACAACAGCTGTGACTCACAAAGGACAACCAAGGCTTACAAACTATGGGTGTGTGTGTGTGTGTGTGTGTGTGTGTACAGTCTATGTAGGGGGTGCAGGGTGCTGGGGTTCAGTCTCACCTGGTCGTAGCCATCAAGGTCTCGAAGGTTCTTCACCTCAAACAGGTTTCCCTCCACAGAGAAGAGAGACACCTGAGAGTCTTTCAGGATAGACAGAGGAATGGAGGACAGTTCCAGGCAGTTCTCCTCCAGACGGAGGACTTTGAGACGCGGACACTTGGAGACCTCTGGTGACAGGATGGAGATCTGGAGGAGCAGGAAGAAACTTTGATCACCATTAAGATGCATGAGTGGGCTCTTCCTGTCCTGCATGCCACCTGTGTATTCATCTGTTCTACCAGCGATGAGGAGCAAAACGTATGTCCGAAAGTCAAAGACATTTTCTGAACACTCGGCACGTTTCCACTGCAGAAACTTCTGGGTAATTTTACGGGGCTGTATTTGCAGAAACCTCCCTCAAATGTCAATTTAAAGGATCTTTTACAGGGCCTAAACAGGTCCCTGCTCCAGTGTAGGTGCTGAGGGCAGCACGGAAACACTGGGTGGGGGGGGTTGGTGGTTTCATGCTGCTGATTTGGAGCAGGATGTGATGCCATGGTTGCCTTTCTTCTCTAGATTCAGCTTTCTCAAAGTCTTCTTTAAATAGAAGAATGGTTCCTGTAAAGTTCCTGTCCCCAGGACTCATCAAGAACCGCAGTGGAAACGCAGCTACTGAGAGCAGAGAAGAGTGAGGAGGTGGAGCAGCACCTCCACAAACTTGTGCTGGGATGAGGCGATGGAGGATGAAGGCTTTAGTACCTGGTTCTGGTTCAGGTTAATCTCAATGGTTTGCAGCTCTGACACCTCCAACGGGACATTTTGGATCTTGTTGCGGGACAGGTCCAGCAGGTCCAGATTCCTCAGGGATCCCAGCCCGGTTGGGAATTCAGATATGTGATTCCCAGACAAGCAGAGCGTGCGCAAAGCCTTCAGCTGGCCCATACTAGGAGGCAACATCTGGATTCGGTTCCCATTCAGACTCAGAGTCTCCAGTTTCTTCAGCTGGGAGATCTCTGAAGGCAGACACGCTGAGGACACACAAAGACCCGCACATTAAATGGGTGACACGCCCCCTTCCCAAAGATGTGTGACTGGCAGATTCCAGATTAGTGTGATAAGAGAATCAAACTCTTTTTCCTTCACTCACTCAGTCTGTTGTTGTTGAGCGTGAGACTCTTGAGCTGCAGGAACTTTCCAACAGCAGCAGGAAGAACCTCAATCTTGTTCCCAGACAGATCGACTGTCCGCAGGTTCGCTGTCAACCGCTGCAGCTCCTCTGGAAACTAAGAACGTCAGAAATCTAAGCATCTTAAACAAGTCACGGTGCTTTTTGCTATGTCAACAGAAATATCTGCCAAAACACCGCCTTTACTGCCGTTTTATACTGGACTAATCCCATCTCAGACCTTTGTGTCCGTCAGACAGGCACAATATCATCAGTTTCAGCCCTGATGAGCTGTGCTCTCACCTCCAGCAGACCTTTCTCCGTTAGCTGAAAGACTCCGGTCTTCTGGGACGTTTCCAGGTGGGACTTTAGAGCGCTGTTACCCATCAGGACGTTGGTCGATGGTAATGTAGACTGCGGGGCTAAAGATGAGCTAACTGAAGCTAAAAGCAGAGGGCATCTCCACACAGCTGAATTTAAGATCCACCTCCTTCTGGTCCTACTTCACTGGCTTTAAAGGGATCAGTCTGTAAAATCCCTGCAAGTGACAGCACAGTCAACAGCCATTAGCTTTAGCTAGCTAACGCGTTAGCACTGTGGCTTTAGCATGCAAAACGCTACAAACAGGAATCAGGGAGAGTTTACTTACATCAATATCAGCGTGAATCCTTGCAATGTTTCCAGATTAAAATCTTAATTAACAAACTAGGCAGAATAATTGGGAGACGCCCTGTCCCAGCCGATAGACTGCACTTATCCAATATCCAGCGAGAGCAACCGGAAGAGCATACGTCACTTCCAGTGGGCGTGTGCACGCGCCAACGAGACCGCTCAACATGTCCCAGTAAAACCAGCCTGTTCAACAGTTAAATGAGTTAAATGAAGAATATGATACACCTGAAATTGAATTTTCAATTTATTTCTATAATAATATTAATAAACATCAGATGAAGTTTCCCTTTCTTCATTCAGTCCGAGGACTTTTACTACAAAGATAAACGTCTTGTTATAATTTCAGGGGTTTCTGGGAAATGTAGTCTGTCTGTCCAGACGTGAAGTCACGTCAGCTTGTTGGTCGGGATTTGGTGGCCTCTCCAGTGACCCCCGCCATCTTTGTATTTTTTGACACATCTATGGAAGCCCATTAACACCACAATGAGACACATCAAAAAGACACCTAAAACCAACCAATCATCAAAAAAATAAAATATGAGTTTCACAACAAAGAAGCGATGGTGTGTTTTAAAGCTCCGACTGATGGCAGGGAGAGCCAATATGTGGTCAGCATTTATGTTTTACTGAGAACGATGGCCAACTTTTAACAGACAGAAAGGAAATGGAGAGAACACAAATAAAAGTCAGGGGCTGCAGTGGAAAAACAACATAAAATGTGTCGCCGCATGACAGGGCGAAGAAAATCATATTTAATATTTGTCAGGTCTGAGAGATTCACTGATGAAGTCAGAAATAGATAAAAAATAAACTACTTCCAGGTATTCTGATCAAACGGAGTCCCTCACAGCTGCTGAAACAACAGTGGTCACATTGCTCCAAAAATGATAACGCGAGGGTGATTGTTCCCGCAACAGTGACGTGAGAAGGAGAACCTCTGCAGAAGAGACATTTCAGTTCCAAAATAAGCACAAATAATACCGGATTTTGACGTCAAACCTTGCGCAGAAGCCGAAGCCTGTGATCAGAACGAGAGTCGCCTCCTTTCAAAGTGTTTCCATCTAAAGGTGGAACAACTGGATGGTTTTAAAATCAAAACGAGCTGTGGGTTCACAGTGGCTGCTGTCTGCTCTCCTCTGGGCTCCAGGAGATAAATGAGGAAAACAGAACAATGTCATTTGTCCTAAACGAGCTTCCATACAGGTGTGCTGTTCTGTCCATGCCTGCTGATATGCATGTTTGTGCTTTCTGAAAAATCAATGCTCAGAATACATCAAGCTCACAAAAATAAAATACACAAATATTCCAAAGCTTTGAGATTTCCACAAGAAAATAATGGAACTTGAAATCAAAAATGAAATCATACATAAGCGAAAGTAGCGTCAGTCACTGTATCCTTCAGGAAACTCTTCTTTTGTAAATTCAAGGGAAGTGTTCCAATCCCATCACTAGAAAGTCTTTTATTTTGAAATGTCCAGGGAGCTTCTCACATTATGATTGCATCTCGGTTATTTTAAAAACATCACGGACTTCCTGTTTGCATATTGTTCTTCTTAAACCAGTTTTCCCAGAATCTTCTTCGCATCAAAAAACTGTGAAATGGATTTTCTGCATAATCAGGTAACAAGATACTGACTTTATCATCTCTAAGAGACAAGAATTGACTTCGTCCTTTTATTTCCGTGACAATGGCGGTCGTCAGTGACCTCTTATTTCAGTCTGAAGGCACTTGATGTCGTGGCGGAGAACGGACGCTCCTCACGCCTCATAATGTTAAAGTACATTAAAACAACCAGCCATTACTCTGTCCACCTCGCAGTACAGTACTGATGATCGGCGGGGGGGGGGGGGGAGCAGACGGAGGGGCAGGGCGGGGCAGAGGCGGGGGGGCGGGGCTCCGATGGCTGACATTCTTCTAAGTGACTGACAGACACGAACCTTCTGTGCTTTGACCCTAAAACCCCAAATCTTCAAAGGTTAAAAAAAAAGGACGGGGGTCCTTTTTCCGACGATGTCCGATTCCAGCACCAATCAGGACCATCGGGGGAGGGGGAGCCAGCGGGCCATGCTGCCCCCAGCAGGCAGAGGGCGCTCCAGATCACTCTGCGGTGGTCCAGTGGATGGTTGTGGAGTGTTAAAGGGGGCCAGATTCAGCGAGCTGGCTGCTGTCCATTGTTATTTTAAAAGTGCTTCATAACTCAAATAAATATGATGGGATGTAAGCATGCCTTTTGACCCTATGTGTCAGCCATTTGAAATGTCTGACCACATCTTTGGTAGGTAAGGAGGGCTGGATTGGGAGGAGGGAGGCAGTAGCGTCTCATATTCAGGGGGAGGGGGTCACCTCTGAAAGCCAATCAGAACCATGCTCAGAGTGATGCTCAGCGGCCATATATGTGGGGATGACGGGTGGCCGAGCGACCGTAGATCTGTGTAGGAGCCAGAGAGAGAGTGAGAGATAAAGTTTGAGCACTGACATATTCTTACAAATAATCCCAAAAGGACAATTTATGGCGTCAGAACGTGTGTGAAGGGTCAGGGTCGGGCGGGCTCACTGTTGGATGGAGGGTGTGTACATTCCCCTTCCTGGATGGCGACGTCGTCAATGGCGATGTCTCCCTCGATGCCGGCCCCACGGACTCCCTCGATCAGCATCTAACAAGAAACCACCTCGTGTGGTGAAACTGTCGTCTGATAATCAACTCACTCAACATGAGGACTTCATTCCTGGAGGTGTTGCTGAATGAGCCCCAGCCACAGCGGCCTGAGCCTATTTGTACCTGAAAGGCTGTGGTTGGCTGGATGTTGACCTTGGCTTGGAGCCACTGGTCTCCTTGGTTACCACTCAGACTCCATACGGATGTGTCCGTCACCGTTGGACCTTTTTGCCTCAGAAATACATTTAGAGCTCCTGCAGACACAAAATTTGTTTGGGAAGAAGTAGCATTGGTTGTAGAGGTACTAGCTAGTACTGGTACTCGTAGCAGTACTCGATTTTGAGTGTCTTACCGATGTGTTTGCCGTACATGTGGTAGTAGAAGGAGAAACAGTAGGCGGGGCTATTACTGAGGGAGGCGGAGCTCTTTGCATTTGAGTTGAAGGTGGGAGTCAGAAGACGCGCTTTGTCTCCATCCTGACGCGGTCTGGATGTCTCGATGTACATGTAATAACCTGCAACATGTGACAGGAAACATCGTGTATCTGCGCGCGTGTGTTGCTGTGTGTGTGTGTTTCTGTGTGTACCTTGTTTCGAGCCATTGTGGTCAGAACTGGGCCCAGTGTTGGGGGTATATTTAGTGTTTCGCGTGGCAGCGCTGTGACGCGTCCAGTCAAACTCGTCTGCTTTGTCCTGAGTGAACAAACATATCGCCTCTTCTTCAAAACCACACTGGAACTCCTCTGATGAAACACACACACACACACACACACACACACACACACACACACAGGAGAGAGTCAAGCCCGTTGATCTACATGTTTAGGGAATATTCAGATGTTCCGGTCACATATCCAACCACCACATGGGGGCAATCAAGGCATACGAACACATCAGACAATAAATACAAGGTGTTAAAAATATGATTTATAAAAAGAAAAGGCTGCGATGCTGTCAGACGAATAATTCATCCAGAATATACCGTCAGATGTTTTCAGCAGAAACTTACTCAGATGTGGGTTGACAGGAGCTGTGAAGGGACAAAAAGGCTCTGTTAGAGCAGCAATCTCCGGGTTTGTTTTGTCAGTCAAACACCTTTTATAGGATGATGAAAAGGATGAAACACATGGAGAGATCACACGACCAGCAGACGATGATAAATGGAAGGGCTTCCTTTGGAAACTGTCGGAGACGAACTTACTGCTGTAGCTGATGACGCGTTCAGTGGTGTCGCCCTCTCCAAAACGAGTGATGGGGGTGAGGCGGACCAAGTATGATTCTGGTTTGATGAGTTCAGTCAGGTTGTAGGTCAGCAGCTCCCCCTTCTGGATGCTTCCTTCTATCGGAATCTGTTGCTCCCACCAACGAGACTGACCCATCTGTCAAAGACAGAGAAGTTCAGGAACCAGCCTCACTCTCAGGCCCGTGTTGTCCAAACTCACCTGTCTGAAGCCCAATCTATAGGCCAGGATCCGGTCCACAGCGCCGGGCTCCATCTGGGTCCACTGCAGCTTGAAGCCGTAGGCTCGCGGTCGGTTCTGCCACAGAGCGCTGCGAGCGTCGTAGTAAAACTCCGGAGCGTAAGCCTTACCTGACAACACATTAGCACGTCTCTGTCGTTACATCATCGCTTAACTTCAGGTCCATAGAACGTCACAGTAGTTTAATGTCGTAAACCTCAGTTATTTTTACTCAAAGTAGTGATGTTGGTCGTCAAGTTGTTGCTGTTTAAAATGATTAGAAATACATAAAAACTACAACTCCCACGCTGCATTCTGCTTCAAAATACAACCGATAAAGAAGTAATACAATGCAGAAAAAGAAGAATCATCATCATCTGTAGTTAGACCTGACCATGGAAACACGAAGTCATGTGACCTTTTAGTGGGAGGACATGCTGCTCTGCGATTGGCTGAGGTGAAAAGCGCCTCTGTCATGTTTTACTCCTGATTAACGGCGTGTTTTTTCCCTCAGCCTCCCTGCGAGCTTAACGTACGAGGCTTCAGCCCGTGAACGCCACCCAGCCTGTCTCCGGTAAGAAGCTTATCGTCACTGACGGCTTCCCAGGAAGTCTCAGAGTCTTGACAAGACGGCGGGGAGCTTACACACAGCCAATAAATCCAATAACCAACCAAATCGATCGATTACCAGAGCTGCTCATATTTAATCTTCTGCTTTTTCCTCATACTCATACTCGTCGGAGGGTTCTTGTGACCAGATGAAAGGAGGGTTAAAACTCGATACGACCCCCGATCAAACAATCTATCATCAAATGTCAGATATTGGTCCAGCCAGCTCACCTGTGACCAGGTAGGTGCAGCGCCCTGCCCCCACCTCATTGGTGATGTCACAGGTGTACTCGCCGTAGCCCTCTCGATTCAATGCCTTCACCAGGTAAGTGGTGTCGTCCCGCTGGTGACTGAACTGGCCGACGGTGAGGAGGCGGGATCCCAGCTTCCACTCGTACCTGAGCAGGCGGGCTGGGTGAGCCTGCAGGAGGCGACAGGTAAGGCTGAAGGCTCGACCCAGAGCCTGCCGAACCTCCGTGAAGGTGGGTTCCACCACAGGAGGAACTGTGAGGAAACAGCACAAGTAATGTTACCACGATTAAAAACATGGGGGATCTGGCGCCACCTAGTGGTTAAGCACAAGTTCCCTGTTCAGTCGCTGTAGATTTACCAAGAAATTTGGGTTTTAGCTCGATACTGCGACAGAGATTATTGCGGATGTTCGTCAAAACATTCATTTTTCTTTGTGTCTTTTGAGCTATTTCTGAATAAGAATGTTGAACGGAGGTGAAACAGCTTGTTTCACAACATTTACCATCTTTTTGACGTCAAACTGTAAAATTTTAGGTGTTCCTAATCTGGCAGGAGGGTTTTTTTTGCTTGAAAAACGTCAGCGGGGTTGTTGAGTCTTCATCGCTTTCGTCCCTGTAATCCTCCCCAGAACCAGCAGACTCTCAGGGATTACTGTCATCCTGAGAGCTTCAAAAAGACCCACAGCTCCTATGAATCTCTACGTTTCTCATGAGCATCATCAGCACTTTTTCCTCAGCAGGACATACTTAACGCGTTTAGCGACTCCGTTGCTACGCATGTTAGCCGTCGGCAGTTTTTCAGTGGGATTAAAATCATCTGAAATTTTAATCTGCAGCCTGTTTCACCTGTAATCTGCTCTGTGCTGCCGCAGGGACCAGAACCGGTCCAGAATCACAACGTGGACCTAATTCTAAACCTGCAGAATTAACAGATGATGTCACCCCCCCCCCCCCCCGGTGCATCATGAGCAGTGTCATTTCTGCATGGCTGCTCGGTGCGTGAAGCCCTGCAGGATCTGGCTCTCTGAATTCTGCTGTGTGTGCAGAAACATCAAGACTTGGTCAGCAGAATCTCCGAGGACTTCAGCAGCTCAAAGATGTGCAGCAGAACTGACTCATGAGCGCTTTGTCCTCCCTCCTCTGGGGATCCGTGAGGATTTTCTGCTCTTTTCCTCCTCTGTGACGACGACGCTCAACAGAAATAAGGAGGGTTTTGGGGTGGTCGCTGGTCCACACCCTGACTGGCACCAACGGGCGAAGGGCAGAGGAGCGCTTCATATGTCTGTGAAGGTCCTCACAAATACACGTGTCCATAGGTGTGTGTGTATGGTATAGATCTGCACGCGTGTTACTCACACTGTACCACCAGATGGATGAGAGCCTCTCGTGGTTTCACATTGAAGCCGTTGTACTGGCTGGTTTGGCAGCGGTACGTCCCGCTCATGTCTCGGGTCACGTTGCTGATCCTCAGGACGCCGTCGTAACTCTCCATCTCAGCCGACCCATCGGGCATCGTGAGCGGGGCCACGGCCGCCACTGCGCTGCTCTCCTCCACCCGGGACCAAAGGATGATGGGTTTGGGCTTCCCCGAGACCAGACACTGCAGGTCCACTGTGTCACCCTCCTGGGCGATGAGATGAGAGCGCCCCCTTGGGACGGTTAGCTCTGGAGGAACTGCAGGCAGAGGCGGGATGATGTAGACTGACCCACACAGACGATCACCTGATTCCAGATGATCACTGCTGCACCTCCAACCTGACTCACCCGTGGTGGATGAGATGTTAACGTCAATGCTGATCTCAGGGCTCCCGCCGTTTGCCAGCGACGCCACACAAGTGTAGGTGCCGAAGTCGGTGAACTTGAGGTCGATGATGTCAAGGTTTGTGGTCCCTGGAGAAACGTTTGTGTCCGTGTGGGTGATGACCATCCTCTCAGAGCTCCTCAAAGGCCGACCGTTCTTCAGCCAGATGAACTGGAGCTCCTCAGGGGGTGTGGCCTCCACCTGGCAACTGATCTTTACCTCCCGGCCAATCTGGATGTTGTCGTCGTTGTGGTACGGGTCGGGCGTGATCCAGAAACGACCTTTACGAAGACCTGAACAGGAAGTCAGTTTGATCAACAACCTGAGTCGTCGCCAAATGATCTGACTGGTGTGTTAAGGAGGGGAACCAGTGTCTTCTCTACACCGGACCACATTACCCAGAACACCCTGCTCCACTTACGTCAGCTGACGCATTTAAACAAACCCAACGGGACACACACAAGACATCCACGAGGACCAAAGGTTCTATCTGAAGGTTCCTGGGACTCCTCCTCACACACTGCTGGATTATAAAGGCTGTTCTATATTTGTCTCCCTGTTTTGATGGCTGGCTGGTACAAACTCTCCAAATAAACACTGTCATTTTCAGAGTCCTTCTTACACACACTGATAACACCGTTTGTGTAAGTGTGTGGAGAGGAAGACGGACAGAGCGCGACGCCCACTGTACCTCTGACCAGGACACTGACGGACTTCTTCACAGGACTGCCCACGTGGTTGGAGGCCAGGCAGGTGTAAGCGCCACCTTCCTCAACAGTGACTGCAGGGATGGTCAGTGTGCCCCCATTGACCACACTCCTGCGAGGGAGATCCTCCCCCCCGGGCCTCACCCAGGTCAGGGTGGGCCGGGGGTCCCCGCCCGACGCCACACAGACCAGAGTAATGGTTTCGCCTGGATTCACGACCATGGGGTCCTCCAGGAGAAGTTTAATGGAGGGCGGAGCTGATGCAGGGGGTTAGAACGAAGAAGAGTGTGAACGATTGTCCTTGAATCAGCAGCAGCAGAGCATGATGGGAGCTGCTCTCTCCATTATTTAACCAGCACTTCTGAAAATGGGAATCAGGCGGGAAAATGTCAATATTTTACAGTTTTATTAATACCTAAAAGAAGCCAGATCCATCTAAAGTGGACGCAGAGAGGACTTCGCCGCTGTGCAACACAAACGACAACTTTTTACTCTCTCTAGTTTCATGACTCTTGTTGAAAGCTGTTAGGTTTCCATGGTTACGGTGCTCTACTTGACCTACAGTTATCCTCGGACACTGCAGCTTTCATGTTGACTTTAGTGAAGCCACAGAAAGAAAAAAGAGGCGATAAAAATAGTCCAATCCACCTTAGCCTGGCTGGACTCATGTAAATCCCATCAGCCCCTGGGGCAGGGAGACGGGATCCACTGTAGGTCAGAGATCTACTTTATTTATGATTTATATTAGTGGAGTGACCTGCAGCCCCAGAAACAGGTAGCATGTGTGTGTGTGTGTGTGTGTGTGTGTGTGTGTGTGTGTGTGTGTGTGTAAAACACCTGTTAGGTTGGTCAGGCTGAAGTGGGCGCTCTTGTCTCCGATACCACAGATGTTCCTGACAGAAGAGATGCAGGTATATTCAGCATAATCCTGAGGACGAAGATTCTTCAGCTTCAGGATCTTTGTCTCACCCTGCAACCACACACACACACACACACACACACACAGGAAATGAATCGGACCACACGTGAGGTTGGTTGAGAGGGTCTGAACATGGGGACTCAGACATCAGTGGAACATGGAGGCTCATGACTATATTGAATATGATGGACGCTCGTCTTTTCTTTGCTTCCTCCCTTTATTCTCCTCATCCTCACCTCTTTTCCTCATTGTCACATGATTCTGATCTCATCTGGCAGCGGTGCTGCTGATTTCCACCTCCCCGACAGATGAGATGACATTTAAATAGACCACCATCAAAGATGGTGAGCATTTTTGGCAGACGAGGAAGCTGAAGAAGAGGAAGCGGCATTAAGTGTGCGTGTGTGTGTGTGTGTGGTGTGTGTGTGTGTGTGTGTGTGTGGCATTTGGAGGGGGTGATGGGGCCTTCCAGATGATACTCCAGATCATCTGTGAACTTGATCTGAGCTGCCGTCTCTGACTTCAGCTAATCAGTGATCAAAACAGAGCTCATTGATCCCGTTGTCATGGATACAACTCAGATGAAGATCTTTGATCAATAAAGGCTCATTTGCGAAAGGTTTTAAATCACTCTTGACGGCCAGCGCGAGGCAGGAACGTCCTTTGCTCACCTGTGTGAAGAACGGTTCGTAGATCTCCACCCCAGCGTCAGAGCCCTGGCTCAGCACCTCGCGGCCCCGCCTCCAGGTGTAGCGGACAGGTGGGTTCCCATTAGAAGCACAGCGCAGAAACACGGTCCGCTCGGAGTAGAACTGCTCTTTCATCTCCCCGACGCTCTGATGGACCCAGATGACTGGATCGTCCAGGTCTGAGGGGGAGCGAAGCGGGACAGTTTGTTCACCTCACCTCCTCCCACTGTGGCGCCACTGAGCCCAGAGGACAACAGGACTGGGAATTTAGCCACACTCAGACCGGTTGTGTGTTGGTCCCATTTTGAGACACCAACGTAAACAGAGGCACCGTTCCCAAGATGCACCGCTGCCGCTGTATGTGCAGGTGCCCTGAAGGCAGCACTCAGCTGTGATGCATTCAAGTACCACTCAGAGCGCAGTGGAAAACAAGCTGCAGGGTGTAGTGGCGGGTATTTATGCATGTGTGTGTGTGTGTGTGTGTGTGTGCTTACAGTATACATCCACTCTTATGGAGTGGATGGCAGGCGAGCCCAGGCCGTTGTCAGCCTTGCAGTAATAGCGCCCCCCCTGATGGCGGCTGATGTTTCCGATCTTCAGGGTCTCGTTGTGCAGAGGTGGGCCCACCTGACGCTCAGAAGCTCCGCCCACTGTCTTTGTCCAGCGAACCTGCGGAGGGACGAACGCTTCGGGTCATTTGAAATGGACGATGTTGTGCTTTACCTTCCTCACCCTCCTCCTCCTCCTCCTCCTCATCTTCTTCTTCTCTGGTTTCAGACAGACGAAGAAAAGTTCTGCTGGAGATTTGAGCCGACCGACTCGCCACAGTGATCGGGTCTCCAAAAGGATCAGACGAGATTAATATCTGATTGTGATTTGTTTTTCCAGTGGCTTCAAGGACTTGTTGCTATGACAACCAGAGCGGGTTTCATTGTACACTTGTTACAGTGTGATTCACAGCTAAGAGAGGAGGAGGAGGAAGATGAAGAGCAGGAGCTGAGCACTGTGGTGACTCAGTGTGTGTGTGTGTGTGTGTGTGTGTGTGTGTGTGTGTGTGTGTGTGTGTGAGCAGCTGAGCTATTTATAGCTGCAGCAGGCTGACAGCGGGGGTTTTGGGGGGTGGAGTCATACAAACAGACAGTTTCACGTAGATGATTATTGATTATTGATCGTCAGTAACAGAGTCAACATGATTTTAAAACACTTTGTGACAAGACCGAATTTTCAAAATTAAAAA